>NC_141879.1:122666439-122969469 GCF_056163025.1 Triticum urartu
CGGGGAGAGAGAATGTCAGATTCTTCCCTTTGATCGTCCTCCCTCACGGAGGTGCTCATTCCCCCGGCTGTAATAAGTAGCGAGTGAGGCCTGCTTTCGCCCTCTTTATTCCCCCCATCATCTTCCTTTGAGGACACTGGATAAGGCGCCGGCTCGAGCATCTTGTCCAGTACCGGATTGTCCAAGCCCTCAGGAAGGGGGCCGAACACCTAATTATCATCGCCTTTGTTATCGAGTCCTGGTCAAAAGGCGGCTCTTTAGAATGATGCCATGATAAATAAAAGGACAGCAGGTTCAGCATGGGAGTACTTACTTGGGCAGCGGGGTGGTTGCAGCTCAGGCCCACGTCCTCGGTGGTGTCCAGACACTCTATTTGGGGTCTGAAGAATGATCTGTACATCTCTTCGTGTGTCATGCAGAGGAAATGTTGAATAGCACGCGGTCCTTCCGGGTTGTATTCCCACATGCGGAGGGGCCGGCATTTCAAGGCTGGACTCGACGAACTAGCATAACTTGCATTACCATAACCAGACTAAAATCTCTCTCAAAGAGATCTCGGATACAGATTTGCAGTATTGGCACGTCCTTGGTTGGACCCTAGCTCAGCCCCCTGCTAATCCATGACATCAGTTGTGGTGGGGGGCCCGATCGAAAGGCGGGGGCAGCAACCCACTTGGCACTTCGGGGAGCTGTGACATAAAACCACTCCCACTGCTACAATCCGGACACCTCTGGGAAGGAACCCTTTGGCCATGGAGCATCAGCGATTTTGCTTATTAAAGCACCTCTGCACGCTGCATGCTGCCCCTCGATCATCTTCGGCTTCACATCCAAGGTCTTGAGCCACAGGACGAAGTGAGGGGTAATGCGGAGGAAGGCCTTACATACGATAATAAATGACGATATGTGAAGAAGGGAATCCGGGGCCAGATCGTGAAAATCCAGCCCGGAATAGAACATAAGACCCCTAACAAAGGGATCCAGAGCGAGGCCTAGTCCTCAGAGGAAGTGGGAGATGAACACAACGCTCTTGTTGGGTTTGGGAGTAGGGACGACCTGCCCTCGGGCTGGCAGCCTATGCGAAATTTCGGTGATCAGATATCTGGCCTCTCTCAAATTCTTGATGTCCTCCTCTGTGACGGAGGAAGGCATCCACCGACCTTGAAGGTTGGATCCAGACATAGTTGAAGGTCCAAAGCACCTGACCTGAGCTTGGGGTGTTGGAACTCGAGGCGGGGGAAGGATTCGATTGAGCGCAGGAGGCAAAAAAGAAAAGGCCTTGTCCCCTTTATAAAGAGGGTGAATATCAGGCGTCCTCCTCGTGGCCGTTTGAGACTTACCTAAGATCTAGGAGTCATACCAACAGGCACGGTTGGGTTACCCACGTTTGTATTGATGAGAATCCCGTGATAAGGGGAACATGATCTCTGCTTTGACAAGACGTGTCAAGGGAACCGCCTCGCGTTATGTGCGGAGCTGGTTAAGAAAAACGGTTCGAATAATAACCGGGCCGAGGCGTGATGTCATGCTATCAAAACATGCCAGCAGATTAGATTTGTGGAAATATTATTCTCTCTACGGTGGTATGTGGAACTTATTTTCCAGGGTCGGACACTATCCTCGTATTCAAACTCTTCCGTGGTGTATTCATAGGAGGAAACCGCCTTGCAATGCCGAAGACAACACTGCGCGCCGGACTCATCGTCATTGAAGCCTAGTTCAGGGGCTACTGAGGGAGTCCTGGATTAGGGGGTCTCCGGACATCTGGACTATATCCTTTGGCCGCCTAGCTTGCCTTCCACGCCAAGTAGAGTCCCATCCGGACACGAGACGATGTCTTCAATCTCACATCTTCATAGTCCAACAGGAGGGTTTTAGTCCGTAGGACAACATACAATCATACCATAGGCTAGCTTCTAGGGTTTAGCCTCTTTGATCTCGTGTTAGATCAACTCTTGTAATACTCATATCATCAAGAACAATCAAGCAGGACGTAGGGTATTACCTCCATCAAGAGGGCCCGAACCTGGGTAAACATCGTGTCCCCTGCCTCATGTTACCATCCGCCTTAGACGCACAGTTCGGGACCCCCTACCCGAGATCCGCCGGTTTTGACACCGACATTGGTGCTTTCATTGAGAGTTCCACTGTGTCGTCACCATAAGGCTTGATGGTTCCTTCGATCATCGCTAGCGATGCGGTCCAGGGTGAGGCTTTCCTCCCAGGACAGATCTTCGTATTTGGTGGCTTCGCACTGCGGGCCAATTCACTTGGCCATCCGCAGCAGATCGAAAGCTACACCCCTGGCCTTCAAGTCAGATTTGGAAACTTGAACTACACGGCCGACATCTGCAGAGACTTGATCTTCAGCGGATTCGAGCCCATGCTAGATGCGCCGCACAGTCACGACGAGGAAGACGTAACTCTGCAGTCGGACAGTGTTCGGGAGATCGCATCCGCAGCTACTCTGGCCGTTAATCCGAAGGAAATCGCGCCATCCGAGAGCGGAGGGATAGACCCCGCCATGGAGGCCGCACTCTCAGCGGCGATAGAGCCAGATACTGACTTCACCCCTTTCAAGAGCCGCGTCACCGAACCACTGGATTTATCCCTGGCCACGGACTCCGAGCCACTCACATCCGTGCCCGTCGAATCCGAATGGGCACCGATCATGGAGTTCACCTTCGCGGATATCTTTCAGTACTCACCTTTCGGAGATGTTCTAAATTCATTAAAGTCTCTCTCCCTGTCAGGAGAACCTTGGCCAAACTATGTCCGGCTAGAATGGGATACGTACGACGAAGAAATTCGCTGCCCACCCACCACCCACTTAGTAGCCACTGTCGACGACTTAACCGACATGCTCGACTTCGACCCCGAAAACATCGATGGTATGGACGACGATGCAGGAGACGAACCGGAACCACTGCCCACAGGGCGCTATACTGCTACTTCATCACATGACGTATACATGGTGGATGCACCCAGAGAGGGCAATGGCGAAGAGACAGCGGAGGATGCACCCTCCAAGCAACCCAAGCGCCGACGTCAGCGGCGCCGCTCTAAGTCCCGCCATAGCAAAAACAGCGATAACAGCTCTAAGTCCCGACGAGGTCTGTTTTCTGGGACTTGCCATACTGGAAGACCCTCCATGTGCCTCACAGCCTTGATGTCATGCATATCACGAAGAACGTGTGCGAGAGTCTTCTTGGTACCCTAGTCAACATGCCAGAGAGGACCAAAGATGGGCTACAAGCAAGGGCAGATGAGGGAGTCCTGGATTAGGGGGTCTCCGGACAGCTGGACTATATCCTTTGGCCGGACTGTTGGACTATGAAGATACGAGATTGAAGACTTCGTCCCGTGTCCGGATGGGACTCTACTTGGTGTGGAAGGCAAGCTAGGAAATATGGATATGTATATCTCCTCCTTTGTAACCGACCTTGTGTAACCCTAGCCCCCTCCGGTGTCTATATAAACCGGAGGGTTTTAATCCGTAAGACAACATACAATCGTACCATAGGCTAGCTTCTAGGGTATAGCCTCTTTGATCTCGTGGTAGATCAACTCTTGTAATACTCATATCATCAAGAACAATCAAGCTGGACGTAGGGTATTACCTCCATCAAGAGGGCCCGAACCTGGGTAAACATCGTGTCCCCTGCCTCCTGTTACCATCCGCCTTAGACGCATAGTTCGGGACCCCCTACCCGAGATCCGCCGGTTTTGACACCGACAGCGGACTTGAAATCAATGGGCATCAGGGAGGAGCTTCACGCTAATGATGATGATTATGATGATGATGAGGTGAAGGACATGGAAAGTCGCCGTAAAGGCAAAAAGGCCAAGAAGATCGGAAATGACTGCCCTCCTGCGTGCTTCACTCTATGTCAGGAGGAGATCGAGCAGTTTTTCACCTGCCTCATAGGAGTAAAACTTCCTTACGGTTATGCGGGGAAGATAAGCAGATACCTAGATTCAGCGAAGCAGAAGTTCAGCGGGATGAAGTCTCACGAATGTCACGTGCTGATGACGCAGATACTTCTAGTTGCAATCCGTGGGATCATGGACGCGCACGTCCGTGAAAAGCTATTTGGCCTATGCAACTTTTTTGACGTCATCTCTCAGAAGTCGGTTAGTGTGAGGCAACTCAGAAGGCTACAGGAAGAGATCTTAGTGATACTATGCAAGCTTGAGATGTACTTCCTGCCCGCATTCTTCGATGTTATGGCACATCTGCTGGTCCATATCGTGGAGGATATCATCCAACTCGGGCTGACATTCCTGCACAGCATGATGCCGTTCGAAAGGATGAATGGTGTCATCAAAGGATACATTCGCAACATGTCACGTCCAGAGGGAAGCATAGCCAGGGGCTTTCTGACCGAAGAGTGCATCTCCTACTGCACGAATTATCTAGGCATCGAGAACCCCGTTGGTCTGCCCGTCAACAGGCACCTCGGCAGGCTCGCTGGATGGGGTCATGATACGTCTGCAACATATCTATAATTTTTGATTGCTCCATGCTATATTATCTACTGTTTTGGACATTATTGGGCTTTATTATCCACTTTTATATTATTTTTGGGACTAGCCTATTAACCGGAGGCCCAACCTAGAATTGTTGTTTTTTGCTTGTTTTAGGGTTTCGAAGAAAAGGAATATCAAATGGAGTCCAAACGGAATGAAACCTTCGGGAACGTGATTTTCTCAACGAACAAGACACGGGAGACTTGGACCCTACGTCAAGACACAAAAGAGGAGGCCACGAGGTAGGGGGCGCGCCCACCCTAATAGGCGCGCCCTCCACCCTCGTGGGCCCCTTGTTGCTCCACCGACGTACTCCTTCCTCCTATATATACCTACGTACCCCCAAATGATCAGATACGGAGCCAAAAACCTAATTCCACCACCGCAACTTTCTGTATCCACGAGATCCCATCTTGGGGCCTGTTACGGAGCTCCGCCGGAGGGGGCATCGATCACGGAGGGCTTCTACATCAACACCATAGCCTCTCCGATGAAGTGTGAGTAGTTTACTCAGACCTACGGGTCCATAGTTATTAGCTAGATGGCTTCTTCTCTCTTTTTGAATCTCAATACAATGTTCTCCCCCTCTCTTATGGAGAACTATTCGATGTAATCTTCTTTTTGCGGTGTGTTTGTTGAGACCGATGAATTGTGGGTTTATGATCAAGTCTATTTTTGAACAATATTTGAATCTTCTCTGAATTCTTATATGTATCATTGGTTATCTTTGCAAGTGTCTTTGAATTATCAGTTTGGTTTGGCCTACTAGATTGATCTTTCTTGCAATGGGAGAAGTGCTTAGCTTTGGGTTCAATCTTGCGGTGTCCTTTCCCAGTGACAGTAGGGGCAGCAAGGCATGCATTGTATTGTTGCCATCGAGGATAACAAGATGGGGTTTTCATCATATTGCATGAGTCTATCCCTCTACATCATGTCATCTTGCTTAAGGCGTTACTCTGTTTTTAACTTAATACTCTAGATGTATGCTGGATAGCGGTCGATGAGTGGAGTAATAGTAGTAGATGTAGGCAGGAGTCAGTCTACTTGTCTTGGACGTGATGCCTATATACATGATCATACCTAGATATTCTCATAACTATGCTCAATTCTGTCAATTGCTCAACAATAATTTGTTCACCCACCGTAGAATACTTATGCTCTCGAGAGAAGCCACTAGTGAAACCTATGGCCCCCGGGTCTATCTTTATCATATTAATCTCCTACTACTTAGTTATTTCCTTTGCTTTTTTACTTTGCCTTTATTTTACTTTGCATCTTTATCACAAAAATACCAAAAATATTATCTTTATCATATCTATCAGATCTCACTCTCGTAAGTGGCCATATAGGGATTGACAACCCCTATTTGTGTTGGTTGCGAGGATTTATTTGTTTTGTGCAGGTACGAGGGACTCGCGTGTAGCCTCCTACTAGATTGATACCTTGGTCCTCAAAACTGAGGGAAATACTTACGCTACTTTGCTGCATCATCCCTTCCTCTTTGGGGAAAACCAACGCAGTGCTCAAGAGGTAGCATGAAGGATTTCTGGCGCCATTGCCGGGGAGGTCTACGCAAAAGTCAACATACCAAGTACCCATCACATACCCTTATCTCCCGCATTACATTATTTGCCATTTGCCTCTCTTTTTCCTCTCCCCCACTTCACCCTTGCCATTTTATTCACCCTCTCTCTCTATCCTCCCCCTCTTTCTCTATTTGCCTCTTTTTGCCCGTTTGCTTTTTGTTTGCTTGTGTGTTAGTTGCTTGCTTGTTACGATGGATCAAGATAATACTAAATTGTGTGACTTCACCAATACCAACAACAATGATTTTATTAGCACTCCAATTGCTCCTCTTAGGGATGCTGAATCTTGTGAAATTAATACTACTTTGCTGAATCTTGTCATGAAAGATCCGTTTTCCGGCCTTCCTAGTGAAGATGCCGCTACCCATCTAAATAGCTTCATAGATTTGTGTGAAATGTAAAAGAAGAAAGATGTGGATAATGATATTGTTCAATTGAAGCTATTTCCTTTTTCGCTTAGATATCGTGCTAAATCTTGGTTTTTGTCTTTGCCTAAAAATAGTATCGATTCATGGAATAAGTGCAAAGATGCTTTTATCTCTAAGTATTTTCCTCCCGCTAAGATCATCTCTCTTAGAAACGATATTATGAATTTTAAGCAACTTGATCATGAACATGTTGCACAAGCTTGGGAGAGAATGAAACTAATGATACGTAATTTCCCTACTCATGGTTTAAATTTGTGGATGATTATACAAAACTTTTATGCCGGATTGAATTTTGCTTCTAGAAATCTTTTAGATTCGGGCACGGGAGGCACTTTTATGGAAATCACTTTAGGAGAAGCTACTAAACTCCTAAATAATATTGTGGTTAATTATTCTCGATGGCATACTGAAAGATCTACTAATAAAAAGGTGAATGCGATAGAAGAAATTAATGTTTTGAGTGGAAAGATGGATGAACTTATGAAATTATTTGCTAATAAGAGTGTTTCTTCTGATCCTAATGATATGCCCTTGTCTACTTTGATTGAGAATAATAATGAATCTATGGATGTGAATTTTGTTGGTAGGAACAATTTTGGTAACAACGCGTATAGAGGAAATTTCAATCCTAGGCCTTATCCTAGTAATCCCTCTAATAATTATGGTAATTCCTACAACAATTCTTATGGAAATTATAATAATATTCCCTCTGATTTTGAATCTAATATTAAAGAATTTATTACTTCGCAAAAGAATTTCAATGCTTTGATTGAAGAAAAATTGCTTAAGATTGATGATTTGGCTAGGTACGTTGATAGAATTACTCTTGATGTTGATTCTTTGAAACTTAGATCTATTCCACCTAAGCATGATGTCAATGAGTCTCTCAAATCCATGAGAATTTCCATTGGTGAGTGCAAAGAAAGAACTGCTAGGATGCGTGCTAAGAAAGATGCCTTTATAAGAGCGTGTTCTTCTAGTTCCTATGAAAATAATGATGAAGATCTAAAAGTTATTGATGTGTCCCCTATTAAATATTTGTTTTGCAATATGAATCTTGATAATGATGGGACTTAATATGATCACCCTTTACCTAGAAGGCGTTCCAAGAATTCAGAATTTGTTGATCTTGATGCTAAAATTGATAAAAGTGGGATTGAAGAAATTAAAACCCTAGATGTTGCTAAAACCACTATTATGGATTTCAAGGAATTTAACTATGAAAATTGCTCTTTGATTGATTGTATTTCCTTGTTACAATCCATGCTAAATTCTCCTCATGCTTATAGTCAAAATAAAGCGTTTACTAAACATATCGTTGATGCCTTGATGCAATCTTACGAAGAAAAACTTGAATTGGAAGTTTCTATCCCTAGAAAGCTTTATGATGGGTGGGAACCAACTATTAAAATTAAAATTAAAGATCATGAATTATGTGCTTTATGTGATTTGGGTGCTAGTGTGATTTGTTAGGTTTCCGTGATTTTGATGATTGCTCTTTAAACTTGCACCTTGCCGATTCCACTATTAAGAAACCTATGGGAAGAATTAATTATGTTCTTATTGTTGCAAATAGGAATTATGTTCCCATATATTTTATTGTTCTTGAAATAGATTGTAATTCTTCATGTCCTATTATTCTTGGTAGACCTTTCCTTAGAACGATTGGTGCAATTATTGATATGAAGGAAGGAAATATTAGATTCCAATTTCTATTAAGGAAAGGCATGGAACACTTTCCTAAAAATAAAATTAAATTACCTTATGAATCTATTATGTGAGCCACTTATGGATTGCCTACCAAAGATGGCAATACCTAGATCTATCCTTGCTTGTTATGCCTAGTTAGGGGCGTTAAACGATAGCGCTTGTTGGGAGGCAACCCAATTTTTTTTTTATTCCTTGATTTTTGCTCCTGTTTAGTAATAAATAATTTATATAGCCTCTGTTTTTGTTGTGTTTTTTGTGTTTAATTAGTGTTCATGCCAAGTAGAACCGTTGGGAAGACTTGGGGAAAGTCTTGTTACACTTGCTGTAAAAACAGAAACTTTAGCGCTCACGAGAACTGCTGCCATTTTTATTTGGAAAGTGCTATTTAGTTAATTATTTTTGAAGATGACTAATAGATAAATTCCCCACGTCCAGCAATTTATTTTAGAATTTTTGGGTTTCCAGATCTTGCGCTAGCTACAGATTACTACAGACTGTTCTGTTTTTGACAGATTCTGTTTTTCGTGTCTTGTTTTCTTATTTTGATGAATCTATGGCTAGTAAAATAGTTTATAAACCATATATAAGTTGTAATACATTAGGTATAACACCAATATAAATAAATAATGAGTTCATTACAGTACCTTGAAGTGGTCTTTTATTTTCTTTCGCTAACGGAGCTCATGAGATTTTCTACTTTGAGTTTTGTGTTGTGAAGTTTTCAAGTTTTGGGTAAAGATTTGATGGATTATGGAACAAGGTGTGGCAATAGCCTAATATTGGGGATTCCCAAGGCACCCCCAATATAATCTAAGGACACCTAAAAGCCAAAGCTTGGGGATGCCCCGGAAGGCATCCCCTCTTTCGTCTACTTCTATCGGTAACTTTACTTGGAGCTATATTTTTATTCGCCACGATATGTGTTTTTCTTGGAGCGTCTTGTATGATTTGAGTCTTTATTTTTTAGTTTACCACAATCATCCTTGCTGTACACACATTTTGAGAGAGCCATACATAATTTGGAATTTGTTAGAATAATCTATGTGCTTCGCTTATATCTTTTGAGTTATATAGTTTTGCTGTAGTACTTCACTTATATCTTTTAGAGCACGGTGGTGGATTTGTTTTATAGAAATTGTTGATCTCTCATGCTTCACTTAGATTATTTTGAGAGTCTTAAATAGCATGGTAATTTGCTTAAAATCCTAATATGCTTGGTATACAAGATTAATAATAAAACTTTCTTATGAGTGGGTTGAATACTATGAGAACTTCTATGCTTGATAATTGTTTTGAGATATGAAGATGGTGATATTAAAGTTGTGCTAGTAGAGTAGTTGTGAATTTTAAGAATACTTGTGTTAAATTTTGTGATTCTCGTAGCATGCACGTATGGTGAACCGTTATGTGATGAAGTCGGAGCATGATTTATTTTTTGATTGTCTTCCTTATGAGTGGAGGTCGGGGACGAGCGATGGCCCTTTCCTACCAATCTATCCCCCTAGGAGCATGCGCGTAATACTTTGCTTTGGTAACTTGTAGATTTTTGCAATAAGTCTATGAGCTCTTTATGACTAATGTTGAGTCCATGGATTATACGCACTTCTCTCACCCTTCCACCTTTGCTAGCCTCTCTAATACCGCGCACCTTTCGCCAGTATCATACACCCACCATATACCTTCCTCAAAACAGCCACCATACCTACCTATTATGGCATTTCCATAGCCATTCCAAGATATATTGCCATGCAACTTTCCATCGTTCCGTTTATTATGACACACTCCATCATTGTCACATTTCTTAGCATGATCATGTCGTCGACATCGTATTTGTGGCAAAGCCACCATTCATAATTCTTTCATACATGTCACTCATGAGTCATTGCATATCCCAGTACACCGTCGGAGTCATTCATATAGAGTCAAATTTTGTTCTAAGTATCGAGTTGTAATTGTTGAGTTGTAAGAAAAATAAAAGTGTGATGATCATCATTATTAGAGCATTGTCCGAGTAAGGAAAGGATGATGGAGACTATGATTCCCCCACAAGTCGGGATGAGACTCCGGACGAAAAAAATTAAAAAATTAAAAAAAGAGAAAAAAGGCCATAAAAAGAAAAAAAATCCCAAATAAAAAATATAATAAAAACATGAGAGAAAAAGAGAGAAGGGACAATGCTACTATCCTTTTACCACACTTGTGCTTCAAAGTAGCACCATGATATTCATAGTAGCGAGTCTCTCATGTTATCACTTTCATATACTAGTGGGAATTTTTCATTATAGAACTTGGCTTGTATATTCCAATGATGGGCTTCCTCAAATTACCCTAGGTCTTCATGAGCAAGCAAGTAGGATGCACACCCACTTAGTTTCTTTTTGAGCTTTCATATACTTATAGCTCTAGTGCATCCGTTGCATGGCAATCCCTACTCACTCACATCGATATCTACTGATGGGCATCTCCATAGCCCGTTGATACGCCTAGTTGATGTGAGACTATCTTCCCTCTTTTTGTCTTCTCCACAACCACCGTTCTGTTCCACCTATAGTGCTATGTACATGGCTCACGCTCATGTATTGCGTGAAAATTGAAAAAGTTTTGAGAATGTCAAAAGTATGAAACAATTGCTTGTCTTGTCATCGGGGTTGTGCATGATTTAAATATTTTGTGTGGTGAAGATGGAGCATAGCCAGACTATATGATTTTGTAGGGATAACTTTCTTTTGCCATGCTATTTTGAGAAGACATAATTGCTTTGTTAGTATGCTTGAAGTATTATTATTTTTATGTCAATATTAAACTTTTGTCTTGTATCTTTAGGATCTGAATATTCATACCACAATTAAGAAGAATTACATTAAAATTATGCCAAGTAGCACTCCGCATCAAAAATTCTATTTTTATCATTTACCTACTCGAGGACAAGCAGGAATTAAGCTTGGGGATGCTTGATACGTCTCCAACGTATCTATAATTTTTTATTGCTCCATGCTATATTATCTACTGTTTTAGACATTATTGGGCTTTATTATCCACTTTTATATTATATTCGGGACTAACCTATTAACCAGAGGCCCAGCCCAAAATTGTCGATTTTTGCCTGTTTTAGGGTTTCGAAGAAAAGGAATATCAAATGGAGTCCAAACGGGATGAAACCTTCAGGAACGTGATTTTCTCAATGAACAAGACACGGGAGACTTGGACCCTACGTCAAGACACAAAAGAGGAGGCCACGAGGGAGGGGGCGCGCCCACCCCCACCAGGCGCGCCCTCCACCCTCGTGGGCCCCTGTTGCTCCACCGACGTACTCCTTCCTCCTATATATACCTACGTACCCCCAAATGATCAGATACGGAGCCAAAAACCTAATTCCACCGCCGCAACTTTCTGTATCCACGAGATCCCATCTTGGGGCCTGTTCCGGAGCTCCGCCGGAGGGGGCATCGATCATGGAGGGCTTCTACATCAACACCATAGCCTCTCCGATGAAGTGTGCGTAGTTTACCTCGGACCTACGGGTCCATAGTTATTAGCTAGATGGCTTCTTCTCTCTTTTTGGATCTCAATACAATGTTCTCCCCCTCTCTTGTGGAGAACTATTCGATGTAATCTTCTTTTTGCAATGTGTTTGTTGAGACCAATGAATTGTGGGTTTATGATCAAGTCTATCTATGAACAATATTTGAATCTTCTCTGAGTTATTTTATGTATGATTGGTTTTCTTTGCAAGTGTCTTCGAATTATCAGTTTTGTTTAGCCTACTAGATTGATCTTTCTTGCAATGGGAGAAGTGCTTAGCTTTGGGTTCAATATTGCGGTGTCCTTTCCCAGTGACAGTAGGGGCAGCAAGGCACGTATTGTATTGTTGCCATCGAGGATAACAAGATGGGGTTTTCATCATATTGCATGAGTCTATCCCTCTACATCATGTCATCTTGCTTAACGCGTTACTCTATTTTTAACTTAATACTCTAGATGCATGCTGGATAGCGGTCGATGAGTGGAGTAATAGTAGTAGATGCAGGCAGGAGTCGATCTACTTGTCTCGGACGTGATGCCTATATACATGATCATACCTAGATATTCTCATAACTATGCTCAATTCTGTCAATTGCTCAACAATAATTTGTTCACCCACCATAGAATACCTATGCTCTTGAGAGAAGCCACTAGTGAAACCTATGGCCCCCAGGTCTATATTTATCATATTAATCTCCTACTAATTAGTTATTTCCTTTGCTTTTTACTTTGCCTTTATTTTACTTTGCATCTTTATCACAAAAATACCAAAAATATTGTCTTTACCATGTCTATCAGATCTCACTCTCGTAAGTGGCCATATAGGGATTGACAACCCCTATTTGCGTTGGTTGCGAGGATTTATTTGTTTTGTGCAGCTACGAGGGACTCGCGCGTAGCCTCCTACTGGATTGATACCTTGGTTCTCAAAAACTAAGTGAAATACTTACTCTACTTTGCTGCATCATCCCTTCCTCTTCGGGGAAAAACAACGCAGTGCTCAAGAGGTAGCAGGTCACCGCAAGGGTCGCCGCAAAATGCATGTCGACTTCGAGGGTCGACTCACCGACTTTGAAAGAGCAAACCTAGTCGCATTACAACACATAGACGTGGTCGATCCTTGGGTGGTAGAGCACAAAACCTTTATTGAGAAGACATACAATGACCGAGACCAACAGAGGAAGGACGGAGATATAATCAAAGAGCACAACTCATGTTTCACACGTTGGTTCAAGGAGAAGCTTTTGTCATACCCTTTACATGAGGATTCTTCCACGGAAGAAAAACTCATATTCACCTTGTCACAGGGCGCCGAGCACAACCTGATGACCTATGAGTCGTACAATATCAACGGCTACACATTCTACACCGAGGACAAGGACATGAAGAGCGATGGTTATCAGAACTCCGGGGTAACAATGAATCCTACACCGGTAATGACAAGGACAAATACTATGGAAGGATCGAGGAGATCTGGGAGCTGAGCTACGCTGGAGAGAAGGTCCCGATGTTCCGTGTCAGATGGGCCAAGAGCGTCCTAAAAGAAGACCGGTATTTCACCACCATGGTTATACCCGAAGCCAAATCCAAGACCGCGGGTGCAAACATCACCGCGAAAAATGAGCCATGGGTACTGGCTTCCCAAGTGGACCAATGCTTCTTCATTACCGACCCGTCAAAGCCCAGTCATGTTGTCGTGAGGAGAGGCAAAAGGAAGATCATCGGAATAGATGGAGTCGCCAATGAGCAAGACTTCGACAAGTACGGTGACCCGAAGATGGAACATGACAATGACAATGAAGTACCATACACCACAAGAAGAAGCATGACCACCCTACCTAAAGGACGTCCGTTCAAGAGAAGAACTCCATTTGCGAAAAAGAAGGGCAAGAAGATTGTGAAAAGATAGCTAGCTAAGATCAATTGTATTTAAATTGTAGTCTTCATTTCTCGATTGTATTTCGACATATGGAAATGACATTTCTTCTGTTCTAGTCTTCATGAATATATATTTATGTTTATTCTGGTATACCAATTTTTATTTATGTTTATTCTAGTATTGAATTTCTAACTCACAAAAAGTATTGAATTTGTTAATATTTTTTGAACTCATGAATATTTTTAAATTTCATGGGCACTTTTTGAATTCACGAATATTTTACCAATTCACAAATGAATGCAAGTAAAAATACAAAAATAGTTACTAATGGGGCACCAGGAGAAGGTGCGCCATTGCTATCAAGGTACTTATGGCGCACCCCTAGGAGGTGCGGCATTGTTATACCAATTTTTATTTAGGTTTATTCTGGTATTGAATTTCTAACTCACAAAAAGTATTGAATTTGTTAATATTTTTTGAACTCATGAATATTTTTAAATTTCATGGGCACTTTTTGAATTCCTGAATATTTTTTCAAATTTGATGGTATTTTTTCATATTCATAAATGTTTTACCAATTCACAAATGAATGCAACTAAAAATCCAAAAAAAATGTTACTAATGGCGCACCAGGAGAAGGTGCGCCATTGCTATCAAGGTACTTATGGTGCACCCCTAGGAGGTGCGCCATTGGTATCGCGGTCATTTTCTAAAAAAACATTGCATGCAACTAAAAATCCAAAAAAAATTAGTAATGGCGCACCAGGAGAAGGTGCGTCATTGCTATCGCGGTGTTTTTGGCGCACCCCTAGATGGTGCGCCATTGCTAACCCTCCCCCACTAAAATCCCCAATCCCCGATCCCCAATCTCACATCTCTCTCAGCCTCGACCCACTGCGCCGCCGCCCTCGCTTGTGGGATGCGTCCGCTCCAAATCCACCCTCCCTCGCCTTTGCCGCACCCACCTACCCCTCCCTCGTCTTCGCCGCACCCACCCACCCCCTCCCTTGCCTTCCCAGCCCTCGAAAGCCTAGAAACCCGCGGCGCTCCACCGTGCCTTCTTCGCTCGAGCTCCACCATGCGAGGTGACAGGCAAGGCGGCGGGCGGAATCTGCTTCAACACCGGGCCGGCGAGCCGCGGAAGCAGGGAGCGGCGGCGCTCGATCCCTCCACCCCCCTCCACCTCTTCTTCCTCGGGTCGCTGCCGTCTTCCTCAACCCTGGCCACATCTCCTGCTACTAAGTTGTTGCAAGGCCTCCTTGCGCCTCCCCGATGAGCTTCTCCTCCTCTCCCCTCTTCCTTCTCGCAAACACTCTGTTTCTCCAGCAAATCGGCGATGGACAGAGGCAGCGGTGGTGCCGGACTTGAGTTCAGTTAGTAGAACTAGCTCTAGTTCCTTCCGGGGTCCTGTAGGCCGAAAGGTGGGTCTCTAGTGAAGCTGGAATTGCAGAAGCTTTCACCTGAGTTAGCCTGAATGTGATGTGGCCGATGCTGAGATGTCTCCTCTATGTATTCTGTAGGTTGCTCTACTTTTAGGTACTGTGGGCTGTGAAGTGAACTTGCCTGGTTTAACCATCTGAACTCTTATATATATATTAGTATCTAAGATCAGGAGACATTAGTCAATTTGTGCGCCTGGTTAGTGACTTGTGGAGTTGGCCCGGTTAATGCTTTGCTCTGTGATGCAAGATGTTAGGCTCTGGCACTTTACAGAGTTTCTTTGTGAAATCCCTAACTGTGAGTCTTGCTAGTGATCTAATTGTGATAATTTTGCTCACATCCCCACTTGCAGCAGAGGCAGGTAATGCATGTATATGCTCTATTTTACTGCCTAGCTAGAGCACAAACCTAGCCCCAGTTGTGTATGCCCAATTGCTAGTGGTCTAACTCATGTTTCCCTAGTTGGGTGAGACTGACTTGGCTCTTTCTTGGAGGAGACAGATCAAAGAAGTGTTGTCAGTTTTTGTTTGAACTTCAAAGAGTGTTGTGACTTGGCTCTTAATCAAAAGAGTGTTGTCAGTTTTTGTTTGAACTTTGTTTGACTGGAGGAAATTACTCTTAAATGCTAGTCCTATTCTGGTGGAGATTTTTCTTGTCCTAAGTTACACTGAAGATATTTTTCTGATAATATTATAAAAACTTCCTGGTGTTTGTTCAACTTGTAGTTTCTAGCTTAAGTTTAACTTGTCCTGAGTTACACTGAAGTTATAATGTGTTTAACTTATAGCTTCTAGCTTAAGTAAGTAGCCAGTACTGTTGAGTAGCTTAACTTGTTTAAGTATTGCCAGTTAGTAGTACTGATATTAAATGATGCCTGAAATGATGTATTATGTATCTTTAGCATGATCTGTTTCAGATAATAAATGATGCCTGAAATGAATTCTTGTGTAAGTGAAGGCTTGCTATGTTGTTGCAGCCAGCTGTTTTCTGTTTCCTCATTTGGATTACTCAGTTATTCCATGCTTCTAGTGGCACGAAGCTCCATCAGAAAAAGAATCAAAGATGGTCATGCCATGCTTGGCAGTAGCATAAGTGACATGGAGCAGTGTAGTGGCATGGCCATTGACCTGTGGCTGGCATCTAGACAGCACACACATATATACAGAGGCACATTGTGGTGCTGCTTTGTTTCTGTGATCACATTGTGGTGCCTGGCACATTTGCCCCATCACTTCGTTACCCCTTTCTCCTAAAATGTTGATTAATTTCCGTTTCGGTTGAGAATGGGGCACTCCTAGGTCAAGAAAATTAGCAAAGGTCATGCCCAATTTTCTTGACCTAGAAGTTGCCCGATTCTCAACCGAAACAAAAATTAATCAGCATGTATCTTAACATCAACCAACTTTGTGGACACATCCCTCGACAACTAGGTTATCTTGAGAACTTAGAGGAGTTGTGGCTTTGCTACAACACACTAACAGGTTCCATCCCAAACTGCCTAGGAAATTTGACCAAACTCACAACCTTGGATCTTGAGAGCAACCAACTTTCTAGACACATCCCTCGAGAACTAGGTTATCTTGAGAACTTAGAGAAGTTGTTTGTTTGCTACAACACACTAACAGGTTCCATCCCAAACAGCATAGGAAATTTGACCAAACTCACAGCCTTGTATCTTTGCAGCAACCAACTTTCTGGACACATCCCTTAAGAACTAGGTTACCTTGAGAACGTGGACTTGGACCTTAGCAACAACACACTAACAAGTTCCATCCCAAAAAACCTAGGCAATATCACAAACATCTCTCAATTGTTCCTTGACAATAACCAACTTTTTGGCGACATTCCTCGAGAATTAGGTTATTTGGTCAACTTAGAGATCTTGTTCCTTGACAATAACCAACTTTTTGACCAACCTTTTTTCCTATTTAGAGTGAACATGGCCAACAATGATGAGGCCGGCGGTTCGGGCAAGGCATTCTGGGAGCTGTCCCAGGAGATGGAGGAAGAACCTCACCGCTATGAGGAAGCCGCGGAAGACACCGATCCCGACTACACAACCCCTAGTGGCGTCGGGGATGACACCACTGATGGTGCCGCCGAGGATGCCACCACCGATGATGGCAGCGCACACACAGATGGCAGCCAACCGAAGAGGCAACGGAAGGACCGGCGCCCGAACATGCTCGGCACCGTCAAGGAGGAATTTACTAAAGTGTCCTCCAGTGGGAATCCAACGGCGCCCAAAGAATTAGTCAGTGGGTACGCGGGACAACTCGGGTGCATTCTCCGGAGCACCGTCTCGATCAACACCGAGAACCTAAGGCATCATGACCGAGGGAATTTGCGCAACCTCCTCTTCATGAAGTTGCACGAACAATACATGTTCCCCGGTGACTTCGCAAACACACGTCTCTCTGGGAATAAAGTGAACAGTGATGCCCTCACGAAGATGAGCACGGGCCTAGCTACTTGGAGAGTCGCGGTGAAGAGAAGGATTCTAAGAGGTGATAGTTATGAGAAGATCAAGGATACAAATCCTTCGATCAGCGAAGCCGACTACCTAGAGTTCAAGATCAAGTGCGAGAGCAACGCATCTGCGGAATCAAGTCAATGGGGGAAAGATATGCGGGACTTGAACTTAGGGGTCCACAAACTCGGTCCCAGCGGTTACAGAGTGGAGGAACCTATATGGGAAAAGGAGGACGCAGAGCGTGCCGAGCAAGGCCTACCGCCCCTCTTCGATAAATACCATGACAAGCAGACTAGGAACTATGTCAGGGCCCGGTACAAGGTGGACCCGGTAACAAAGGAGCTTACCACGGATCCGAAGACCAAGGCGCTTGAGCTTGTTCTGGTAAGGAATACACCCCCGCGTAATTAGCTCCATATGGTTGCATTCTAATTAATGAAGCCAAATTTCTAAATGGTTCACGTTCCTTCTGCGGGAAACTGAAAGCAGTAGCGCGGGGTCGTCTCAGAGCTCCCCTTGGGACAACACTTTAAATAGGGCGTTGAACGTAATGAAACACAAGCATAAGTTCATTAAGCAATCGTCAGCTGGTCGTGTGGCCGGCAAAGGCTTGTCCACGAAATGGCCAGAATACAATACTGCTGAGCAAAAGGAGAGAGAGACCAGCTCGAAAAGCTAGGAGCGCAAGGTTCAAGAACTCAAGGCACAAGTGGCGCGGATTCCAGAGATAGTCGAAGAGCAAGTGAGAGATCAAGTGGGAGCGATGATCACCACCATTATGCCTACCTTGCTTGACGGGCCGCGGGGGTGGATTGCGGGCGGCCCCGATTCCCAGCTTCACGGGCAGCAAGTCGCACAACGCGCAGGCGCCATTGATGTCTCTGGCGGAGGCGACATTGGTGTCTCCGGCATCGGCGCCGGCATTGGAGCTTAATGCACCCGGGTGTGGGAAGAATACGCCGGCCGGCACCTCGGCAGCAAGCGGCCCCACCGTCACTTGCACACCTACCGTTGGCGGTGCATCGACATTAGCCGAGCTCGACGCCATCACGGTAACAAAGCCTCTCGGTCGATGACTTCATCTCCTTGCATTTGACTGGGCATCCCTGATGCCCTACATGTTTTCGCAGGGCACCGCCGACGTTCCATGCACTCTCCTGCACTTCGTGGACGGCGAGTTGATCGATGTCGACAATGCCAGAATCATTCAACCGGTCAACCGCTTGTTCCATGGTAATCCGATGCCACCCACCGTGTATAGGGTTCAACTGGTTCGGGTGCTGCGGGGCTGCGATGACCTGTTACCTCCATATCGGCCCTCTGGGGTCGATGAAGATGATGTGATGACCCTCAGCGCCTGCATAAGCTGGTCCATGCTTTGGCCGAAGAGCCAGATTGGTTTGGGGGCGGGGGACACCACCCCATAGACAACACCGCCAGTCGTGCCAGCGCCAAGCCATGGCAAGACCGCCGCAATGCTACCGCCGTCAGCTGATCCGGACATGCATATGGCACAGGATCCGGACGACGACGACGGTACATTTACCAACGTCAATAAGTACTTCAACGAACATGGGTACGATGATGAATTCTTGGGGCCTCCTTCTCAAGAACCCAACCCTACAAAAGATGATCGTGATCTAGTTGGTACCATGGAGAAACCCAATTGCAACAGGCGTCGTCTGGCGTTCAGTTCTCAGGAGACGCCTCCAGCTGCCGCCTTCACCGAGCCTTAGATAGACGAGGTGTGAAATATTATCAGCCCCAACACACTCAAGAAGGTGGTCTCTGAGCAGAACTTGATCGCATTACAGCAGAAGAAGCAGAAGGGAGGGAAAAGAAAGAATAACAAGGGTGCGAGCCAGCCGGCACCGAGTACGATCCATGCTAAGGACGGGCCACCTTCACCTAAGGATATCTCGAGGATGGTGCATGTGGTGGGCAGGCCGATGGTACCGACTAATCTGCTCAATGCTGCAACCGGTGCTATGTGGAGTCTGCATGACAGTGTTCTTTCTATGGAGAAGCGGTGTCTCTCCGAGAATGAAGTGGCATACCCGGTTTTCATGGCCAAGGTGCCAGAGGGCATGGGCTTTGTCGATAGCACCATCGGGGGTATGATCGTCCTGCGGTTTGATAAAATCTTCGCTATGTTTAACCTTCATCCGCTGCACTACACCTTCATTCGGCTATTTTCGCTCAGTCTGGAAATGCGGATCATTAGAGACAAGACACCGGACATCGTGATAGTCGACCCCTTCTACATGCGTGCCAAGATCTTGGGCAGCGCTAGGGACCAGCAAGTCGCGAGTTCATACCTCGCAGGCGTCATTCTGGCAAACCCAGATAAGGATAACTTCCTCGTGCCTTACTTTCCCGAGTAAGTCATCCCCTCACCGCCCCGTAACATATGATTTCTTAGATATCGATCGTTCTTTTTTTCTAACATTCCGTGTTTTGTGCAGTGGCACACATTGCACACTCATCCTCTTAAGCCCGAAATATTCCATGGCCACATATTTCGACTCGGACCGTCAATCGAAGAAAGACTACACAAATATCAAGAAAGTTCTTGATGATGCTCTCCTCGGCTACGCCAAATCTGGAGGCACCTTCAGGAGGCCAATTTGTAGGTACGGCAAGCACGTGTTCACCCACGTAACGACATTCCCCTGTGTCAAGCAGCCGCCTGGCGGTTAGAAGGATGCCTACTACGCCCTCCATCACATGCGGGCGATCGTACGGGACCATAATCACCTTCTGCTACCAACTAATCTCAAAGATTGGGCCGCAAGCTTGTCGGCAATCCAGGACGCGGACATCAGACAAGAATTCTTTCGCATCCAGTCGGAGTTTGCAGAAATCATCCATCAAGATGTCCTTCATACCTCGGGGCAGTTCTACCTCAAATATCAACTGTCCAACAGTGAAATAGAAACAACGCTACAAATGCAGGCTGACAACGATCGCGATTTCATGACCATCACGAAAGACGGGGGCTTCATCCACGCTCCGGTCCCTAAGTCGAGTCGAAAGTAATGATGCTATGTAGTTCTGAAATATCGATTAGCTCATGTTGCAATTAAACTTTAATGAACTTGTATGTCTCTTTAGTTTGGACAGTCATTCAACTTATATGTAATAGATGCTATTTATTAGTAGGACCATGAATCGCGCTATTAATGTGTTGCTTTTCTTTTCCGATCCTTTTGTTGCATACTTATATATTGCTTATGTATTGTCTGTGAATTGCTACTAACGTTTTGTTGTCTAGTGCATAGAGATGCCGTCGTATGTCGTGTACAAGTGTAAGGTTCCCGGAGTCTAAGATGACTGGAAGGAGTGTCGGAGACAGGTTCACCGTTTCAGCGGTAATAGTTACAAAGGGTACACCACTAGGGCGGAGGCGGAAGCTAGATACGCGCGCTATCTAGCGGGAGAGAGGAGGGAGTGGAGGAGGAACCGGATGAAGACCAGTTTCATCGCGATGATGCTCATCGTGAACGCAACTCTCTTCTATGTGATGGTAGTTTAGATATCGATTTGTAATGTGAAGACAAACTCGCTACTTGTGGTCTCAAGACTTGTAGTGTTCTAACTTTGTTCGGTATTTTGAATTCAGAGACTAATATGATGAATTTGTATTCAGAGACTAATCTTCTATTGTATTCGATAAATCTACTGTTTATATGTTGTGATGTAATGTATTTTGTAACCTGTGCAAATATCAGAAAAGCAAAAAAAATCCTAATATTCATAGTAGTGGCGCACCTTGTTGAGCATTAGTGGCGCACCAGGGCTAAATACCAGTGGCGCATTATGGGGCATAGTAATGGCGCACTTGGGGCCATACGTGAAGGTAAATATGGCCCCCTAGGAGGCATAGTAATGGCGCACTGCCAGGTGCGCCACTATTATCTGGTATACTAATGGCGCACCATAGGTGCGCCATTAGTATTTGTTATTAGTGGCGTGGTGATAGTGGCACACCTATAGTGCGTCATTAATGGCCAAAATAGGTGCGCCACTAAAAGGCCTTTTTCTAGTAGTGATGAATACATTTATTCAAATACAATGTCCTATTAACATTGCGCCGCTACAAGTCGAGACCCTTCTACAACATCCTCGAAATATCACTCGGGTGTGCGGTGCTCCTTGCCCTTTGGCAGCCCGCTGGCGACTTCAACAGCGTTCATCTTTGCCCACCACATCTTGCAGCGAGTGAAGGCCATACGAGCACCTTCAATATAGACGGAGCGCTTGATAACGTCCAGCCAAGGACAGGCGTTCACCATCCGCCTCACGAGTCCGAAGTAGCTGCTAGGCATAGCTTCGGCTGGCCACAGCCGGATTATCAAATCCTTAATGGCTAGTTCGGCCACCCAATGCAGCTCCACCAGCTGTTTCAGCTGATCGGTGAAGGACACGAGATGCTCTGGTGCCGCATACTGCGACCAGAAAAGCCTCTCCGAAGAAACCCCTCCTTCGGCACCATAGAACTCCGCGGCGTCTGATACACTGCGTGGCAAATCCGCAAAAGCCCCTGGGGAACTCCGAACCCAGGTTAGTAAAAGGTACTACTTCTCCGCATACTTGCTTTGCATCTTAAATGCCTTACCGCCGTGATCTTCTTGGCCTCCTGGATCTCCTGGAGGGCGGCCTGGGCCTCATTCCGTGCGGTCTCCACGCTCTGATGAGCCTTGGCGATTTCGGTCCCTCGAACCGACGCATCATGCTCCAAGGCCTCACATTTTTTCACCGCATCCTGGAGCTCATGGTGGACTTCTTTAACCCGGGCCTTTAGCTTCTTACGGGCGGCTTGCTGCTGGACAGCCTGCTCCTCGGCCTCGCCCAGGGCCTTCCTCAAGGCCTCGACCTCGGTCATGGCTTCTGCACATATCACAAAACCGCTGTCAATATACAACGCTTATCCTTTCCCGAACATATAGCAAGTCGTTCCTCACGTTGCTTCTCCTGGAGCTGAACCTTAACCTCGCCGAGCTCGTTCTCAGTCCGCTCCAGCCTCCGCTTCAGCTCGGAGACCTCGGCAGTATGCAAGGTCGCAGCCAACAGGGACGCCTGCTTATCGATACATATTCAGTCAGCCTCTTATAATTAAGGATTGATCCCCTATCTGGTTCTCCTTGCCGAACACCAGATAGCGTCTCAGGGGCTACAGACTATACAAGGGTTTTTCCCTTTCTTACCTCGAAACCTGTTAATAGGCTGCTACAGGCTTCATTCAGTCCGCTCTTGGCGGACTGAACGTTCTCGATCACCGCACCCATAAGGATACGGTGCTCGTCCATGACGGAGGAGCTTCGTAGCGCCCCCATCAGGTCATCTGGCACTCCTGGATGGACAGGAGCCACTGGTGGAGGCGACGCACCCCCCTCCTTCAAAGGGGGCTGCTCGCCCGACTCCAGAGCCATATGGGTCTCCAAAATCGTATTCGGCTGAGGGCCGAACTGGATAAGGCCCTCTTTGCCAGTCTCCATGGGGATTGGCTCCCCCATGTGTCCGGCAGTGGAGGTCCCGCCTTGTGGCACCTCCCGGACAACGTCCTGGGCTCCTCCCTTCGGAGTGGTCCTCCGGGATAACACTTCGGTGTCATCCCTGGCCCCAGGGGAGTAAGCAGGTGGTGGCGACATGCTTGCCATCTCCGATGGAGCCAACGAACCTCCAGATGAGGATCGCTGGATACGGTCACGGGCCGGACTGCAATAGTGTGGATTAACCATGTTAGAATAATAAAAAGAAACGGCTGGATGTGCGCATAAATAAGCCATGTCACTTACGATGCGGCCTGGGGCCTAGTACGGGGGCAATGTTCTGGACTACTATCAACGTCCCACGCGGTGTTGGCCGCTGGGGCGCCCTTCCCCTTTTTGGGCGCTTTCGCCTCCAGATGTGCCAAGGCCATTGAGGGAGTCCAGGATTAGGGGGTCTCCGGACAGCCGGACTATGAAGATACAAGATTGAAGACTTCGTCTCGTGTCCGGACAGGACTCTACTTGGTGAGGCAAGCTAGGCAATACGGGTATGGATATCTCCTCCTTTGTAACTGACCTTGTGTAACCCTAACTGTCGGTGTCAAAACCGGCGGATCTCGGGTAGGGGGTCCCAAACTGTGCGTCTAGGCCGGATGGTAACAGGAGGCAAGGGACACAAAGTTTTACCCAGGTTCGGGCCCTCTTGATGGAGGTAAAACCCTACGTCCTGCTTGATTAATATTGATGATATGGGTAGTACAAGAGTAGATCTACCACGAGATCAGAGAGGCTAAACCCTAGAAGCTAGCCTATGGTATGATTGTTGTTCTGTATGCTGTCCTACGGACTAAAACCCTCCGGTTTATATAGATACCGGAGAGGGTTAGGGTTACACAAAGTCGGTTACAATGGTAGGAGATCTACATATCCGTATCGCCAAGCTTGCCCTCCACGCCAAGGAAAGTCCCTTCCGGACACGGGACGAAGTCTTCAATCTTGTATCTTCATAGTCCAGGAGTCCGGCTGAAGGTATAGTCCGGCCATCGGGACACCCCCTAATCTAGGACTCCCTCAGTAGCCCCTGAACCAGGCTTCAATGACGACGAGTCCGGCGTGCACTTTGTCTTCGGCATTGCAAGGCGGGTTCCTCCTCCAAGTACTTCATAGAAGATTTTGAACACAAAGATAGTGTCCGGCTCCGCAAAATAAGTTTCCACATACTGCCATAGAGAGAATAATATTTTCACAAATCTAATCTGCTGACGTATTCCGTAGTGTGATGCACCACGACCAAGCCTTTGTTCAAATCGTTTTATTACCCCACCTCAGCGCGTCATGCGAGGCGGTTTCCTTGGCACGTCTTGTCGAAGCAGAGATCGTGTCCCCTTATTCCGGGATTCTCATCAATACGGGCGTGGGTAACCCAACCGCGCCATTGATTACGGCGCTTGGAGATAAGCGAGTTTTACCAGGCTAGTGGGGACACGTAGTTGCGTCCACCCATATAAGGGGAGAAGGATCCACCTTTTCACCTACGCCTTCTTCCTCCTTTGCCTATCCATTCTCGCGCACTCGAGCTCCAGCGCCCAAGTCCGCACTCCCCACCTCAACCTTCTCCAGCCATGTCCGGAGCGGGAGGCAAGTGGATGGTCTCCTCTGTCACGGAGTGACACATCAAAAAACTGAGGAAGGCCGGATACTTGTCTAGCAACATTGCGCACCGGCTTCCTAAAGTGGGGCAGCTCATCCCCACCCCTAGGCCCCATGAGAGGGTGGTGTTCCTCCCCCATTTCCTCCGCGGACTGGGCTTCCCTCTCCACCCATTTGTCCGGGGGCTCATGTTCTACTATGGCCTGGATTTCCACGATCTGGCCCCGAACTTTGTCCTCAACATCTTGGCGTTTATCGTCGTGTGCGAGGCTTTCCTCCGCATCCGCCCCCATTTCGGCCTATGGCTCAAGACTTTCAATGTCAAGCCGAAGGTGGTGCGCGGCAACCAGGCAGAGTGCGGAGGCGCCATGGTGGGCAAGATGCCCAACGTCTTATGGCTCGAGGGCTCCTTTGTGGAGACCCTAAAGGGGTGGCAATCGGGGTGGTTTTACATCACCGAGCCGCGCGACCCTGAATGGGTCGCAGCCCCCAAGTTCCGATCCGGATCCCCTACGCAGCTCACCTCCTGGAAGGAGACGGGCCTGTCATGGGGTAAAAAAGGAGAGCTGACCGGACTCCAAACATGCGTCCAAACCCTGGTGGAGAAGAAGCTCAAACTTGTCAACGTAGTCCAGGTTATGCTCATCCGCCGGATCCTCCCGTGTCAACAACGGGCTTTCAACCTGTGGGAGTTCGACCCGGCGTGGCACCGAACTCTGAGCAGGCTCTTCGACACGACGTACGAAGATGCCTGGAAGGTGCTTTTCAAGGGCACCGAGGCCCCCGCATCCGCTACCGAGGATCGCGGATTCAGTACTTAGCGTCACGCTCATGCGGTAAGCTTTTTTTACCTTTTGCAGGGTATCAGTTTTTCATAGTTTCACTCCATGCGGGATCTAAGCTCCCTTACGTTTGACAAGATTGGCAGGAGACGTCCGGACAGATCAACTGTCTGGCTCCCTTGCCCGAAGGCCCAGCGGACGCTCGTTTGGCGAAGCTGCTGGTTCCGGCACCCCATGTGGTGCCAGAGAAGAAGGCCAAGAAGAAGGCCAAGGGGACTCGGAAGAGTGCCCGGCGCCTAGAGGTGTCGGATCCCTCATCCGACGACTCCAAGACGCAATCCTCCCATGAAGACGAGGAGGAGGAAGAAGAGACCCCTCCCCCTCCAGTGGGGGAAGGGAAGAAAAGGAAGGCCACCCCAACTGGGGAGGCTGAAGGGTCCAAGAAGGGGAAAACCCTTCCTCCGGACTACTCCACCAACGCCGACGACGGCGGAGAGGAGTGGCCGCTCAGGGCCAAGCCCCTGGCTAAATCGTAAGTATCCGGATACCAGAGTAATGCATAGTATTCCTTTACTGCACAGCTTTCCCTTACGTCGAATATGTTTATGCAGCCCACCCAAAGACCGGCTCGACGAGTCATCGAGCGGTTCACTGGACCGTCGGATGTGAATTCGCTTCCGACGGCTTCCTCCCCCCGCCCTATGGACGACACCGAAGTGATGTCCCAACAGGTTCCAAGACGGGAGGAGGTGGTCCTGGAGGCGCCGCAAGGCGACCTCCCGGACTCCAGGAGTAAAGGGGATGAAACCCCCCAGGGCTCCAAGTCCGGCCCTAGGCCGGACACCGCTCCGGAACCTTCAAAGGTTCCAGAGTCCGGCGGGCGACCTCCTTCCAAGAGGAGCAAGCCCACCATGCCAGTGACCCCCGTCCAACCGGAGGCGCCAGACAATCTGTTGGAGGTGCTCAAAGGCGCCTCCATCGACGAGGAGCACTGCACCATTATGAGTGTGGTGGTCCAGAAGGTTCAGTCCGCCAAGAGCGGACTGACTGAAGCTTGTACTAGCCTTTTAACAGGCTTTGAGGTAAGTAAAGAATGTGAAAATAATATTACCACATAGACAGTAGCCCCTGATGCTCTATTTGGCGTTCGGGAAGAAAAGCCGAATAGAGGATCAAATAAAATTCACAGGAGTCTAACAAAAAGGAGTCAATATGCGTATGCAGGCTTCTCTACTGGCGTCCGCCGCACTGACTGCGGAAGTGGACACGCTAAAGTAGAACCTCGAGCGGTCCGAGCAAGAGCTCGGGCGTGCCAAGAAGCAGCTTGAGGACAATGAAGGTAAGAAATACCTTGTTTAAGTATATATATAAAAAGTGCAATTGCAAAAAATGATAGGAGTATCGTGGCTATTGTAGGGGCCACGTCTAAGGTGGCGACCCTTAAGCAAGCGCTGGTCGAGGCTGAGAAGAGGGCGGCCAGGGAGCGCACCGAGCGGGAGAAGTATGAGGCCGAGGTTGGCAAGGTGCGGCAAGAGCTCCAGGCTCTCATGGAAAAACATGAGAGTTTGGAGCTTGACTCAAAGACGCGGGCGTCCGAGCTCGCGGTGGCTATTGAAAATGCCAAGTCTGCCAAGGCCGAATCCCAGAAGACCCTCCAGGAGTTGGATGAGGTGAAAAATATAGCGGCGGGTAAGGCATTCTTTATGCAAAGCAAACACATAAACGTAAGTTACTTGTTACTTACCCGAATCCGGAGCTCTCCAGGAGCGTTCGCAGATCTTCCCCGTAGCGTGTTCGATGCCGCCGCATTCTATCGAGCCGAGGAGGGCAAATCGACAGAGAAGGTGTTCTGGTCTCAGTATGCTGAGGCCGGACACCCCGTGCCCCTGAGCGACCAGCTGAAGCAACTGGTCGAGCTCCACAAGGCGGCCGAACAGGCCATGAAGAGCCTCATAGTTCGACTGTGGCCTGGAGAGGCTCTGCCTGGGAGCTATTTCGGGCTGGTGCGGCGGCTGGTGGGGGCCTGTCCAAGGCTCGAAGTCATCAAGCACTCCGTCTGCATTGAAGGTGCCCGTAGGGCCCTTGCCCATGCTAAGGTGCACTGGGGCAAGCTGGATGCTGAGAAGCTTGTGAAGGATGGGCCACCGCCGGGGAAGGAGCATCGCAAGCCCGAGAATTATTATAAGGATGTTCTGAAGGGTGCCTGCCTTATGGCGGATGAGTGTTCCAGGGATGTAATTTTTGAGTAAAACTCGCTCGTTTTGTCCTATGCGCTGAAAACTTTTTCATATGCGCTAAACAATGCTGTTGGAATTTAAAATATTACCTTCTGTGTGGTTGTTTATCAATTCTGAGAGATGGCGAGTCGTCGGCTTCTGCCCCCGTGCCGCTAGTGCTGGGGTGTTCGGGGATAAACCTGAGCGCTCTTTTTCCCATGTTTGGGTCCTTCAAGAGAGGCGCTCAGCACAACGAACAAGGCAATCGGACTATAATGCTTGAACACTCTCACTTAGCCATAGAATTATTGTAGGATCGAAAGTATGTCTAGAGGGGGGGTGATTAGACTACTTGACCAAATAAAAACTTAACCTTTTCCTAATTTTAGTTCTTGGCAGATTTTAGCTAATTTAGGACAAGTCAAGCAACCATCACATAATTCAAGCAAGCATGCAAAGAGTATATAGGCAGCGGAAAGTAAAGCATGCAACTTGCAAGAATGTAAAGGGAAGGGTTTGGAGAATTCAAACGCAATTGGAGACACGGATGTTTTTCCCGTGGTTCGGATAGGTGGTGCTATCCTACATCCACGTTGATGGAGACTTCAACCCACGAAGGGTAACGGTTGCGCGAGTCCACACAGGGCTCCACCCAAGGGTAACGGTTGCGCGAGTCCACACAGGGCTCCACGCACGAAGGGTCCACGAAGAAGCAACCACCCACAAAGGGTCCACGAAGAAGCAACCTTGTCTATCCCACCATGGCCATCGCCCACAAAGGACTTGCCTCACTAGCGGTAGATCTTCATGAAGTAGGCGATCTGCTTGCCCTTACAAACTCCTTGGTTCAACTCCACAATCTTGTCGGAGGCTCCCAAGTGACACCTAGCCAATCTAGGAGACACCACTCTCCAAGAAGTAACAAATGGTGTGTAGGTAATGAACTCCTTGCTCTTGTGCTTCAAATGATAG
Organism: Triticum urartu; assembly: GCF_056163025.1. Taxonomy (NCBI): domain Eukaryota; kingdom Viridiplantae; phylum Streptophyta; class Magnoliopsida; order Poales; family Poaceae; genus Triticum; species Triticum urartu. Next base: position 122,695,120 of record NC_141879.1, read on the forward strand.
TCTCCCCAACACTCAACTCTCTCTCATAGGATTTGGATTTGGTGGAAAGAATATTTGAGTGGAAAGCAACTTGGGAAGGCTAGAGATCAAGATTCATATGGTAGGAATGGAATGTCTTGGTCTCAACACATGAGTAGGTGGTTCTCTCTCAGAACATATGAGTTGGAATGGTGTGTGTGTTCTGATGGCTCTCTCCTCGAATGAGAAGAAGGTGGAGGGGTATATATAGCCTCCACACAAAATCCAACCGTTACACAGTTTTCCAATCTCAGTGGGACCGAATCAATAAACTCGGTCGGACCGAAAATGTAAACCTAGTGACCGTTAGAGATTTTCGGTGGGACTGATATGCAACTCGGTAGGACCGATATGGTTAGGGTTTGGGCATAACGTAATCTCGGTGAGACCGATTACACAAACTCGGTGGGACCGAATTTGGTAATTAGCTAACCAGAGAGTTGGTCAGGCAAACTCGGTGGGACCGATTTGCTCTTTCGGTGAGACCGAGTGGAACTCGGTGAGACCGAAAAGTTACAAAGGGGAAACACTGATTTTACATTGCAATCTCGGTGGGACCGATTCGCTCTTTCGGTGAGACCGAAAAGTTGCGAAAGGGAAACAGAGAGTTTGCAACCCCATCTCAGTGAGACCGAGATCCCTATCGGTAGGACCGAATTGCTAGGGTTTGGCAGTGGCTAATGACAAGTGAAACTCGGTGGCGCCGGATAGGAAGAATCGATAGGACCGAGTTTGGCTTAGGGTTTAGGTCATATGTGGATATGGGAAAGTAGTTGAGGGTTTTGGAGCATATCACTAAGCACATGAAGCAAGAGGCTCATTAAGCAACACCTCATCCCTCCTTGATAGTATTGGCTTTTCCTAAAGACTCAATGTGATCTTGGATCACTAAAATATAAAATGAAGAGTCTTGAGCTTTTGAGCTTGAGCCAATCCTTTGTCCTTAGCATTTTGAGGGTTCCACTTTCACATCCATGCCATGCCAATCATTGAGCTTTCCTGAAATAATCATCTTGGAATAGCATTAGCTCAATGAGCTATATGTTGTTATGAATTACCAAAACCACCTAGGGATAGTTGCACTTTCAATCTCCCCCTTTTTGGTAATTGATGACAACATATAGATCAAAGCTTCAACAAATGATAATAAGCATGAAATATATCGTCGCTTTGAGAAGTATGTGATAAGTAAGAGCTCCCCCTAAATTTGTGCATATTTAAAATTTGCTTTGGACTGCAAATGCACAAAGAGTTAGAGTCATGGGTTACTCTTCCATGTCACATACATCTTGGTAGAGTGCTCAAAATGATAAGAATGAAATACATGCACTCATCACCAAGAAAAGTGAATGATCACACAAGATACATAGGATAATAGCAATAAGCAAGCATTAAGTGTAGCTTATGATCAAACACATGATCATCAATGTCTCACAAATAATGACGTAGTATATCAAGCACTCAAAAGCAAACAAGTTTGAAAAACCACCAAATAAAGAAAGAGAGAAAAACAACACTCTCTCTCTCTCGAAGCCTATGATCTATACATCTTCTCCCCCTTTGGCAACAAGTTACCAAAAAGTTCCTAGAAAATGCATAGTGCTAAAGCGACGCTCAGGCTTGATCTTCTGGTGGTGGTGGAGTCCGGATCACTCCAAGGACGAAGGCTTCGGTAGATGCTGAAGTAGACGCTGGAGTTGGAGCTGAAGTAGATGCTGGAGCTGAGGCTGTAGCTGGTGCTGAAGTGGTGGCTCTGGTGTCAGCAACTGGCACGGCAGATGACCTCGGGCCTCGTGGCACTCTGGAAAAGGCATGAGTGGTAGTCCTGCCTCTCCTCTCCTGCATGTCCTCCTGGAGCTGCTCCACTGCAGACTGAACTTCCGTTACTTTGACATCCAAGTCATAGAACTTTTGTTCCATGATTCTCTCTAGGCTCTGCTGATTCTGAGTGAGGGTGGCCAGACTTTGCTCAATCCTCAGTGTGGATGCAATCAAGTAACCAAGCTGCTCTTGTTTGGTCTTCAAGAAATACTCAGATGCCTCCTCTTGAGTAGGCATCTTGGCAGCTTTCTCCTTCCTCGCCTTATCCTTCTTTGCAAATGCTTGGGCAGATGATGGCTCGTTCTCAGTCATGACAACTTGATTGTCCTCGAAATCTAGACGGATGGGCAGGTGTTCCTTGTCCAATAGATATATGCCCGTTCCCATCTTGGAGTTGATGAGCTCCTGAATTTGAGGGGCATATCCGCGGCTCCTCTTCTGATCTGCTGCAGTCCTCTTGATTGTTTCCACTATGAGGCTCATCACCTTGAACTTCTGAGGCACATCAAACACATGTAGCAAGTTGATAGCATGGCCTCTGATCATCTTGTGATCTCCAGACTTGGGCAGTAAGGTGTGCCTTAGTATCCAATTGATCGTAGGCAGTCCTGACAGAAGGTAATGCACATACCCAAATTTGAAGGTGTCAAGAGCTTCATTGGGAATTTCCTTGTACATATTGGACATGGAGTTATGGTCCATCTTCTTCTTGGCATAGATATCCAAGTCATCATTTTGCTCCTCTGGGGCATTAATGATCTGTGCCCACTCAGCAACTGTGGATTGGTACCTTGTACCCTCAGACATCCATGTGATCCTCCCATCTGGATAAAAGTGTGCCGTGGAGTAGAATTGCATGATCAGTTCCTCGTTCCACTTTGTGAGCTTCTGCCCAACAAAGTCAGCTACTCCACAAGCATTAAAGCTGTCATATACTCCTGGGTAGTGTTCCTCCTTCTCCCTCATGTAGGTCCAGTCAACCCATCTCATGTCACAGACGATTGGCTTCTTATCTAGCAAAACATTCTCATAAAAATCTTGCTGCTCCTTGGTGTGAAATCTGTAGTCCACTGCTGTCCTTCTCCTTGAAGCATATGGGTCTGCTTCTCTCCATTTCCTCAGCCCTGAATCTCTCCTGAGCTTCATGTCCTCAGCCACAGGATGAGCATCGTTGTGGTCTGGGATCTTGGGCTTTAGCTTTCTCAGGACATTCTCTTCCTCTTCTTCAGCAACAGTCTCAGGCACTGGGGCCTTGTTCTTCTCAGCTGCAGGAATGCTCCTTGTATTTCTCTTAGGCTTTGGCTTTGGAGCTGGCTTTGGCTTGGAAGCAGCTCCCCCTGATTTTATGGCATCTCCCATTAGCTTGGGTGCCTTGGGCGCTGGTGCAGCTACCTCTTCTTCCTCTGTCTCGTGGTAGCCTTTGGCAAGTTGCTAGGAGTGCTCCTGCTGCCTTCATCAGATGAACTGGAGGGACTAGTGCCCTCACTCATCACCACTTGCTGCTCTGACATATTTTGGCTATCACTTTGATGAGACATGCTGCAAACTGACTACTGACCCTGTGAATAGATTATAGATGAGGTAGAAAAGATGAGCATCACAAAATGCAGAGATTTTTGCAAAAGAATGATCCAAAAACTTAGTTTTAGTTTCCCACTGAAATCATCTCGGATCTACCGATTTTCAAACTCGGTGACACCGAAGCAGTTTTGGAACCTAAACTAGTGAACTCGGTAGGATCGAGTCACAGTTCGGTGGCACCGAGACTGCTAGGGTTTCACTGAGTTCAAAAATCGCTCACACCGATAAGTAATTCTCGGTCAGACCGAGTCTCACTTGTGCAATGGCATAAGCCAAATCGGTGGGACCGAGTTTTTCAACTCGGTGGGTCCGAGATAGTTTCGGCGGAAACCTAAACCTAGAATTTTCGAATCAAACCTAATCTATGAGCGTTTTGACTGGATAGGAGTGTTTCAATCATGGCTAGAATCAATATGATCACAATGTGCTAGGAATCAGATTGGGGAATAGCACAAAGATCAAGTCCATACCCTAGTTCGGCGGGGACTTGCTACGGCGACAACGGCGGGGCAGAATTCCCATTGACGGCGACGGAGACCAGCGACTGGAGGCTGCTGGCGGCGAGAAGACGATCCGGAGACCACGAGGGCAGAGCAGGCTATCGCGCGGGCGAGGGGTTCGGAGAAATTTCCAAAATTTTGCCCTTGACTATATATAGCCCGACCCTGTCGGTGTGACCGAGTGGAACAACTCGGTGGCACCGAGATTCATAACTGCAAGCAGTTACTGAAACTCGGTGTGACCGAAATGTTCAAATCGGTTGCACCGAGATCGAAAACCTAGATCAACTTAATGATCTCGGTAGGACCGAAAGTGGAGTATCGGTCAGACCGAGAATCATAAAGAGGTTTTGGAAGTTTAAGTCTATGACGAATCGGGGACTCCTAGCGCTCCTCACATAGAGTGGTTCGAATCTGACTTGATCAAAATTTTGTGATGTAGCATGAATAGAGTTTGAGACGAGAACAGCATAGATAGCTAGAGGAGGTTCTTAGGCATTCTTGTCCATCCACTTGGCAAAAGAAGATAAAACCAAACAATCAAAACAACAAGTGGATGTCCTCGAATGAGTAAAATATGCAACCAGCATGCTCACACAATAAGATGGCAAATGAAATATGTGACAAGGCATGCACAACCAATTCTAGCATCTATCAAGCAATTTGCGATGACTAGGTCATCTATATATGAGTATATTGACTTAGGAGTCAAGTGAGAACACTTGATCATAGGTCATACTCATCGTTTAAGCTCAAGTGGGGTTACCACTTTTACATAAAGCATTGATTTGTTCACATCTTTAGAGTTGCTTTAGCTCAAGTCTTAGAGTAAAGCTCCCCCTAGATGTGATATCCCCCCCTAAGAGGGATGAACTAACCTTGGGTTTTGTCGATGATGACTTCATGTAGATATTGGAGATGTGGATGCTCAATGTTGATGTAGATCTCTTGGAGCTATCCATTTGAGTGAATTGCACTTTCAATACCTACATGGGTTAGTCCCACAAGGAACAAGCAAGGATATCCATAGACATAGAGTGATGCACACAAAGATGATGTCCATGAAAACTTTTAGGTTACCTTGTCCCTTGTCTTACCAACAAGAGGGTTTGTGACTCCTTGAACTAGTGCAAGATGTGGAAGTTGATTGCACTTGTTCTTGCCAACAATGATAAGAGTGAAGTACGTTGGCTGAGTCACCCTCAAGAACTCTCTAGTTCTTCTTCTTTTGGATCCACACCATCTTGATGGGAATACTTGGAGTTGTAGTCGTACTTGATGAAGTGGAACTTGAAGTAGTCTTGGGAATCCACTTGACTAAGGTCTTTGGAGCTTCTTCAAATGCATCAATTTCCTCTTGAAGCTTGTCCTTGCCTTTTTGCTTGTAGTCTTGTGGTGGAAGATCACCTTGAGCTTGTGTCCCCTTGAAAGAAGTATACTTCTCTTGTTGAGGGACAAACTTTGTCTTGGGGTATTGATCTTCTTCCCACTCAACTCCATTGGCATTGAACTTTCGTTCAAAACCAACACCTTGATTCTTCCGGTGCATTCCTTGCTTGTGCACAATTTCCTCGAATTGCTTACTCCCGGCAAGGCTTTTGTACACTCCTTTCTCTATAATTCCCTTCAATAAACTATTTTCTTGCTCAAGTGTAACTTGGCTAAGAGAATCATTAGTGGAATCAAGAGAGCTACTAGAAGTAACAATATTGGATTTAGCATGATCATTGTTACTACTAGAGGAAGAATCTTTCTTGTTACTAGACTTGACTTGAGGCATGTAAGTGGATAAGAGTAAACGCTTGGCAATGTAAGAAGAACTTTTCTTGAGGAGATCATCATTGATTGCCTTTAAGAACTCATGCTCTTGCTCAAGATTGAGCTTTTCAAAGCGTAATTTCTCATGAGCTCTTAAAAGTTCTCGATGATCTTCGAAGATGGTTTCATGAGCTAACTTAAGAGTGTTTAGTTCTTTAGTTAGGGCCTCAATCTTCTCCTTATCGTTGTCATTCGTTTTATCTTGATTAGCATGTTTAATTGATATTTCATCATAGTATTCATCACTAGAGTTGTCACCAAGCAAATCATCACCTAACAAGTCATCTTCATCACTATTGAAATCAACATACTCGGGGTGTGTTACCTTAGGACCTTTGGCCATGAAGCATCTTCCAATTCCTTCATTTGGTGAGTCAAATATGTCGTAGGAGTTGGTTGACACAAGTGCTAGACCGGCAACACCTTCATATTGAGTATTGTATTGCAACATCTTCAACTCATCCGCGGTAGCTTCACGGTTCGGTTCTCTCCCATCAAAGAAGCCACCTTGCAAACCAACACACACAATAGCCCAAACGGCGGGGTTATGTCCAAGAATATGCATTTTCATTTTATGCTTCCAACTAGCAAAATTAGTACCATCAAAGTAAGGACCTCTACGGTGATAATTTCCCTCGCTAGACGCCATACTCTCCTAGGTTGTGAAACCAAGGCTATGACCACCAAAAGCTATGGAGATCAAAGCAAATGGAGACCAAAGCTCTGATACCACTTGTAGGATCGAAAGTATGTCTAGAGGGGGGGTGATTAGACTACTTGACCAAATAAAAACTTAACCTTTTCCCAATTTTAGTTCTTGGCAGATTTTAGCTAATTTAGGACAAGTCAAGCAACCATCACATAATTCAAGCAAGCATGCAAAGAGTATATAGGCAGCGGAAAGTAAAGCATGCAACTTGCAAGAATGTAAAGGGAAGGGTTTGGAGAATTCAAACGCAATTGGAGACACGGATGTTTTTCCCGTGGTTCGAATAGGTGGTGCTATCCTACATCCACGTTGATGGAGACTTCGACCCACGAAGGCTAACGGTTGCGCGAGTCCACACGGGGCTCCACCCAAGGGTAACGGTTGCGCGAGTCCACACAGGGCTCCACCCACGAAAGGTCCACGAAGAAGCAACCACCCATAAAGGGTCCACGAAGAAGCAACCTTGTCTATCCCACCATGGCCATCGCCCACACAGGACTTGCCTCACTAGCGGTAGATCTTCACGAAGTAGGCGATCTCCTTGCCCTTACAAACTCCTTGGTTTAATTCCACAATCTTGTCGGAGGCTCCCAAGTGACACCTAGCCAATCTAGGAGACACCACTCTCCAAGAAGTAACAAATAGTGTGTAGGTAATGAACTCCTTGCTCTTGTGCTTCAAATGATAGTCTCCCCAACACTCAACTCTCTCTCATAGGATTTGGATTTGGTGGAAAGAAGATTTGAGTGGAAAGCAACTTGGGAAGGCTAGAGATCAAGATTCATATGGTAGGAATGGAATGTCTTGGTCTCAACACATGATTAGGTGGTTCTCTCTTAGAACATATGAGTTGGAATGGTGTGTGTGTTCTGATGGCTCTCTCCTCGAATGAGAAGAAGGTGGAGGGGTATATATAGCCTCCACACAAAATCCAACCGTTACACAGTTTTCCAATCTCGGTGGGACCGAATCAATAAACTCGGTCGGACCGAAAATGTAAACCTAGTGACCGTTAGAGATTTTCGGTGGGACTGATATGCAACTCGGTAGGACCGATATGGTTAGGGTTTGGGAATAACGTAATCTCGGTGAGACCGATTACACAAACTCGGTAGGACCGAATTTGGTAATTAGCTAACCAGAGAGTTGGTCAGGCAAACTCGGTGGGACCGATTTGCTCTTTCAGTGAGACCGAGTGGAACTCGGTGAGACCGAGAAGTTACAAAGGGGAAACACTGAGTTTACATTGCAATCTCGGTGGGACCGACTCGCTCTTTTGGTGAGACTGAAAAGTTACGAAAGGGAAACAGAGAGTTTGCAACCCCATCTCGGTGAGACCGAGATCCCTATCGGTAGGACCGAATTGCTAGGGTTTGGCAGTGGCTAATGACAAGTGAAACTCGGTGGCGCCGGATAGGAAGAATCGGTAGGACCGAGTTTGGCTTAGGGTTTAGGTCATATGTGGATATGGGAAAGTAGTTGAGGGTTTTGGAGCATATCACTAAGCACATGAAGCAAGAGGCTCATTAAGCAACACCTCCTCCCTCCTTGATAGTATTGGCTTTTCCTAAAGACTCAATGTGATCTTGGATCACTAAAATATAAAATGAAGAGTCTTGAGCTTTTGAGATTGAGCCAATCCTTTGTCCTTAGCATTTTGAGGGTTCCACTTTCACATCCATGCCATGCCAATCATTGAGCTTTCCTGAAATAATCATCTTGGAATAGCATTAGCTCAATGAGCTATATGTTGTTATGAATTACCAAAACCACCTAGGGATAGTTGCACTTTCAATTCTATAATTTTAAATTTCGGTGAAGCCCCTGGTATTCGGAAGACCGAGTCCGGGGCTCTATCCACGCCTTGGCCGGATAGAGCCGACTCCTCGCTCTAAGCGGCATAAGTCTTTAAGGACTCGAAAAACCTCTCGAACAGCGACCAGCTCTCGCTTCATCATGACAGTCAGTTTTAGCTTTCTCTACTGAGGTGCTCGACCCATCTCAACTGGGGCACAATCGCAGTAGTTCTCCTAGTGCTACCTTAGCCGATATAGCAGAACCTAAGGCACCAAAACATAGGAGCCGGGCAAACCCAACTATTGACCCAAGAGATGATTCGGAGCCGATGCATATAATGCTATAAGTTCGGGGTGCCGCACTTGTTAAAGTGTTCGGACTACTCACACCATATTGAGGGGGACTAAAGCCCCTGGCGTATTTTGGCCGTACCAAAGTGTACGAGTGCAACATGTCGTTAAGGAACATATATTTGTAAAAAAAGGAGTAATGCAAAAATAGACAGAAGCTATGCATTGTTTATAAAAAGGGCTGCGATCAAAGCAAAACGATACAAATAATGCGATAAGCAAAAGGTTGGACTATTTTAACATGTCCGTTCCAGGGGCGGGCTGCGGAATGGTATGCGAAACAGGTATACCGCTCGTGATAGAGACCACCTGGGAGTTCCGTAATGCGGCATGGCTTGTCTGCTTCCCTGTTTCTTGCATCATTTGTGCGGCAATTGAACTACCGAACAGGCCTTCCGAAGAGTGGAGTCCTGAAAGTAAGAGAAAATTAAAAAATCGGCAGCCCCTGGTGCGGTTTAAGCCGTGTTTCGGGCGTGCCGTGATGGTGCCCCTCCCCCTGTACCCATGGTATTTCTAGAGCGTAGTTATGTACGCGAAGTACTGGTGTCGCATTTTTGCGAGGGCTGGGGTTGGGGCCGCATTGCTATGCCTGCTCGGAACGTGCCAGGCAGTCTTGTTGTAGGTTACTCCGGGCACGCTTGACGGTGTCTGGACGTTTAATGGCCGGACTGGAGAACTGCCTGGAGAGGCTGCTTTGTACTTCCGCTGCATGGGCCGTCGTGTGCTCCTCCGTTCGGAGGGAGCGTTTGGTGTTTCCATTGACTGTAATTACTCCTCGAGGGCCTGGCATCTTGAGCTTAAGGTATGCATAGTGCGGTACCGCATTGAACTTGGCGAATGCGGTTCGTCCGAGCAGTGCGTGATAGCCACTGCGGAATGGGACTATGTCGAAGATTAACTCCTCGCTTCGGAAATTATCCGGAGATCCGAAGACCACTTCAAGTGTGACTGAGCCTGTACAGTTGGCCTCTACACCTGGTATTACGCCTTTAAAGATAGTTTTGGTGGGCTTAATCCTCGAGGGATCTATGCCCATTTTCCACATTGTATCCTGGTAAAGCAGGTTCAGGCTACTGCCGCCGTCCATAAGGACTCTAGTGAGATGAAATCCGTCAATAATTGGGTCTAGAACCAATGCGGCGAATCCGCCATGACGGGTGCTAGTGGGATGGTCCCTTCGATCAAAGGTGATCGGGCAGGGGACCATGGGTTGAACTTTGGGGCGACTGGCGGTATCGCGTATACGTCCCTTAACGCGCGCTTCCGCTCCCTCTTGGGGATGTGGGTTGCGTATATCATGTTCACCGTCCGCACTTGTGGGGGAAAACCCTTCTGTGCACTGTTGTTCGGCGGCCGGGGCTCTTCGTCGTCATCGCTATGCAGCCCCTTGTCGGTATTTTTGGCATTTAGCTTGCCTGCCTGCTTGAACACCCAACAATCCCTGTTGGTGTGATTGGCCGGCTTTTCAGGGGTGCCATGTATCTGGCACAAGCGGTCGAGTATTCGGTCCAAATTGGACAGGCCCCTAGGATTTCTTTTGAATGGCTTTTTCCGCTGACCGGATTTATAGCCTCTGAATCCGGCATTAACTGCCGTATCCTCAGCATTGTCGCCGTTAATGTGGCGCTTTTGCTTGTTGCGACACGACCTGCCACTACTGTCCCTGGTATCCGAATTACCAGGGTTCTTGGTCATGTTGTAACTACGAGCAAGCCAGCTATCTTCTCCCGCGCAAAAGCGGGTCATGAGTGTCGTGAGTGCTGCCATAGATTTCGGCTTTTCCTGTCCAAGGTGCCGGGCAAGCCATTCATCACGGATATTGTGCTTGAAGGCTGCTAGGGCCTCAGCGTTCGGACAGTCGACTATTTGATTTTTCTTTGTTAGGAACCATGTCCATAATTGCCTGGCCGATTCCTCTGGCTGCTGAATTACGTGACTTAGGTCATCGGCATCTGGGGGTCACACATAAGTGCCCTGGAAATTGTCGAGGAATGCGACTTCCAGGTCCTCCCAACAACTAATTGATCCTGTTGGCAAGTTGTTAAGCCAATGCCAAGCTGGTCCTTTAAGATTGAGTGGGAGCTATTTGATGGCGTGGAAATCATCGCCGCGGGCCATGTGGATATGAAGGAGATAATCCTCGATCCATACCGCAGGATCTGTTGTGCCATCATATGATTCGATGTTTACGGGTTTGAAACCCTCGGGGATTTGATGATCCATTACTTCGTCTGTGAAGCATAGTGGGTGTGCGGCGCCTCTGTACTCGGCTATATCACGACGTACCTCCAATGAGCTTTGTCTACTGTGTTCGGCCCTACCGGATTTGTGTCCGGCGTGACGGTTACCGTATCGAGTCATGGGGTGCCCACGCGATCCATAGATCGATCTTGTTTGCCTTGCCTTGTCCTCCAACATATCTCGCAGGTCAGGCGCATTTTCCCGTGCCTTGGTACGGGGTGCGGCTTGAGTGGAGGGCTGAGAGGCCTCTCTGTCATGGCCACGAGGTGGCCGATCGGCTGTATCGAGTGCTGGTGATGTAGGTTTAAGTGCTTCCTCCTCTAATCGGGGTAGCAACCTGCGCTTTGGGTAGCTCTTGGAGGGGCGTTCGAGTTTATGCTCTTCGGCCGCAAGGACTTCAGTCCATTTGTCGACTAGCAAATTTTGATCAGCTCTAAGTTGTTGCTGTTTTTTCTTGAGGCTTCTTGCCGTGCCCATAAGCCTGCGTTGAAAATGCTCTTGCTCGACGGGATCTTCTGGCACGACGAATTCGTCGTCGTCGAGGCTTGCCTTGTCTTCGGAGGGAGGCATATGATTATCGTCCTCGACCTCTCTGTCTGCCGCTCTCTCATGAGGGCTGGTTTCTCCATCCTCCTGTGCTAAATCTTGCTGGAGGGGGTTTTCTTCGGCACTTTCTGGAGTATTATTATCTCCCGTGCTGGAGTCACCGTATTTGTTTTGGCAGGATTCTGAGTGGCGCTGCTGACGCTGGCGCTTAGGCTGTTTCTTGGAGGGGTCATCCTCCGTTGTTCCATCGCCATCTCCTTCTTTTGGGGTGTCCACCATGTATATGTCATATGACGAGGTGGCTTTCCAGGGCCCAATAGGCGCTGGTTCTTCATCGTCTCCTTCATCGGCGTCCATACCGTCGATGTCTTCGGAGTCGAAGTCGAGCATGTCGGTTAAATCATCGACAGTGGCTACAAAGTGGGTGGTGGGTGGGCTTTGAATTTCTTCATTGTCCGTATCCCAACCTTGCTGACCGTAGTCCGGCCAGGGCTCTCCTGATAAAGAGAGAGACTTCAGTGTTTTCAGAATATCGCCGAAAGGCGAGTGCTGAAAGATGTCCGCGGCAGTAAACTCCATGATCGGCGCCCAATCGGATTCGATCGGTAGGGGCGCGGAGGGTTCAGAGTCCGGAGAGGAGTCCGGCTCCTTGGAGTCACGAGTCTCGCGGGGTGCGGGGCTGGTGTTTGGCTCGATCGCCGTTGGGATCGCAGCCCCCGAGGCGGCGTCCAACCGCCCATCCTCGATCGGCGCAGTTGGCTCCGAATAAGGGTCAAAGCCGATGCGGGTGCGGCCTCCAGGGCACTGTCCAGCGGCAGATCTAGATCATGCTCGTCGTGACAGTGCGGCGCGCTCGGCAGTGGTTCAAATCCGTCGAAGATCAAGTCACCGCGGATGTTAGCCGTGTAGTTTAAACTTCCAAATCTGACCTGACGGCCAGGGGCGTAGCTTTCGATCTGCTCCAGATGGACAAGTGAATTGGCCCGCAGTGCGAAGCCACCGAAGACGAAGATCTGTCCGGGGAGGAAGGTCTCACCCTGGACTGCATCGCTATTGATGATCGTAGGAGCCATCAAGCCTGACGACGACGACACAGAGGAACTCTCAATGAAAGCACCAATGTCGGTGTCAAAACCGGCGGATCTCGGGTAGGGGGTCCCGAACTGTGCGTCTAGGCCGGATGGTAACAGGAGTCAAGGGACACGAAGTTTTACCCAGGTTCGGGCCCTCTTGATGGAGGTAAAACCCTACGTCCTGCTTGATTAATATTGATGATATGGGTAGTACAAGAGTAGATCTACCACGAGATCAGAGAGGCTAAACCCTAGAAGCTAGCCTATGGTATGATTGTTGTTCTGTATGTTGTCCTATGGACAAAAACCTTCCGGCTTATATAGACACCGCAGAGGGTTACGGTTACACAAAGTCGGTTACAATGGTAGGAGATCTACATATCCGTATTGCCAAGCTTGCCCTCCACGCCAAGGAAAGTCCCTTCCGGACACGGGACGAAGTCTTCAATCTTGTATCTTCATAGTCCAGGAGTCCGGCTGAAGGTATAGTACGGCCATCCGGACACCCCCTAATCCAGGACTCCCTCACTAACCCTCTTTGGTGTCTATATAAACCGGAGGGTTTTAGTCCGTAGGACAACAACAACCACAGCATACAATCATACCATACGCTAGCTTCTAGGGTTTAGCCTCTCTGATCTCGTGGTAGATCTACTCTTGTACTACCCATATCATCAATATTAATCAAGCAGGACGTAGGGTTTTACCTCCATCAAGAGGGCCCGAACCTGGGTAAAACATTGTGTCCCCTGCCTCCTGTTATCATCCGGCCTAGACGCACAGTTAGGGAACCCCTACCCGAGATCCGCCGGTTTTGACACCGACATTGGTGATTTCATTGAGAGTTCCTCTGTGTCGTCACCTTTAGGCCCGATGGCTCCTCCGATCATCAACAATGATGCGGTCCAGGGTGAGACCTTTCTCCCCGGACAGATCTTCTTGTTCGGTGGCTTTGCACTGCGGGCTAATTCACTTGGCCATCTGGAGCAGATTGAAAGCTACGCCCCTGGCCATCAGGTCAGATTTGGAAGTTTGAACTACATGGCCGACATCCGCGGAGACTTGATCTTCGACGGATTCGAGCCGCAGCCGGGCGCGCCGCACTGTTACGATGGGTATGACCTAGCTCTGCCGCCGAACAGTACCCCAGAGGCCGCGCCCGCATCAGCTCTGGCCCTTAGCTCGGAGCCAACTGCGCCAATCGAGGACGGGTGGCTGGACACCGCCTCAGGGGCTGCAGTCTCAACGGCGATCGAGCCGAACACCCGCCTAATCCTCTGCGAAGCCCGTGACTCCAAGGTGCCGGACTCTTTTCCGGACTCCCAACCGTCCGCGCCCCTGCCAATCGAATCCGATTAGGCACCGATCATGGAATTCACCGCCGCGGATATCTTTCAGCACTCGCCCTTCGGCGACGTTCTGAATTCACTAAGGTCTCTCTCTTTGTCAGGAGAGCCCTGACCAGACTATGGCCAACAGGATTGGGACGCGGACGACGAAGAAATTCGATGCCCACCCACCACCCACTTCGTCGCCACTGTCGATGATTTAACCGACAAGCTCGACTTCGACTCCGAAGACATCGACAGTATGGACGACGATGTAGGAGACGAACATGAACCAGCGCCTATAGGGCACTTGAAAGCCACCTCTTCATATGACATATACATGGTGGATACACCCAAAGAAGGCAATGGCGACGAGATAGCGGAGGACGACCCCTCCAAGAAGCAACCCAAGCGCCGACGTCAGCGGCGCCGCTCTAAGTCCCGCCAAAGCAAAAGTGGTGATACCGACACAGGAGATAATAACACTCTGGATAGTGCCAAAGACAACAACAATCCACTCCAGCAAGATTTAGAGCAGGAGGATGGAGGAGCCAGCCCTCCTGAGAGAGCAGCAGACGGAGAGGAGGAGGATGACAATTACATGCCCCCCTCCGAAGACGAGGCAAGCCTCGGCGACGATGAATTCGCCATACCAGAGGATCCCGTTGAACAAGAGCACTTCAAGCGCCGGCTTATGGCCACGGCAAATAGCCTGAAGAAAAAGCAGCAGCAACTTCAAGCTGATCAAGATCTGCTAGCTGACAGATGGACTGAAGTCCTTGCGGCAGAGGAATATAAACTCGAGCGCCCCTCCAAGAATTACCCAAAGTGCAGGTTACTACCCCGACTGGAGGAAGAAGCGTATGATACGGCTAATCGGCCACCTCGTGGCCGCGATAGAGAGGCATTCCAGCCAAAAACTCAGCCTCCACCCCGACGCCATTCAAATAAAAAGGCATGGCGAGATGCGCCAGACCTGCGAGACATATTGGAGGACAAAGCAAAGCATGCAAGATCGATCTACGGATCATGAGGGCGCACCACTCTGCGAGACAATAAACGTCACGCCGGATACAGTAAAAGCAAATCCGGCTGGGCCGAACACAGCGGGCAAGACCCATTCGAGCTGCATCGCGATATAGCCCAATACAGAGGCGCCGCACACCCCTTATGCTTCATAGACGAAGTAATGGATCATCAAATCCCAGAAGGTTTCAAACCTGTAAATATTGAATCATACGACGGCACAACAGATCCCGCAGTATGGATTGAGGATTACCTCCTCCACATCCACATGGCCCGCGGTGATGACTTACACGCCATCAAATACCTCCCACTAAAGCTCAAAGAACCAGCGCGGCATTGGCTTAACAGCTTGCCAGCGGACTCCATTAGCTGTTGGGAAGATCTGGAAGCCGCATTCCTCGACAACTTTCAGGGCACTTATGTGCAACCACTAGACGCCGATGACTTGAGCCACATAATTCAACAGCCAGAAGAGTCAGACAGGCAATTCTGGACTCGGTTCTTTACAAAGAAAAATCAAATCGTCAACTGTTCGGATGCAGAGGCCTTAGCAGCTTTCAAACACAACATCCAAGATGAGTGGCTAGCTCGGCACCTTAGTCAGGAAAAGCCGAAATCTATGGCAGCTCTCACGACGCTCATGACCCGCTTTTGTGCGGGAGAAGACAGCTGGCTGGCTCGCAGTAATAACATATCAAAGAACCATGGTACCTCGGATACCAAGGACGGCAATAGCAGGTCACGTCGCAACAAACATAAGCGCCGCATTAACAGCAAAAATACCGAGGATATGGCAGTCAATGCCGGATTCAAAGGCTCTAAACCCGGTCAGCGGAAAAAGCCATTCAAACAAAGTACGCCGGGTCCGTCCAGCTTGGACCGTATACTTGATCGCTCGTGTCAAATACACGCCACCCCAGACAAGCCAGCCAATCACACCAACAGGGATTGTTGGGTGTTCAAGCAGGCCGGCAAGTTAATTGCCGAAAACAAGGACAAGGGGCCGCATAGAGATGATGAGGAGCCCCGGCAGCCACACATCGGAGGACAGAAGAGGTTTCCCCCGCAAGTGCGGACGGTGAACATGATATACACAACCCACATCCCTAAGAGAGAGGGAGGAAGCGTGCGCTCAGGGACGTATATACGTTGGAGCCAGTCGCCCCAAAGTTCAACCCTTGGTCCTCCTGTCCGATCACCTTCGATCGCAGGGACCACCCCACTAGTATCCGTCATGGCGGATTCGCTGCACTGGTCCTAGACCCAATCATTGACGGATTTCACCTCACTCGAGTCCTTATGGATGGCAGCAGCAGCCTGAACCTGCTTTATCAGGACACACTGTGAAAAATGGGTATAGACCCCTCAAGGATCAAACCCACAAAAACGACCTTTAAAGGCGTCATTCCAGGTGTAGAGGCCCATTGCACAGGCTCAATTACACTGGAAGTGGTCTTCGGATCCCCGGATAACTTCTGAAGCGAAGAGTTAATCTTCGATATAGTCCCATTCCGCAGTGGTTATCACGCGCTGCTCGGGCGAAATGCATTTGCTAGATTCAATGCGGTACCGCATTATGCATACCTCAAGCTCAAGATGCCAGAACCTCGCGGAGTTATTACAGTCAATGGAAACACAGAGCGCTCTCTCCGAACAGAGGAGCACACCGCGGCCCTCGCAGCAGAAGCGCAAAGCAGCCTCTCAAGGCAATCAACCAGTTCGGTGCTTCAAAGCCCGGACACCTTCAAGCGTGCTCGGAGCAATCGGCAAATAGACCGCCTGGCGCGATCTGAGCTCGCGTAGCAATACGGCGGCCACCCCAATCCCATCCCAATGGCAAAACTCGTGCCACGCGTACATAATTACGCATTAAAAATACCATGGGCACAGGTGGGGAGGGGGGAACAACTGCGGCACGCCCCAAGATGCGGCTTAAACCGCACTAGGGGCTTCCCGTTTGGTTATATTTCTCCTTTTTTTTCTCAGGACCTTAATCTCTGGAAACACTGTCCGGCAGCACTATTGTCGAACACATGATGCAGCAACCAAGGAGGCAGACAGCCATGTCATACCACGGAATTCCCAGGTGGATTACAGTAACGAGCGAAATATTCGATTTAATATCATTCCTCAGCTTGCCCTTGGAAGGGACATAGTCCTACTCTTTGCTTATCGCCACTATCTGTATCACTCTGCTTTAACGCAATTTTTTGAATAAACAATGCATGACATTACGACTATTATTGCATTCTTGTTATATATATATATATGTGTGTGTGTGTGTGTGTGTTCATTAATGACGCCTTGCAACCGTACACTTTGGTACGGCCAATACACCAGGGGCTTACGTACCCCACAATACGGTGTGAAAAGTCCGAACACTTCCACAAGTGCGGCACCCCGAACTTATAGCATTATATGCATCAGCTCCGAATCATGTCTTTGGTCAAATGTTGGGTTTGCCCGGCTCCTATGTTTTGGTACCTTACGCTCCACTCTATCGGCTAAGGTACCGCTAGGAGAACTACTGCGATTGTGCCCTAGTTCTGCTGGGTTCAGCACCTCAGTAGAGAAAGCTAAAACTGACTGTCATGATAAGGCGAGAGACTGGTCGCTGTTCGGCGAGGTTTTCGAGTTCCTAAAGACTTATGCCGCTTAGAGCGAGGGGCCGGCCCTGTCCGGCTTAAAGGCGTGTATCGCTCCCCAAATTCGGCCTTCCGAATACCAGGGGCTTCGCCGAAATTTAAAATTATAGAATTCTATGACTAAGTGAGAGTGATAAAGCATTATTAGTCCGGTTGCCTTGTTCGCTGTGCTGAGCACCTCCCTCAAAGGACCCAAACATGGGAACAAGAGTGCTCAGGTTTATCCCGAACACCCCAGCACTCGTGGCATGGGGGCAGAAGCCGAGGACTAGCCATCTCTCGGATTGGATAAATAGCCAAACATAAGGTAATATTTTAAATTCAAACAAGCGTTGCATAGCGCATATGAAACAAGTTTTCATAAATACAGGATAAAACGAGCAAGTCTCACTCAAATATTACATCTTTTGAACACTCGTCCGCTATGAGACGGGCACCTGGCAGAACACCCTCGTAGTACATCTCGGGGTGGCGGTGCTCCTTGCCCTCCGGCGGCCCCTCCTTGATCAGCTTCACGGCGTCTAGCTTGACCCACTGCAATTTCACACGGGCGAAAGCCCGGGGTGCATCTTCAATGCAGATAGGTCGCTTGACGACCTCCAGCCGTGGGCAGGCATCCACAAGCCGCCTCACCAAGCCAAAGAAGTTGTTCGGAAGGGCGTCTCCAGGCCACAGCCGGACTATAAAGCCCTTCATGGCCTGATCGGGCGCCTTATGTAGCTCGACCATCTGCTTCAGCTGGTCGCTCATTGGCACCGGGTGTTCGGCCTCGGCATACTGAGACCAGAACAACTTCTCTGTTGAGCTTCCATCCTCGGCCTGGTAAAATTGTGCGGCATCGGACACGCTGTGGGGCAAATCTGTGAATGCTCCTGGAGAGCTTCGGATTCAGGTAAGTAATCGGTAATTTAGTTTTACATGCTTGCTTTGCATATAGAAAGCCTTACCCGCCGCTATCTTCTTCATTGCGTCGATCTCCTGGAGGGCCTTTTGGGCTTCGGCCTTGGCACTTTTTGCACTCTCGAGGGCTGCGGCAAGCTCAAACTCCCGCGTCTTTGAGTCAAGCTTCAACGCCTCATGCTTCGCCACGAGGGCCTGGAGCTCTTGCTGCACCTCGCCCACCCGAGCCTCGTGCTTCTCTCGCTCGATGCGCTCCTTGGCCGCTTTATCTTCGGCCTTGGTTAGCGCTTGCTTCAGGGTCGCCACCTTGGTCGTGGCCCCTAGCAAATATACGATGATCCTGTCATTTTGCAATCGCGTCTTCTTTTATATATACATATCTATAGACAGGGTATTACTTACCCTTGTTCTCCTCGAGCTGCCTCTTGGCAAGGCCGAGCTCTTTCCTGGACTCCTCGAGGTCCTGCTTCAGTACGGCGACCTCCGCAGTCAGTGCGGTGGACGCCAACAGCGAAGCCTGCATATGCATATTGACATACTTATATTAGACTCCTGCAATATTATTTGATCCTCTGTTTGGCTTTTCTTTGTGAACACCGAACAAAGCATCAGGGGCTACTGTCTATGCGGTAATATTTCTACTACATTTTAAAACACTTACCTCAAAGCCTGTTAGAAGGCTGGCACAAGCTTCAGTCAACCCGCTCTTGGCGGACTGAACCTTCTGGACCACTGCACTCATAATAGTACGGTGCTCCTCGTCGATAGAAGCGCTGCGAAGCGCTTCCAGCAGATTGTTCGGCGCCTCTCGATGGACAGAGGTCACCGGCACAGGCGTCTTGCTCCTCTTAGAAGGAGGCCACCTACCCGAGCCCGGAACCACTAGAGGTTCCGGCGCAGTGTTTGGCTGAGGGACGAACTCGAAGCTCTTAGGGGCCATGTCCCCTCGGCTCCCGGAGTCCGGAAGGTCACCTTGAGGCGCCTCCGGGACGGTCTCCCCTCGATCCGGTGCCTCTTGAGACAGCACCTCGAAGTCGTCAGCAGGATGAGGGGAGGTGGCGGTCGGGACTAGATCGCTATCCATGTCCGACGAGCCCAAGGAGCCGTCCGATGATACATCGATACTGGCTCGTGGCGTCCTGCATAATTATGTTCAGCGTTAGGGAAAGCAGTGCGACAAAGGAATGCTATGAGTTACTCTGGTATCCGAATACTTACGATCTCCCCAGGGGCTTGGCCCTGGGCAACCACTCGTCTTCGCCTTCGTCGGCGGTGGTGGAACTGTCCAGAAGGAGAGTCCTTCCCTTCTTGGACCCTTCGGCCCCCTAGTTGGGGCGGCCTTCCTTTTCTTATCTCCCCCAGCCGGAGGGGGAGCATCTTCTTCTTCTTCCTCGTCTTCAGGGGAGGAGTGCACCGCAGAGTCATCAGACGGTGAGTCCGACGACGCCTGGCGTCGGGAACTCTTTCGGGTTCCCTTGGCCTTCTTGGTCTTCTCCGGCACCATATAAGGAGCCGGAGTCAGCATCTTCGCCAGAAGAGCGTCTGCTGGGCCTTCGGGCAAAGGAGCCGGATAGTCGATCTGTCCGGCCGTCTCCTGCCAGTCCTGTCAAAGGTATGGGAGTTTAGATCCCGCATGGAGTCAATCTATAAAAAATAAGTATCCTGTGAAAGGTAAAGCAGCTTACCGCACTGGCTTGGCGCTTTGCGTTGAATCCGCGATCCTCAGTAATGGGAGGGGGGACCTCGGCGCTTTTAAACAGCACCCTCCAGGCATCTTCGTGAGTTGTGTCGAAGAGCCTGTTCAGAGTTCGGTGTTGTGTCGGGTCGAACTCCCACAAGTTGAACTCCCATTGTTGGCACGGGAGGATCCGGCGGTGGAGCATGACCTGGACCACGTTGACAAGTTTGAGCTTCTTGTTCACCATGTTTTGAATACATGTTTGGAGTCCGGTCAGCTCTCCCGAACTACCCCAAGACAGGCCCTTCTCTTTCCAGGAGGTGAGCCGCATCGGGATGCCAGATCAGAACTCGAGGGCCGCTGCCCATGCAGGGTCGCGCGGCTCAGTGATGTGGAACCACCCCGATTGCCACCCCTTTATGGTTTCCACAAAGGAGCCCTCGAGCCATGTTACGTTGGGCATCTTGCCCACCATGGCGCCTCCGCACTCCGCCTGGCGGCCGCCCACAACCTTCGTCTTGACATTGAAGGTCTTCAACCATAAGCCGAAGTGGGGCTTGATGCGGAGGAAGGCCTCGCACACAACGATAAACGCCGAGATGTTGAGGATGAAGTTCGGGGCCAGATCGTGGAAATCCAGGCCGTAATAGAACATGAGCCCCGGGACGAATGGGTGGAGAGGGAATCCCAATCCGTGGAGGAAATGGGTGAGGAACACTACCCTCTCATGGGGCCTGGGGGTGGGGATGAGCTGCCCCTCATCTGGGAGCCGGTGCGCAATGTCGTCGGGCAGGTATCCGGCTCTCCTCAACTTCTTGATGTCTCCATCCGTGACGGAGGAGACCATCCACCTGCCTCCCGCTCCGGACATGGTTGGAGAAGGTTGAGGTGCGAAGTGCGGACTTGGGCGCTAGAGCTCGAGTGTGCGAAAACGGATGAGCAAAGGAGGAAGAAGGCGTGGATAGAAAGGTGAATCCTTATCCCTTTATATGGGCAGACGAAACTAAGCGTCCCCACTTGCCTGGTAAAACTTGCTTATCCCCCAAGTGCCGTAATCGATGGCGCGGTTGGGTTGCCCATGCCCGTATTGATGAGAATCCAGTAATAAGGGGACACGATCTCTGCTTTGACAAAGACGTGTCGAAAAACTGCCTCGCGTTATGTGTGGGGCTAGTTAAAGGAAACGGTTCGAATAATCACCGGACCATGACATAACGTCATACTGTCAAGACAAGTCAGCAAATTAGATTTGCGAAAATATTATTCTCTCTACGGTGGTATGTGGAACTTATGTTGCAGGGTCGGACACTATCCTCGTATTCAAATTCTTCTGTGATGTATTCGGAGAAGGAACCCGCCTTGCAATGCCGAAGACAATACTACGCGTCGGACTCGTCGTCATTGAAGCCTGGTTCAGGGGCTACTGAGGGAGTCCGGGATTAGAGGGTCTCCGGACAGGTGGACTATGAAGATACAAGATTGAAGACTTCGTCTCGTGTCCGGACAGGACTCTACTTGGCATGGAAGGCAAGCTAGGCAATACGGATATGGATATCTCCTCCTTTGTAACTGACCTTGTGTAACCCTAACCCTCTCCAGTGTCTATATAAACCGGAGGGTTTTAGTCCGTAGGACAACAACAACCACAACATACAATCATACCATAGGCTAGCTTCTAAGGTTTAGCCTCTCTGATCTCGTGGTAGATCTACTCTTGTACTACCCATATCATCAATATTAATCAAGCAGGACGTAGGGTTTTACCTCCATCAAGAGGGCCCGAACCTGGGTAAAACATTGTGTCCCCTGCCTCCTGTTACCATCCGGCCTAGATGCACAGTTCGGGATCCCCTACCCGAGATCTGCCGGTTTTGACACCGACAGCCACCCTCTTCTTCTTCTTCTCCTCGGGAGGAGAGTTGTTTTCCTCCTCCTCCTCTTCCTCGTCATTGTCCTCAGGGACAGAGGAATGGGACTCGTCATCTTCAGACGTCGCGTCTGAGGTGCCCTTGCAACGGGGGCCACTCTTGGCCCCCTTGGCCTTCTTCTCCGGCACCGTATATGGCGCCAGCACCAGCATCTTCACCAGGCGCGGGATGACTGGTTCTTCGGGCAACGGAGCCGGACACCGGATCCGCTTCGCCCTCTCCCCCCAGTCCTGAGGGAGCAATACTAAGATCTCAAACATCATCCTCGAAACATTTAAGTTGGAAATACGTCAAAAGTAACATACCTCGCTGGCGGAGTGTTTACAATGGTGACCACGGTCTGAGTCTGTGGCCGGTGGCTTCTCGTTGCCCTTGAAGAGCAACTTCCAGGCCCCTTCGTGAGAAGTCTCGAAGAGCCTTTTCAGGGTCTGATGCTTCTTCGAATTTAACTCCCATAAAGGGCGGCTTTGGCGCTGGCACGGAAGAATCTGGCGGACTAGCATCACCTGGATAACGTCAACGAGCTTGACGTCCTTGGTCACCATGCTTTGAACACACGTCTGCAGCGCTATCAGCTCGTCAAGTGAACACCAGTCCGGACTCTTCTCGACCCAGGAGGTGAGTCGCATGGGAGCACTGGAGCGGAATTCGGCAGCTGTGGCCCAAGTGGTGCCGCGAGGTTCTGTGATGTAGAACCACTGCTTCTTCCATTCCTTTACTGTCTCCACAAAGGTGCCTTTGGGCCAGGAGACGTTGGATAGCTTGCTCACCATGGCCCCTCCGCACTCCGTGTGCTGGCCATCCACCACCTTCGGCTTCACGTTGAAGACTTCGAGCCATAGCCCAAAGTGGGGATGGATGCGGAGGAAGGCCTCGCACACGACGATAAATGCCAAGATGTTGAGGAAGGAATTCGGGGGACAGATCATGGAAATCTATCCCGTAATAGTACATCAGCCCACGGACAAAAGGGTGGAGTGGAAACCCTAGCCCGCGGAAGAAATGGGGGATGAATACTACCCTCTCTGTGGGCTCCGGCGTGGGGACGACTTGTCCCTCGGCTGGCAGACGATGGGCGATCTCCTTCGCCAAATATCCGGCCTCCCGGAGCTTAGTAATGTCCTCCTCCTTGACGGAGGATACCATCCACTTGCCCTGACCACCAGATCCGGACATGGTTGCTTGAGTGGAAAGGAGATGAGAACTTGGGCGCTGGATCCTGAGATTGGAAAGGCGGAGACACAGAGAGAGAGCGTGAGGAGAGGAAGAGGGAATCATTATCCCCTTATAAAGGCAGTTAATATTAAACGCCTCCTCACTCGCCTTAGGATTCACCTGTTCCCTAGGGCTGTATAAACGGCACGGTTGAGTTACCCATGCCCGCATTGACGAGAATCCCGCAATAAGGGGACACGATCTCTATTTCGACAAGACGTGCCAATAGCAACCACATCTCAAAGCGTGGAATGGCAGAAGAAAAACGGTTTGAAATTATAACCAGACAGACGCGATGTCGTGTTGGAAAAAAGTTGTCGACAGATTAGATTTGTGCAAATATTATATTCTCTCTGCGGTTGTGTATGGTGTGCCTAACAGGTCAGGATACGATCATTGCATCCGAAGACTATCTTGGAGTTTGGAGAAAGGGGAACCCTCCTCACAATGCCGAAGACAATCAGCGCGCTGGACTCCTCGTCATTGAAAGCCAGGTTCAGGGGCTACTGAGGGAGTCCTGGACTAAGGGGTCCTTGGGCGTCCAGCCTGTTATCCATGGGCCGGATTGATGGGTTGCGAAGACATGAAGGTTGAAGACTACACCGTGTCTGGAGTGGACTCTACTTGGCGTGGAAGGCAAGCTTGGCGACCGAAGAATCCTTTTTATGTAACCAACTCCATGTAAACCCTAGATCCCTTCGGTGTCTATATCAACCGAAGGGGATAGTCCAGAAAGGCTAGATACATATACTCATTACCATACCCACATAGGCTAGACTTCTAGGGCTTAGCCATTACGATCTCGTGGTAGATCAACTCTTGTAATACTCATATTCATTAAGATCAATCAAGCAGGAAGTAGGGTATTATCTCCATAGAGAGGGCCCGAACCTGGGTAAACATCCTGTCCCCCGTCTCATGTTAACATCGATCCTAGACGCACAGTTCAGGACCCCTACCCGAGATCCGTCGGCTTTGACACCGACAGGGGGCCAGTTCGCGGACCCAGATGCAAGAGCCGGTCCGCATACATTTCAAGCCGAGTTTGAACAAACCGAATAAATTACATGCAAACTGGATGATTTTCATACAAACCGGACGAAATTCATTACATTTCGACCAGTTTTCATTAGAAAAAAGATGGGAGTGGGCCTAAACCTGGACTACGGTGGCGTCTGTCATCCAAATTGTTGTTGTTCCCTTCCGGCGACTGCCTCCTCCATCTACCGTCTCTGTGAGCGGTGGCGATAAGACCCCTGAAGTGAAGGTGCAGGCGCCGGCGAGGAAGAGTAGAACATGAGAGACGGACCGGCCCATTAGGGATTCGATCCCTCGCTGACTCCCATGCCCTACTCATCCTCATCGCAGTCTACGACTTGTTTGTCATGGTTGGACATGAGGTCCACGATGGAGGCGAAGGAGCCGGCATGCTCGTCGTCCCACCAGCGCGGCCAAACAATGTCTAGTGGCGCGTAGGACATGCAGCTGGCGGTATTCTCGTCCACATATTGCCTCTGCAACCAAGGTCGCCTCCATGTCCAGCTGCACGGCATGTACGTTGCGAGTGGAGGCTTGAACCACTAGTAGAAAAAGGGTCAAATGTGTAGTGCATTAGTGCCAGTTTGAATTTGAGCCGGCACTAATGTGTCCATTAGTGCCGGTTCCAACGGCTAGGCGGGCGGACATCATTAGTACCGGTTCGTGCCACGAACCGGTACTAAAGTGAGTGGTGGTAGGGTGTTGTCAGTCCGGGGCCCCTCCAACACCTTTAGTACCGGGTCGTATCACGAACCGGTACTAAAGGTCATCCTACATAGACCCTTCGTCCACCCGAGCTCGCTCTGTTCTTCCCCTTTCCCCTCTCCTCTCTGTTCTTTTCCCTCTTCCTCTCAAGCTCATCACACATTTTTCCCAAATTTTGTCAAGATTTGAAGGCCCCCATCCATTCAAATGATCACAAAGGTTAGCAACTTTGTCCTTTCATCTCTCATTGCTAGATTAGCTCGTGCAATGCTTTATATAGTGATTGATTTTTGAGTTTAGTAATTTGGGAGGAATTATATATATATGCTAGTATTTGATTTATATGCAATTTGAGGTCAAAAATAATACTTAGTTTGCATATGTAGGTGTGGTTTACTTAGTGCCTTCTAAATCTCTGTCGTAACCACCGTCGATCGCCCGCAACGTCCCGTCGCCGGCACCACCTTGTGGTGAGCCTCTTGTTCATAAAGTTTTATATAAAAAATTGATGTTTGTGTGATTTGGATATATAGTTACTCATATAATAATCTTACCCATACGTTGTTTGTTATACATAGTGCCATGGTTTTGATATCCGTCCCCGTCGACCCTCATCCGGGTTATGATTCGGATGTGGTATATTCTCTTTTAAAACTATTCATTGCATTTTGTGTTTATGACAAATTATGCCCATCAAGTTGACATAGATATTTGTATGTAGGAGGTAGTTGAACCGGAAATTCCAACCGACCCTATTGTCGAGAGGTTAAATTTAGTTGAAAGAGAAAACTAGAATTTGAAGGAAAAATTGAAAAGAATTGAGGGGAGAAGATGGAATTGGAGTTGCATGTTGCCGATGTCATCGATGATCACAAGATTAAGATGGAGAAAATGCGCTTGAAGATTAGAAAGATTAGAAAATATGCCATTCATAGTGAGGATTGGTATCATTATGCTGTTGGATCAATTGTTACCTTAGTTGTGATCTTGATTGCATTTGTTGTTGCATTTAAATTCTTTAGCTAGAGAGTTATTTGTTTGTTGCATTTAAGTGTTGTATGATCTTTATGTATGAACTTTATGTATTGTATTAATTTGGTGTTTTCGGTGCTGTGTATTGAAGATGAGCCGGCAATGGATGTACGATGGCCGATGCTCTCCCGAGTTCATTAATGGCGTGCGTACTTTTCTGCTTGCGGCTGAGGCAAACAAGCGGGCGGATGGTTTTATGCCTTGTCCATGTGCTGGCTGTAAGAATGGTCACAATTACTCTACGTCAAGAACCATTCACGTCCACCTGTTTGAGTCCGGTTTCATGCCCCACTATAATGTTTGGACCAAGCATGGAGAAAGAGGGGTTATGATGGAAGACAATGAAGAAGAAGAGGACGACGACAGCTATCCTGGCCATGGGTTCCCTGAATACGATGATACAACAATGAGGGAAGAAGCTGAGCTGGTAATGCGGGAAGAAGCTGAGCCGGCAATGCGGGAAGAAGCTGAAGAAGAGGCATCGGATGAGCCCGTTGATGATCTAGGTCGGGCCATTGCCGATGCAAAGAGAAACTGCGCAAGTGATTTGGAGAAGAAGAAGTTGCAGCGCATGTTAGAGGATCACAAAAAAATGTTGTACCCAAATTGCGTAGGTGACAAGAAAAAGCTGGGCACCACACTGGAATTGCTACAATGGAAGGCAGAGAATGGTGTATCTGACAAGGGATTTGGAAAGTTGCTGGTAATGATAAAGAATATGCTTCCAAAGGACAACGAATTGCCCGAGAGTACGTACGAAGCAAAGAAGGCTGTCTGCCCTCAAGGGTTAGAGGTGCAGAAGATACATGCATGCCCTAATGATTGCATCCTCTACAGCGGAGAGTACGAGGATTTGAATGCTTGCCCGGTATGCGGTGCATTGCGCTATAAGATCGGCCGCGATGACCCTGGTGATGTCGAGGGCGAGCGCCCCAGGAAGAAGATTCCTGCCAAGGTGATGTGGTATGCTCCTATAATACCACGGTTGAAACATTTGTTCCAAAACAAAGAGCATGCCAAGGCGATGCGATGGCACAGAGAAGACCGTAAGAAAGACGGTAAGTTGAGAGTACCCGCTGACGGGTCGCAATGGAGGAAAATCGAAAGAAAGTATGGGAAGGAGTTTGCAGATGACGCAAGGAACGTATGGTTTGGTCCAAGCACAGATGGCATTAATCCTTTTGGGGAGCAGAGCAGCAACCATAGCACCTGGCCTATGACTATGTTTGTATAACCCTCCTCCTTGGTTGTGCATGAAGCGGAAGTTCATTATGATGCCAGTGCTCATCCAAGGCCCTAAGCAACCCGGCAATGACATTGATGTGTACCTAAGGCCATTAGTTGAAGAACTCTTACAATTGTGGAATGGAACATGTGTATGTGTGTGGGATGAGCACATGGGGGAAGAATTTGACCTAAAGGCGTTGTTGTTCGTGACCATCAATGATTGGCCTGCTCTCAGTAACCTTTCAGGACAGACAAACAAGGGATACCGCGCATGCACGCACTGTTTGGACGATACCGACAGTATATATTTGGCTAATTGTAAGAAGAATGTGTACCTGGGACATCGTCGATTTCTTCCGAGCAGGCATCTCGTAAGAAAGGCAAGCATTTCAAAGGTGAGGCGGATCACCGGACGAAGCCTCGCCACCGTACTGGTGCTGATGTACATGATATGGTCAAGGATTTGAATGTGGTCTTTGGAAAGGGTCCTGGTGGACAACCTGTTCCGAATGACGCTGACGGATGCGCACCCATGTGGAAGAAGAAATCTATATTTTGGGACCTGCCCTATTGGAAAGACCTAGAGGTCCGCTCCGCAATCGACGTGATGCACGTGACGAAGAATCTTTGTGTGACCCTGCTTGGCTTCTTGGGCATGTATGGGAAGACAAAAGATACACCTGAGGCACGGGAGGACCAGCAACGTATGCACGGAAAAGACGGCATACATCAGGGTCATGCAAGCTACGCTCTTACCAAAGAAGAGAAGGAAATCTTCTTTGAATGCCTGCTCAGTATTAAGGTACCATCTGGCTTCTCGTCGAATATTAAGGGAATAATAAACATGGCAGAGAAAAAGTTCCAGAACCTAAAGTCTCATGACTGCCACGTGATTATGACGCAACTGCTTCCGGTTGCATTGAGGGGGCTTCTATCGGAAAACGTTTGATTAGCCATTCTGAAGCTATGTGCATTCCTCAATGCAATCTCTCAGAAGGTAATCGATCCAGAAATCATACCAAGGTTAGAGAATGATTTGGTGCAATGTCTTGTCAGTTTCGAGTTGGTGTTCCCACCATCCTTCTTCAACATCATGACGTACGTCCTAGTTCACCTATGCGAAGAGATTAACGTTTTGGGTCCTGTATTTCTACACAATATGTTCCCCTTTGAGAGGTTCATGGGAGTCTTAAAGAAATATGTTCATAACCGTGCTAGGCCAGAAGGAAGCATCTCCAAGGGCCATGAAAATGAGGAGGTAATTGAGTTTTATATTGACTTTATTCCTGACGTTAAGCCGATTGGTGTTCCTGGGTCGCGGCATAAGGGTAGACTGGATGGAAAAGGCATGCTAGGAGGGGAACAAATAATATGTATGGACGGACATTCTCTCACTGAAGCACACTACACAGTTCTACAGAATTCCGCCTTGGTGGCTCCGTATATGGATGAACACAAGAATTTGCTACGCTCCAAACACCCGGAGCGGTCTGATGACTGGATTACACGTGAACAAACCAGGAGTTTCGCCAGCTGGTTGCAGAGACGTACCATGCATGACGCCTCTATTGAAGATGACCTGTACTTGCTGTCCCAGTTACCATCTTCGAATATAATGACTTTCAAAGGGTACGAGATAAATGGTAATACATTTTACACGATCACCCAAGATAAGAAGAGCACCAACCAAAACAGTGGTGTCCGCTTTGATGCAGAAACCAAGACGGGAAAGGAAACATATTATGGTTATATACAGGACATATGGGAACTTGACTATAGACATGGTTTGAAGGTCCCTTTGTTTTGGTGCAAATGGGTCAATATGACACGAGGCGGGGTAACGGAAGACCCGCAGTACGGAATGACAACAGTGGATCTCAACAATCTTGCGTATGTAGACGAACCATTCGTCCTAGCCAATGATGTGGCACATGTTTTCTATGTGAAGGACATGTCTACCAAGCTGAGAAAAAGAAAAGATAAGGAAGCGAATGCATCGTACGATGAGCCAAAGCGGCACATAGTTCTTTCTAGGAAGAGAAACATCGTGGGAGTGGATGACAAGACAGACATGTCAGGATATTTATGAAAAGTTTGATGAAATTGCTCCATTCACAGTGAATATTGACCCGAGCATCCAGTTAAATGGTGAAGATTTTCCATGGTTACGGCGCAAAGGGACACACGCGAAGAAAAAGTTTCACACCCAAAGATCTAGGATGTGATCGGCTTCACTATCATCACTTTCTTCTGTGTTTCACACCCAGGAGGGAATCTCTGTAATAGTTAGGGTAGCTAGTTATGTGTTTTGGCATTTGAAACGCGAAGAAATTTTATGTGCAAGCAAATTCTTTCATGCATTTACTGATTTTTTCACCTAAATGACCCTGAAATTGAAAAGCATTTCAAATGAACTCAGAAAAGGTTGAAAGTTGGCATGGTATCGTAATTTCACCCACATAGCATGTGCAAAAAAGTAGAGAGGGTTACCGCAAAAACTGGATGCACTTTGTGTACAAAATGGATAATCTCTTTCAAAGTATCAGGGTTTCGGACGAAAACTCATCCGTTACAAAGGCATTTCATTTTTTAAATAACCTAAGCATTACCAAATCGAATATAATGATAAAACACACTAATATTAAACATAAGAAAAAAGAATCACTGAAAAATCTATTTTCAAAGTTAAGTTATTCACAAACTAGTGATTCACACAAATTTCAAATAATTCAAAATTTAAACTATTCAAATTTGTAAACTATCGGTACTAACAGAAAGTTTGTAATTTTTTGTACCTAAAGCAAAAATATTCACAAAGAAACTCTAAATACAGCAAAAAAACAACTCAAAAATAAATAAAACAAAAATAAATAAAGCAAAAAAATAAGCCGACCCACTGCGCCACAGCGGCGTGCATACGACTAGAAAACCAACCTGTTGTTGGGCCAGGATGCAGGCCCGCAAAGGCCCAGTAGGCCCACAGGGCAGCATAGAACATTTAGGCCCAGTAGGCCTACTTTGGAGAGGAGCTACCGCACTGGGGCTTATAAACCAGTGCGGACGCCCCTCGGCTAGCGAGGTGGGACTAAACATTTCGCACCGCACCTGCGCTAGCGCACCCCCTTTAGTACCGGGTGGTGGCTCAAACCGGTACTAAAGGGGGGTCTTTAGTACCGGTTGGAGCCACCACCCGGTACTAAAGGGGTGCCGTTCCCGCCGCTTGGCCTGGCCAAAACAGACCTTTAGTACCGGTTGGTGGCTCCAACCGGTACTAAAGGTTGTTCTATATAAGAAAATACTTCAAAAAATTATCAGTTTCTCATCTCTCCCTCTGCTTCTTTCTCCTCTGCCCCTCGCCGCCGCCCCTCGTCGCCACCCCCGTCGCCGTCCGTCGCCGTCGCCGTCCCCGTCCCCGTCGCCGCTCCGCGCCCCGCCCCGTCCTCCCGTCGTCCCCGCCCGGCCCGTCCCCGTCCCCGTTGTCGCCGCCCCGTCGCCGTCTCCATCTCCGTCCCTGTCGCCGCCCCCCGTCGTCGCGCCTCGCCGGTGAGCTCCTGCCCCGGCCGCCATGTACCACACACACACACACACATTGTTATAGAAATGTTAGCAATCTTTCTATTTTTTTAGTTATAGAATTATTAGAAATGTTAGTTATATAGAAATGTTTTTTAGTTATAGAAATATTAGAAATGTTAGTTATATAGAAATGTTAATTATATAGAAATATTAGAAATGTTAGTTATATAGAAATGTTAGTTATATAGAAATGTTAGTTATACTAGAAATGTTAGTTATATAAAAATGTTAGTTATATAGAAATGTTTTTTAGTTATAGAGATATTAGAAATGTTAGTTTTAGTTATAGAAATATTAGAAATGTTAGTTTTAGTTATAAAATTTAGAATTTGCATATATGAAATCACAATCCATCATTTAAAAAATGTTACTTTACTTTTGCGGCATATAGTATTTGTTGTCGACGATGCCCGGCCCGCATCCTCGCCGTCGACCCGTTCGCGACGACGTCCTGCTTCAGAGGACCCATGTCCGGGACTGGGCTCTGCCGGCTGGCACTGGGAGGTGCTACCTTCAGGGGCACGGCGCTTGCTGAGGAACCCGGCCCCGGGTCCCGTCGTCAACCCTCATCTCCTTTGATGGCGTTCGCGTGGGACACTTTTGGTGCGGAGGGAGCCGGCCCCGCCGGAGGTGGTACGTCGTCGTGTCAGGGAGGAGGACGAGCACGTCCATCGCTACATGGCTGCTATGGACGTCAGGTTCTCCAATACCTGGCAGGTTTTTTGGGGAGATCACCCGAGCTATGATCCAGTAATGGTTCCTTCACTTTGGTTGTCCACCGCCTAGATTACTCTCTAGTATTCGATCTTTATTAGCTAGCTAGCTAGTGATGTATTCGATATATAATATTCGAGATGATTTATTCGAGATTATATATATTATTCGAGACAATGTATTTGAGATTATATCTATTATTCGAGACGATGTATTTGAGATTATATTCGATGATGCTTATTATGTACTATGATTGATTCAGTTTTTCCTTATTAATTGATTGCATCCATGCATTGTAATTTGAATATATTTATTTTGGATTAGTTAAATAAAACCTATGGCGGACAATACCGGCAGAGAGGGAGAAGAGGCCCTGTTCAATATCATACGCAATCCTTGCGGGCCAGATGATGATCAGAATGAAGAAGATTATGACGGCTCCGAATATCTAAACAACACCGGGGAGGGTGATATGATATTCGATTGCGACGACCGAATTGATGAAGTCATGAACTATGAACATGACGAAGAAAATGTTGATCTTGAAACAACAAAGACCGGTGAGGTATATATATTTATATAAGCATGCATCTGGTGATCATCACATGTTTTAAATGACTTGAAGATATATTAATGAATCGATCTTTCTTCTTTCAGCCATCCGGATCGAGAAAATCATCAAGCAACAGGAAACGAGGCCCGAACAAAAAGTTGAAGGAGGGCGTAAAGTACAATATCGAGGCCATCAAACCTAATGGCGAACCATTAGCGCCTAAGAAGATTGCGGACAAGTTCATTCGTCAGTGCAGAGTTCTTGTGAAGGACCAACTCCCGATCTCCCTTCAAGAATGGAGAGAGCCAGCAAAGCCACATCCAGGAGTTACTTTTGTCGACGACAGACAAAAACTTCTGCTTTGGGAAACGCTCATGGAACATTTCACCCTACCAGATCATTTCACAGATGCAGATGTGGAGAAAGTCAAGGACGATGCTCTCAGGAAGATGGCGGTTACATTCAACAACCACAAGAATCGTGAATGGGCCAAGTACGTCAAGGGAGGAAGGAAGGCTCTAGTATTCGAGGTAACACTAGAGAAGCAAAGTGCTCATTGGGACGATTTCATGAAATTCAAGGATTCAGAATTATCTAAGAAACCGTCGAGAATAAACAAGGCCAATGCCGCAAAAAAGGATAAGTTCCATAAGCTGGGGCCAGGTGGCTATGCGGTGGGAATGCCTAAGTGGGATACGTCTAAGAAAGAGATGGATGATGCAGGTGTCACTCCAGAAACATTGAGCTGGCCCCCCAGGTGCAGGACTTGGTTCTATGCGCATGGGGGCAGTTGGACCCGAAGACAGGCAAAGTTTCGAAGAAGGCATGTCTGGACGGAGCCGAAGATAAGCTACTTGTTGCAATAGAAGAGGCTCGATCGGGGGTGTTCCAGCCCAACAAAGAGAACGACGAGCTTACACGTGCCCTGGGAAATCCTGAACACCCGGGAAGAACACGAGGCATGGGCGCTATTCCGTGGTATGAGGGGTTTTCGGACTGGAACGCCGACTACAGAACCCGTGCGAGAAAGAAGCTTGCGGAGGAGAAGAAGAGGAAGATGGAGGAGGAGCAGAGGAAGCTGGACTATGAATGCCTTCAAGGCCTAGAACCAGTGCACGCGGACTTGTCAGTCAAATTCCAGCGGCAGCAGGAGCAGATCAACTCACTTAGCCAGCAAAGGGGGTCTCAGCAGCTGCAGCTGCTAGCGGATGATCCAGCATTGGATAGCACCGTCCCATCCATGCTGAGAAGCAGCGTGGGTTCTGCCCTGGGCGACGCATTGCTGGATAGCTACCCAGTGGATGACATCATGGAGAACACTAACTGCGAGCTACACTTCAAAATGAAGAACATATCCATGAAGGTGGCGGACGGCCTTGCTTTTACAAATCCCCCCGAGGCAACCTTCCATTGCAACCCGATTCCAGCGGGCTATGCTCGTGTCTTGGTTGATGAGGTGGTGGACCAATATTTGGGGCTAGAGCTTGACATTCCTGGAGGTGACGAGGAGCACACACTGGGAGAGGCCAACCATCGTATCATCCTATGGAGAAAGGATTGCATCATCTTTCGAAGGCCACCGACACCGCGTCATCCGACTCCTCGTCGAAGTCCGCCACCGAGTCAGCAGACTCCCGCTCCTCCAAGTCCACCAACGCGTCAGTGCACTCCTCCTTCAAGTCCGGCACAGCTTTAGGCCACTCCTCCTCCTCCAAGTCCGGCAAAGCATCATGCCACTCCTCCTCCAAGTCCGGCACAGCTTCAGGCCACTCCTCCTCCTCCAACTCAGCCACGTCAGCCGTCTTCGCCGCCTCAGCAATCATGGAAGAGAGACGCCTCAGCTATGGTGCGTAGCGGTACAAGTCGAGGTAGTACTGGAGGTACAGGCGGAGGCAAGCGATTTCAATATGGTCCAAGCAGCCTCGCGCCTCTTCCGCAGAGGCCTTACGACAAGTCCGAGGAGGAAAACGCAGCCATATCGAAGGCCGAGGTGGAAGCCCATTTTGCACCAAAACCGCCACTGCCGCCAAGGGAGAAAGTGCCTGAGGAAAAGATTGACCACTTCATTCGTATGGCTAGAGCACCAGCTCCCAAGCCTGTTGACACAGACTATGAGCGCCACCTCAGGAAGTTAAATCGAGCATGTCTACAGAAAGAGGCGAGCTCGAGCTCGAGCAAATCAGCTGGCAAAACATGCGGTAAAACCGTTCCCCAGCTGGGAGAACAGGCGGCGCAATCAGTCGCCCCGCTTGTTGTGCCAACAACACATGAGAGTACGCGCGCCTAATATTATTGTGGGCAAACCATTAATGTTCTCGGGCTGGACGATGTGGTAATAACCGAGGAGCATATTGAGCAGGCTAAAAGCCTCATGATCACTGTTGGACAACTCCTGGATATCGAGCCCATGTCTCCGACTAGAGAGGAGGAAATAAAACAGAAATATCTCCGGGGCCAACCTTTGGTCGAGCCAGACGAGGTCAATAAGCTCCCAACGAGAATGTATGAATTGCATCAATGGTACATGGACATTACCAAGTTTTTCAATCGAGAGTCCCTCATGGTGAATGTCAAGAAGGATCATTACTACCATGAGAAAGTTGTGTCCGTTGAGAATTCAGAACTATTTCAGTTATACAATCAAGACGCACTCGACAAATCTATCGTCAGTTGCTATTGTCTGTAAGTGATTTCTTTCTGTAATTTAAGTCTCAAACTAGCTGTAGTGATCATTTTGATCAATCATTACCTGTAATTATCCCCACTATATTCTTTTCTGTGGTATTATGCAGGATGAAGATTTATGAAATGAAAAAAGGTGGACGCTATGGCATTGGGTTCGTTGACCCAAATACCATTAATGAATACACATGGAAATTAGATCCATATTACGAAAAAAGTGTAGAGGAAAGCATGCTGGAGTTCTTCAAGCGCCTCAAATACAATGAAGATATACTACTTCCTTACAACTTCGAGTGAGTCACACTGTCTTGTACTACAAATTCTGTTTTTGCCTACTAGCTAGCTACATGTTTTTGCTTACATATGCCCGCTTAATTAAGACATGCAAACGTGTGTGCATGCAGATTTCAATGGATCTTGTTAATCATTAAAGTTGATGAAGGAACAGTTGAAGTACTAGACTCACTACTTAAGAAACCAACTGACTACACCATCGTGAAGGGGATAGTCAACAGGTAATTTCAATCATTATTAACTATATCTCGGCCTATTTAATTAGTTCGTCATTTCCTGATAACAACTATTTAATAACCCATTTATTCATTTTTTTATCGGCGGGCAGGGCTTGGGCAAAGTTCATCAGGGCCACTCTAGGCCCATGGAAACAAAATCTGAAATGGTATCGACCCATGGTAAGTAATTAAGTAGTACTAGCTAGCTGCCATCTCTTTAATTATCATGCTTGATTAATTATTATCTGATCAAATTCCATTCTCATAAAGGCCATGAAGCAGGCGCCGAGGAATAATTTGTGTGCAGCGAGAACATTCGCATGATGGCGTCCGAAAGGAGCAGATCTCAAAGACAGGAGTGGGTACGTTTGTCAGAACACTATTCACAATTTTTACACCATTATCGATATCTGGTCACACAACTAATACACATGCATATTGATCTCCTTCTTAACAGTTCAAAGAGGTGCGGGAAGCTCCTACCAGAGGACCGCATAGAAGCAATTTAAGAGGAAATAGCGGGATTTTTGCTCGACCAGGTCATAGATCCCAAAAGAGAATACTTTTACCCGCTACCGCCCCCATGAACCACTTCCAATTGTTATCGTGCTTCGAAGGCACCAATTAGGCTAATGCCACTGGCTCCGAAGGCACCAATTAGGAGGAATTGTATATAGCTAGCTAATTGTATATATATATATATGATCGGTTTTACTAGAAATTCTATTTATATATATGCATAATGTGTACAATATGTAGTATCGTAAAATACCAGCAAACGAAAAAGAATTAAATGGAAAACACAAAATTAAATGAAAAAGAAATCATAAACCCAAAAACCCCCAACCTTTTAATACCGGTTGGTGTCACCAACCGGTACTAAAGGGCTCCCTGCCCCCGGAGCTGGCTCGTGCCACGTGGTTGCCCTTTAGCACCGGTTCGTGCTGAACCGGTACTAAAGGGGGAAGGGGGGCTTTAGTGCCCACACTTTAGTGCCGGTTACCGAACCGGCACTAAAGGGCCTTATGAACCGGTGCTATTGCCCGGTTCTGCACTAGTGAACGTGGGTGGCCTCGTAGAGAGCCTGCTGCTTCGCTACAAAGTTGGGGTTCATAGCGACCATGGCCGCCACGGCCTTCTTGCTCGCATGCTCGCTGTTGATCTGCCCCTCCACCAACTTGGTGCTACTCGAGGAGGAACATGTTGTAGCGTTGTTCCTCCTGCGTCTACCGAAAATCCGACATAGGCGCGAGCGCCAATTGCTCCTCGGGCATGGAGTAGTTGAAGTGTGCATGTGCCTGTTCCATCATCAAGCCGGCATGTACCGGCGCGCGCCGGCTGCTCCTCGGGCATGGCGTAGTTGAAGTGCGCATGCGCCTGCTTCATTGTCAAGCCTGCATGCACCGGCGTGGGCTCTAATGTGGAGTCATGGTTGGAGCCAGCCTCCATCATGGGGTCATTGTTGAAGACCTCGGGTGAGTAGGCCGGATCCGCCTGGTACGACAAATCTACCAGCCGGCAGCAAGGGCGGCCACCTCGTGCTTCTGCTGGGTCGAGAGGCTCTCCCACAAAGCGTTCCGCTCGCGGTCATGGCGGATGTGGTGCATGGGAGAAAGATGTGTAGTGGATGTGTTGTGGTGCATTGTGAGCTTGGTGTGTCTGCCTTTAAATAGCGGATTCCGTTCAGGCCAATCGTCTGGGTGTGTCAATGCGCGGGCGCCAGAGTTGGTTCCTCGGCCACGAGCCTGTTTAATGGCGGCAGACGAATGGATGGGCATTGAACGGGCGTGGTAAATATCCATCTCATCCTGTCCAGTAAACGTCTCTCCCGCATTGAACAGGCACGGACACCGGAGACGTGGCGCGGGTGGCGCCCTCGGCCGGCGAGCGCTTCAATGCCAGTGCCAGCGAGAGGTCACGTCCGTTCTAGGCGGGCGTCAATGCGGACGGGCCGCTCTAGAGCAGCATGAATGCGGGCAGTTGTGTTTGGGCAGGAATATGCGCAAGGAAGAGGGTTTCTGAGTCGCCCAAGTTAGTCAAACGCGGGCGTGACAGCGGTCCAGATGCCCGCAAAAAGCCCCCAGTTTGTCTCCGGTTTGTAGGAAACATGCGTCTGGATCAATCGACGGACCGATGCAGGCCCGTGTTGGATGACAAAACACGTTTGGACCGCGTGGTCCGGATGGACAGTTCGAGAGTCGGTGTTGGAGATTCCCTTATAAAAAATGTTGCTATTTGGTAGAAAAAAGGTGATCAATGGGAAAAGAATTCAGCGCATATTCCACACCTAACTTTTAAACATGAATTTGGTATCTTCCCATGCTTGAAATGAACTCGCAGCTCAGCAGAGAATCAAGCACTAAGGGTGTGTTTGGTTGAGGAACGAAGTGGAATGGAATGGAATGGTTCCATTTCATTGGAATGGGTCGGTTCCGTTCTTGTGTTTAGTTGAGGAAGATAGGTGGAATGGAACGGTGACAGTTCTGTGTTTGGTTGGCGAGATGGAACGAAGCGGTGACATTATAGTTTTATATTTGCAATAACAAATTATATGGCATTTCAATTGTATTTGTAGGACAAATAATTTATACATTCACTCACAGATATAATAGAGTAGCCCATATCTCAAAAGTTCATTGCAATCCAAATTTTCTTGAGCATTTACAATGATTTGCAGATGAAACATACACTGCTTAGTCTGGTAAATATACAATTATCTCTTTTGCATGTGAGCATACCTACAGTCAAAAGAATAACTAGTTAACTCTAATCACTAAATTCAGAATTTTAGAGGAAGACCGCATCAGATTAGAGGAAGAATTGGGAGTGGCTCCTGCCAATTCCAACAGGGAGACCGCATCGTCGCTGCACTTGCCCGTGGCAACCCTCCAGCAAGGAAGGATGTGCCTGCTGTAGGAAACGACGACGAGGCATGCAGAGATGAATACGGCGCCAATCCTCTGCTTGCCTGCTGCTCCGACGCGACCGCCGCTTCGACGCACCAACCCTCGGCCAGATCTGTGGTGTGGCGCCGCCGCCGCCAGCAGGGACGAGGGGGTTGACGGCCCAAAGTCGCCGGCGTGAGGGAGAGACGAGAGAGGAGAGTCGCCGGCCTGAGGGAGAGACGAGATAGGAGAGTCGCCGACCTGAGGGAGAGATGAGAGAGGAGAGACGGCCGTGAGGGAGAAGGTTTGCCGGGCGAGAGTGAGACGAGGAGGGAGACGGTTCCGCGCGGTCCGCTCGATTTCGAGGTCTCACCTTGTTCCGCATCTGGGCCGAATATTCGGTCTGTGGGAACAAGTTGGTCACCGTTCTGTGTATGTACCAAACACAAGAACCAGGCCCAGGAACGGGTCCAACCTATGACATTCGAGTACATTACTGAAACCAAACACACCCTAACATTTAGCGACATCTCCGGCTCTAGCAGCTGAGTCCTCAGTCCTCACTCAGAGAGAAAATGGCAGTGGAGATCCTCGAGTCTTGCATGGTGACGCCCAGCGAGGCGACGCCGAAACAAGCGGTGTGGCTTTCCAACCTCGACCTGCTGGTGGCCAGGGGCCACACGCCCACCGTCTACATCTACCGGCCAAGCTCCGGCCATGCCTCTTTCTCGCCGGACGTCCTCAAAGCCACGCTGTCCAGGGCGCTCGTCCCATTCTATCCACTTGCCGGCCGGCTCGCGCAGGATGACGCCGGCCGCCCGGAGATCAGCTGCAGCGGTGAAGGGGTCCTCTTCGTCACTGCGCGGGTGGACTCCACGCTCGACGTCCTCGGCGACTTCGCCCCGTCCGAGGAGCTGCGGCGGACGCTTGTCCCCTCGGCCGATGCCAGCGGCCTCGCCGGCATCTTGGCTATGTTTCAGGTGACATTCTTCAAGTGCGGCGGGGTGTGCCTGGGCGTGGCCATCCACCACACGGCGGCGGACGGCCTCGCGGCGCTCGATTTCGTGAACGCGTGGGCTGCCATCACGAGGGGCGACGTTGGCGTGCCCGGCGCGAGCCCCTGCCTCGACCGCACGCTCCTCCGCGCGCGCTCCCCTCCCTCCGTGCTCTTCGACCACGCCGAGTACTCCCGGCGCGGCGGCGGCGAGTCGAAGCCCCGAGCCCCGTTCGGCTCCGCCATCCTCCCCATGTCCAAGAACCAGATCGACGCGCTCAAGGACGGCGCCGGTCAGGGAAAGAGGCTCTCCACGTTCAAGGTCGTGGTGGCCCACGTGTGGCGGTGCGCGTGCAAGGCGCGCGGGCTCGCGGCGACGGAGGACACCCAGCTGTACATGACGGCGGACGCGCGCACCCGCGTCCACCCGCCGCTCCCATGTGGCTACTTCGGCAACGCCATCTTCCGCGCGTCGGCGGCGACCAAGGTCGGCGACGTCGCCTCCGGGCCGCTGGACGCCGTCGCGGAGAAGGTCACCGGCGCGACCGCCCGGCTGGACGACGAGTACGTGCGGTCGCTGCTGGACCACCTGGAGCTGCAGGCGGCGGACGCGTCGGGGCTGCGCAAGGGGGAGTGGGTCATGCCGGAGAGCGACCTGTGGGTGATAAGCTGGCAGGGGCTGCCGATCTACGGCGCGGACTTCGGCTGGGGGCGGCCGGCGTTCATGGGCAGGGCCTGCCTCCAGTTCGGCGGCCTCGTGTACCTCGTGCCTGGCCCCGACGACGACGGCCGGCTCGACGTCGTGGTGGCCATGGAGCCCGAGAGCCTGGCCAGGTTCAGGGAGGTGTTCTACGAGGAGCTCATGCACTACTAGTCCGTCCGTTCTCCTGCAGATTTTTCGCACGTAAAAACTAAAAACCCGTTCTCTCACTGTTTCACGTCGTGCCAGAACGGACCGTCGATCTGCAGGTCAGCTAGCTAGATGTATCTGTATGGCGTCGTCATTTTAGGTGGGATTGATAGATAGGCTACAAGTCTCGGTGTGCTACTTGTGGCTTGCATGCATGGTGTTCATGAGAAGTTGTGTCACTACACGTACGTGCATCACGAGCTTATGGCCCTGTTTGGTTCAACTTTTCTCGATGGATTCCGATGTCTGAATTAAAGGGCGAATCCAGTAGAATTCAATTTTACAAATCTACTGTTAAAATTTGAAACAAAAGCAGAAGCAGCTCAGGACGTGCTTTTCAAAATCTGATTTCACCGTGGGCCAAAATCTAAAAAAATTGTATCAGCTGGTTTACCAAAGGGAAACGATTAGTTTCACCCGGCTGATTTTTAGCGCGCGTCCGCCGTCCGTTGTGCCGTTGGATTCCTGATCCGTTTTCTCCCGCGATACATAGTCTCCACGTCCATCCCTTGCACGTGCGTGGTCCTAGTCTCCACGTCCATCCCTTGCACGTGCGTGGTCCTCGTGGGATATTAGCTGATGTTTATCCATGTGTGTTTGATTTTTACTGCCGCACACATTACTTCATGCACTGCTGCCATGTACGACACAGAATAGCTGCTTTTTTCAACGGCGTATCTTGTGTGTCTTTACAGATGTGGCTTCAGCAAAATCGATAGGTTAGTGTTGCAACGTGCTTCTATAGTTCAGCTTTTTTTTAGGAAAACGCTTGGCTTCTACCGGGGGATCGCACGCGAGCATTCGCCAACTCATCCGTACAACACATGTCCCAAGGGAGCGGTCTTTTTTCTTTCTTTCGGTCAACGTGGCCACTGCTGGCTGCTCGCTGCTCAATGTCCACTACGATGAGTTTCCGCAACAAGGTCTCTGTTGCGGTAAAAACTGCACTGCAACAAGGCTTCTGTTTCAGAAAAAATAAATTTAAAGCGAGACTTTAATTGCAAAAAAATTAAATTGCAACAAGACCTTTGTTGTAAAAATAATGAAACAAGACCTCTGTTGCGCAAAAACTAAATTGCAACAAGACTTCTGTTGCAAAAAAGAAATCTTGCAAAAAAATTTGCAACATGAATCGTGTTGCAGAAATTTCCGCAACATGACCTATGTTACAATGATAAAAGGGTGACGCTCAGTCGCTCAATTCATCGGATCCATTGCAATTTCTTTTTTGAAACAAGGCCTCTGTTACCGGAACAACTGTAACAAAGCTTATATTGCAAAAAATATATATTTTGCAACTGTCTCTGTTGCAAAAAAAAATATGCAACCTGACCTATGTTGCAAAAATTTCCGTAATATGACCCGTGTTGTAGAAATTTTCTACAACATAACCTGTGTTGCAATAATAGAGGATGACGGATCCTACGGCTCGCAAGGCACCAGTGATTAGAAAGGGCAAATAGTTGTTGGCTCCACCCACGTAGTGAAAGGAACTGCCCATCAATTTTAGACGTGCGATGCGGCTAATCAACGGCAGTCGAACCGGCTGATCCATGCGGGAAATCAGCCGGCTGACGCCTAGGGCAGCCCTTTGCCAAATGACTTACATTTTTTTCACATCAGATTTTCCACAGCTGTTTTTTCACAGCAGATTTTTCACGACTGCTTTAAGAAATCCATAGCCGAACCAAACAGGGCCTATGCACTACAGCAAATTTCCTGCCGTGCTTCGTGTCTAAAAGAATAATAACTGGTTTGCACGTCGTATTGTGATCAATGGTACTTAGTTTATTTTAGCCTTGTTAAAAAAGGTTTATTTTAGCCTATAAAAACTGGAAAGTGGATTTGTAGCACTAGGATGAATTTTTGGGATATCAAACATGGGTTCTTGATCTACTCTAATGTGAAATTCGTGAGAATATATTAGGAAACGTAATCGTGGCAAAAAAGATAAAAAATTTCTATGAAGAAAAAACTGTTTGGATGGATTTTTGTTGGGACAATATTTTCGTTGCCATGGATACTTATTCTGGTATTTTTCTTTCACAAAACTTCACACGGGAGTAGATTTGAGAACCCAGGTTTGATATCCTCAAATTTTAGTTTTTTATTTATATTTTCTAAGTTTAATATTCTTATAGGGGGTTGTGGCGCAAGGAGCTCCTGTGTATTTTCAAAAAATAGTACTAGTATACTTTTGGAGAAACACAGTACTAGACGCTCGTCACAACATTCGATGGATAGACACAGAGAGGCTAGTGATCAGCCGGATCGTGCTGCGTGCCGCTTACTCGTTTCCGTCGTATTCGTCAGCGGTGGTGTCACTACGTACTCCTACGTGCTACGTGTAGCGTCCGAGCAGCCTATCGCATATGCAGCAGACGCGTCACAGGATAATGCCAACGCAAAACAGTCTAGAGACCAGTGATGCTTGATAAACAACTACGTGTATGTCATTGCTGACGTACGTAGTAGGTTAAAAAAACACACCTGTTTTGTACCCCTCCATCACAGTTTAGAAGACGCCTTGAAAATTCTCTGAGATCTAGGTTGTTATCTATTGGTTGTGGGATATGCTAAAAAATAGCATTCACACTACGCATGCATATAGAAATAGTATATCGGAGTACTAATTAGCTACTAGAAATAAATACAATGCACCCTAAACCTTGTCTATTGTGGAAACGCATGCAAATTTAACTGTGCTTTCTAAACTGTGACGGAGGAAGTATCTGACACGAAACATATTTTACTCAAAGTTATTATGGGTTGTTAGTATAGTTGTGTTTGTATCCATCTGACTCCTTATATTCAGCAATAATCAGGGCGCGCCATTCCGGGGGAGGTCAATTAGGCTGCCCGTAATGGGAGTATAATAGGTAGTATTATGCATGCCAACTAAGCAATTTTGATGAGGTGGCATAAAATTAAATGAAGAAAGAGAGGCTTGAATATCATATCATGATACTGTATCATATTAAATGATGCGCTATTTTGTGTCATGCATGACAATAAATATAGTCCTTTATGGTACCAACATATGATACTATGCATTAGGGATGTAGTATCATAGACTACTATCATATACATGATAGTAGTATATGATACTCCTCATTACAACCGGCCTTACAAACGGCGCAAACAACGAATTAACCAGCGGCGCACTTCACTTGCATGAAGGAAGACACAAAAGTCTCAAAGGATAGAACATAAACAAAGATACAAATATGACATGCCAATTAGGTGCATCCTTGACCACATGTGAGTTTTGGAGAATTACAACCTTTGTGTTTGTCTTTTCAATCGTAGGTTCTTGTTTGATTTTCCATGATAAAAAAACGCTTTTATTGACTTATAGTGTTGTTTTAAGGGAGCAAAACATTACATATTCAGTTTCTGCATAACTATGATACGCACATCCAAAAACATTCACAAAGATCGAGGTATACAAGTAAGATGAAGTGTAAAGAGACAAAGAGGAATGCCAGGTTAGGTGGGAGCGTGTGCTTTATAGAGATACGATTTGCTAAAGTATATCTAGATGTGCTATAAATATTACACATCTAAGTCATATATTATTCATTTTAGACGGAGATTCGTGTAACATTTTTCTTTTGTCTTTTTTTTTCTTTCTAATTTGATTTGGTCATTTAGATGTGCAATAATTAGGACACACCTAGATGTGCCTTAAACAGCCCCGATAGAGATTATGCCGTCATTGATGTTGGGTAAAATATGCTTAGCTAACTGCTCA
The DNA here is from genome assembly GCF_056163025.1 of Triticum urartu. NCBI lineage: Eukaryota > Viridiplantae > Streptophyta > Magnoliopsida > Poales > Poaceae > Triticum > Triticum urartu. The sequence continues at coordinate 122,738,876 of NC_141879.1, forward strand.
TATAACTGTTGGTAGGTTCGGTTCTTTGTGGTGGAATTTGTGAACTGTGAACCGAACCTAATTCAGATAATTAGGTTCATTGTGGTGAAACAATCCATTTTTCGCGATGTTCGTTCAGGGACGAGACTTCCTGTCAATTATGTTAGTGTCTGTGATGACTTTGTCAATCTCAAGATAACATGCCGGCTCAGCCTTTTAATGGTGTTCATAGAGGTATGATGTGTGTTAATATGGAAAAGTGTATGCGCGTATGTATAAACGTCTGCATTTGTATTGGGTTAAAATAAGCTGAATAGGTTGTTTGATAGGATTGTAATTTGTGCGTGTATTACCTGCGACCATACGAGTGGATTAATTACTGCCGACAACACGTATACAGTAAGTCACCTAGTATTTTCTCTCGACAACATTAATTAAAAAAATTCCGCAAGAAAAAAACATTAATTCAAATTTGTTCCACTTGCACCTGCCACGCTTACCCACACATGAGTTTATAATCGGAGAGATGGCGCAGCAGCAGCTTCGCATGCCGTAGTGCAATGAACAGTCCACCGCAGCACGCAGATGTCGCCTCCCTCCTGGCAGCTGCGGGCGGCCACCAGCCGCCGCTCAACGACCGCGTGTCCATCGTGACCGGTGGCGCTGGCGGCATTGGCGCCGCTGTCACCGCGCACCTCGCATCCCTCGGCGCTCGCGTCGTCGTCGGCTACATCGGCGACTCGGCACCCGCGGACCAGCTGGTCGCATCCCTCAACGCGGCCGCAGGCAGCTCCGGACCACGCGCGGTCGCGGTGTGCGCCGACGTGTCGGACCCCGTGCAGGTGGAGCGTCTGTTCGACGAGGCGCAGGCGGCGTTCGGGCGCGACCTCCACATCGTGGTGGCGGCCGCCGGGTTCCAGGACGCCGCGTACCCGGCCATCGCGGACACCGAGCCGGAGCAGTGGGACCGCGCCTTCGGAGTGAACGCGGGCGGCACGTTCCTGTGCTGCCGGCTGGCGGCCCGGCGGCTCGTCAGAGGCGGCGGCGGGCGGATAGTCACCTTTTCGTCGTCGAACGTGGGGTCGCTCCGGCCAGGGTATGGCGCGTACGTGGCGACGAAGGCCGCCGTGGAGGCCATGACCAAGGTGCTGGCCAAGGAGCTCGCCGGAACTGGCATCACGGCCAACAGCGTGGCGCCGGGGCCGGTGGCCACGCCCATGTTCTTCGCCGGGAAGTCCGAGGAGCGCGTGAGGGCCGTCGCCAGCGAGTGCCCCATGAAGCGCATCGGCGAGCCAGCGGACGTGGCGCCGGTGGTCGGCTTTCTCTGTAGTGACGCCGCCGGGTGGATTAACGGCCAGGTGATTCGGGTCAATGGTGGGTACGTGTAGTTTCTGCCGTTTGCTCATATCTGATGTGCGTGTAACTCTATTACAAACGAGAAGGTCCACTCGGTCGATCTCCACGTTGTCACGTCGATTTACATGAACTAGATGACTCGTTGCGCCAATGGCACAAAGGGCGAGATCAAACCAAGCATTTTAAGAATATTAGGAAAGGTATGAGATCAGTTCATGATAGCATATTTACATTGCTTTTATGAGGCAAGCTACATAGGCAGAGGTCCATCATATAGAAAGCTTTGGTCATTTAGCTTACTTGAGTAAGCTACGCAGCGATGAACATCAAATAGAGTCAATGCCCGCTGGGCCAACGGCGATATTTACGCATAAGAGTCCATCTGTTCAGGGATTTAAATAAGAAGATTGTATTGACAGTGGCTTGACATAGTTCTTCGAGTGTCACAGTCTTGCTTTGCAAACATGCACAAAATACATCAGGCTTGACATAGTCGTCAGTTTTAGTACTTTAGAGAGTATGAGCTTCTGTGATTCATGGTGAAATTTTCATCTCTATGTGGTGACAAAATTGACAGCGTGCATCAGTTCAACTGATTTAGTTAGTTTGTCCATGCTGGGCACAAGGTCTTGCAGCCTCCTTAGCCTCTTGCTAATCCTTGTTATTCTTTCCTAAATAGCATAAGCAAAAAAAAAAATCAGTACAAACATGTGGAACAAAGACAAACGCCAAAAATGCTGCAGGAAACTAACTAACCCTCTCAGCGATGCTTCGCCGGTGAGTGGCGCAGCCAAGCTTGGCGCAGACTGCGCAAGCGACAGAGTCCTGCTGCAGGTAGTCGTCCATGCCGGGCATGTCCAGAGACGTGCTTGACAGGCCAAACTGAATTTTGACTAAGGTGTTAGTAGAAGTGTAGCATTAAACAATTGACGGGCAGCAGAGTACGGATGGATGTGAAGTTTGTCCTGCTTGGGATTCGATTTTGCTGAAGCTGGTGACCATGTTTTCGTCGCCGTCGATGAGCACCACATGTCTTTGTTCATGCAATCTTTGCAATTTAACTTCCATCGTATTTGTAAAGGAAACTACATATTTAGATCTAAAGAGCAAGAACAATTGTTATGAAGTTGTCTATTTGGACTGGAAGGCATGAACACATAGTAAGAAAAAATAGCAGTACATATCAATTTCTACGACCAAATATTAATTTACCTCTCAAATATTAGTTGGGCTACATTTCACATTAATTAGAAAAATCAGATTATTTTTTTGAAAAGTTTCAACAACACGCATTCACTAAAAATAGTGAATGTAAAGATGTAATCAAAAGATTTAAGTTAGGTCTGAATATAACATGCCTTCAAAAATCAATCCTCACATACTGAAAGTTGACAGAAAATGTGTGCTTAGTTTCTTTGATTGACCTTTAGCACAAATATACTGGTAGAAATTAACAAACGAACATTTAGTGGAATGAGAGCCCCTGCCTAGCTTAGTAAATCCACTAATGTACTTCACATAGAAGTTTACAGTTCTGAACTTAGTTTTAAATATTTATCAACCCTTCTAATTGGAATGAACTGCAATTAATTTGAGGTAAATTTAAAAAACTATGTATATAAAAGATTAACATGAACAATATAAACAATTGGTTTGGATCCTAGCTAATGACAAAAGTGATCATCTCAGATTCAGGGTTCAAATGTGGGTATTTCTGCATCAGAACCATGAGCTGCCTGATATAGAAGACTGGACAGTGTACTCCTGTAGGGATCCTCCTCTCTCCTCTTCAGATACTTGATACAGCTCTCCACTTCAGATTTGACATGCAAATAGAGGTGCTGGGCCTTCTCTTTATCTCTTAACTCCTTCTCCCTCCCTATGCAAACAAGTAAACCAATCCAACACACAAGAAGCAAACCTAATCAGACATGGGCTCTCCGAAATACGCCTGCATGCATTCTGACTCATTTTTTCGATTATTAAAAAGGATAGCAGGGCAGCGTATGTTGACTTGCCATGAGAACATGTAGATATCTTTTCAGATTACTATTTGCTAGTGCAGTTAGTTACCTTTTGTTTCAATAGGCTCCCAAAGATGAAGTAAAATCTTCCTGACATTTTTGGCGTAAGTGAAGGAAATATGCCCTAGAGGCAATAATAAAGTTATTATTTATTTCCTTATTTCCTTATATCATGATAAATGTTTATTATTCATGCTAGAATTGTATTAACCGGAAACATAATACATGCGTGAATACATAGACAAACAAGAGTGTCACTAGTATGCCTCTACTTGACTAGCTCGTTGATCAAAGATGGTTATGTTTCCTAACCATAGACATGAGTTGTCATTTGATTAACGGGATCACATCATTAGGAGAGTGATGTGATTGACTTGACCCATTCCGTTAGCTTAGCACTTGATCGTTTAGTTTGTTGCTATTGCTTTCTTCATGACTTATACATGTTCCTATGACTATGAGATTATGCAACTCCCGTTTACCGGAGGAACACTTTGTGTGCTACCAAACGTCACAACGTAACTGGGTGATTATAAAGGTGCTCTACAGGTGTCTCCGAAGGTACTTGTTGGGTTGGCGTATTTCGAGATTAGGATTTGTCACTCCGATTGTCGGAGAGGTATCTCTGGGCCCTCTCAGTAATGCACATCACCTAAGCCTTGCAAGCATTGCAACTAATGAGTTAGTTGCGAGATGATGTATTACGGAACGAGTAAAGAGACTTGCCGGTAACGAGATTGAACTAGGTATTGAGATACCGACAATCGAATCTCGGGCAAGTAACATACTGATGACAAAGGGAACAACGTATGTTGTTATGCGGTCTGACCGATAAAGATCTTCGTAGAATATGTAGGAGCCAATATGAGCATCCAGGTTCCGCTATTGGTTATTGACCGGAGACGTGTCTCGGTCATGTCTACATTGTTCTCGAACCCGTAGGGTCCGCATGCTTAACGTTACGATGACAATTTCATTATGAGTTTATATATTTTGATGTACCGAAGTTGTTCAGAGTCCCGGATGTGATCACGGACTTGACGAGGAGTTTCGAAATGGTCGAGACATAAAGATCGATATATTGGACGACTATATTTGGACACCGGAAAGGTTCCGGGTAAGATTGGGACAATACCGGATCACCGGGAGGTTATCGGAACCCCCCGGGAGGTATATGGGCCTTATTGGGCCTTAGTGGAAACGAGGGGAAAGGAGCAAGGGAGGGGGCGCCCCCCCAAGCCCAATCCGAATTGGGAGGGGGGCCGGCCCCCCCTTTCCTCCCTCCCTCCTTCCTCTTCCTTCCCTCTCCTACTCCTAATAGGAAAAAGGGGAGTCCTACTCTCGGTGGGAGTTGGACTCCCCCCCTTGGGAGCGCCACCCTCCTTGGCCGGCCCCCTCCTCCACTCCTTTATATACGGGGGCAGGGGGCACCCCAGAGACACAACAATTGATCATTGATCTCTTAGCCATGTGCGGTGCCCCCCTCCACCATAATCCTTGATAATATTGTAGCGGTGCTTAGGCGAAGCCCTGCGATGGTAGAACATCAAGATCGTCACCACGCCGTCGTGCTGACGGAACTCATCCCCGACACTTTGCTGGATCAGAGTCCGGGGATCGTCATCGAGCTGAACGTGTGCTAGAACTCGGAGGTGCCGTAGTTTCGGTGCTTGATCGGTCGGGCCGTGAAGACGTACGACTACATCAACCGCGTTGTGCTAACGCTTCCGCTTCCGGTCTACGAGGGTACGTAGACAACACTCTCCCCTCTCGTTGGTATGCATCACCATGATCTTGCGTGTGCGTAGGAAATTTTTTGAAATTACTACGTTCCCCAATAGTGGCATCCGAGCCTAGGTTTTATGTGTTGATGTTGTGCACGAGTAGAACACAAGTGAGTTGTGGGCGATATAAGTCATACTGCTTACCAGCATGTCACACTTCGGTTCGGCGGTATTGTTGGATGAAGCGGCCCGGACCGACATTACGCGTACGCTTACGCGAGACTGGTTCTACCGATGTGCTTTGCACACAGGTGGCTGGCGGGTGTCAGTTTCTCCAACTTTAGTTGAACCGAGTGTGGCTACGCCCGGTCCTTGCGAAGGTTAAAACAGCACCAACTTGACAAACTATCATTGTGGTTTTGATGCGTAGGTAAGAACGGTTCTTGCTAAGCCCGTAGGAGCCACATAAAACTTGCAACAACAAAGTAGAGGACGTCTAACTTGTTTTTGCAGGGCATGTTGTGATGTGATATGGTCAAGACATGATGAGATATAAGTTGTTGTATAAGATGATCATGTTCTGTTGAAGTTATCGACAACTGGCAGAAGCCTTATGGTTGTCTCTTTATTGCATAAGATGCAAGCGCCAAATAATTGCTTTAATTTATCGCTATGCGATAGCAATAGTTGCAAGAGCAATAGTTGGCGAGACGACCATGTTACGACACATTGATATAGATCAATATGATGGAGATCATGGTGTCATGCTGGTGACGATGGAGATCATGACAATACTTTGGAGATGGAGATCAAAGGCGCAAGATGATCATGGCCATATCATGTCACATATTATGATTGCATATGATTTTTATCTTTTATGCATCTTATTTTTCTTAGTTCGACGGTAGCTTTATAAGATGACCCCTTACTAAAATTTCAAGGTATAAGTGTTCTCCCTGAGTATGCACCGTTGCCAAAGTTCGTCGTGCCCAGACACCACGTGATGATCGGATGTGATAAGCTCTACGTCCATCTACAACGGGTGCAAGCCAGTTTTGCACACGCAGAATACTCAGGTTAAACTTGACGAGCCTAGCATATGCAGATATGGCCTCGGAACACTGAGACCGAAAGGTCGAGCGTGAATCATATAGTAGATATGATCAAGATAATGATGTTCACCATTGAAAGCTACTCCATTTCACGTGATGATCGGTTATGGTTTAGTTGATTTGGACCACGTGATCACTTAGATGATTAGAGAGATGTCTATCTAAGTGGGAGTTCTTAATTAATATGATTAATTGAACTTTAATTTATCATGAACTTAGTCCTGGTAGTATTAGCATATCTATGTTGTAGATCAATAGCTCGCGATGTTGCTCCCCGTTTAATTTTTATATGTTCCTAGAGAAAACTAAGTTGAAAAATGTTAGTAGCAATGATGCGGATTGGATCCGTGATCTGAGGTTTATCCTCATTGCTGCACAGAAGAATTATGTCCTTGATGCATCGCTAGGTGACTGACCTATTGCAAGAGCAGATGCAGACATTATGAATGTTTGGCTAGCTCAATATGATGACTACTTGATAGTTTAGTGCACCATGCTTAACAGCTTAGTATCAGGATTTCAAAGACGTTTTGAACATCATGGACCATATGAGATGTTCCAGGAGTTGAAGTTAATATTTCAAGTAAATAGCCGAGTTGAGAGATATGAAGTCTCCAACAAGTTCTATAGCTAAAAGATGGAGGAGAATAGCTCAAGCAGTGAGCATGTGCTCAGATTGTCTGGGTACTGCAATCTCTTAAATCAAGTGGGAGTTAATCTTCCAGATAAAATAGTGATTGACAGAATTCTCTAGTCACCATCACCAAGTTAGTAGAACTTCGTGATGAACTATGATATGCAAGGGATAACGGAAACGATTCCCAAGCTCTTCGTAATGCTGAAATCGACGAAGGTAGAAATCAAGAAAAATATCAAGTGTTGATGGTAGACAAGGCCACTAGTTTCAAGAAAAGGGCAAAGGGAAGAAGGGGAACTTCAAGAAGAATGACAAGCAAGTTGCAGCTCAAGTGAAGAAGCCCAAGTCTGATCCTAAGCCTGAGACTAAGTGCTTCTACTGCAAAGGGACTGGTCACTGGAAGCAGAACTGCCCCAAGTATTTGGCGGATAAGAAGGATGGCAAAGTGAACAAAGATATATTTGATATACATATTATTGATATGTATTTTACTAGTGTTCGTAGCAACCCCTCGGTATTTGATACTGGTTCAGTTGCTAAGAGCAGTAACTCGAAATGGGAGTTGTAGAATGAACAGAGACTAGTTAAGGGTGAAGTGACGATGTGTGTTGGAAGTGGTTCCAAGATTGATATGATCATCATCTCACACTCCCTATACTTTCGGGATTAGTGTTAAACCTAAATAAGTGTTATTTGGTGTTTGCATTGAGCATGAATATGATTTAATCATGTTTATTGCAATACGGTTATTCATTTAAGTAAGAGAATAAATTGTTATTCTGTTTACATATATGGTCACACACCCAATGAAAATGGTTCGTTGGATCTCGATCGTAGTGATACACATATTCATAATATTGAAACCAAAAGATGCAAAGTTAATAATGATAGTGCAACTTATTTATGACACTGCCGTCTAGGTCATATTGGTGTAAAGCGCATGAAGAAAATCCATGCTGATGGGCTTTTGGAATCACTTGATTATGAATCAGTTGATGCTTGCGAACCATGCCTCATGGGCAAGATGACTAAGACTCTGTTCTCCGGAACAATGGAGTGAGCAAAAGATTTGTTGGAAATCATACATACTGATGTATGTGGTCCAATGAATATTGAGGCTCGCGGCAGGTATCATTATTTTCTGATCTTCACAGATGATTTGAGCAGATATGAGTATATCTACTTGATGAAACAAAAGTCTGAAACATTTGAAAAGTTCAAAGAATTTCAGAGTGAAGTGGAGAATCATCGTAACAAAAATAAAAGTTTCTACGATATGATCGCAGAAGTAAAATATTTGAGTTACGAGTTTGGCCTTCAGTTAAAACAATGTGAAATAGTTTCACTACTCACGCCACCTGGAACACCACAGTGTAATGGTGTGTCCGAACGTCATAACCGTACTTTATTAGATATAGTACGATCTATGATGTCTCTTACCGATCTACCACTATCGTTTTGGGGTTATGCATTAGAGACAGCTACATTCACGTTAAATAGGGCACCATCTAAATCCGTGGAGATGACACCGTATGAACTATGGTTTGGCGAGAAACCCAAGCTGTCGTTTCTTAAAGTTTGGGACTGCAATGCTTATGTGAAAAAGTTTCAACATGATAAGCTCGAACCCAAATCGGAGAAGTAAATCTTCATAGGATACCCAAAAGAAACTGTTGTGTACACCTTCTATCACAGATCCGGAGGCAAGTTATTCATTGCTGAGAATGGATCCTTTCTAGAGAAGGAGTTTCTCTCGAAAGAAGTGAGTGGGAGGAAAGTAGAACTTGATGAGGTAACTGTACCTACTCCCTTATTGGAAAGTAGTTCATCACAAAAATCTGTTCCTGTGATTACTACACCAATTAGTGAGGAAGCTAATGATGATGATCATGTAACTTCAGATCAAGTTACTACCGAACCTCATAGGTAAACCAGAGTGAGATCCACACTAGAGTGGTACGGTAATCCTGTTCTGGGGGTCATGTTACTTGACCATGACGAGCCTATGAACTATGAGGAAGCGATGATGAGCCCAGATTCCGCGAAATGGCTTGAGGCCATGAAATCTGAGATGAGATCCATGTATGAGAACAAAGTATGGACTTTGATTGACTTGCCCATTGATCGGCGAGCCATTGATATTAAATGGATCTTCAAGAGGAAGACGGGCGCTGATAGTAGTGTCACTATCTATAAAATCTAGAATTGTCACAAAAAGGTTTTCGACAAGTTCAAGGTGTTGACTACGATGAGAGTTTCTCACTCGTATCTATGCTTAAGTCTGTCCGAATCATGTTAGCAATTGCCGCATTTTATGAAATCTGGCAAGTGGATAAATAAAACTGCATTCCTTAATAGATTTATTAAAGAAGAGTTGTATATGATGCAACAAGAAAGTTTTGTCAATCCTAAAGGTGCTAACAAAATATGCAAGCTCCAGCGATCCATCTTTGGACTGGTGCAAGCATCTCAGAGTTGGAATATACGCTTTGATAAGTTGATCAAAGCATATAGTTTTATACATACTTGCAGTGAAGCCTGTATTTACAAGAAAGTGAGTGGGAGCACTACATCATTTCTGATAAGTATATGTGAATAACATATTGTTGATCGGAGATAATGTAGAATTATTCTGCAAAGCATAAAGGAGTGTTTGAAAGGAGTTTTTTTTAAAGAAAGACCTCGGTGAAGCTGCTTACATATTGAGCATCAAGATCTATCGAGATAGAGCAAGACACTTGATAAGTTTTTCAATGAGTACATACCTTGACAAGATTTTGAAGTAGTTCAAAATGGAACAGTCAAAAAGGAGTTCTTGCGTGTGTTACAAGGTGTGAAGTTGAGTAAGACTCAAAACCCGACCACGGCAGAAGATAGACAGAGAATGAAAGTCATTCCCTATGCCTCAGCCATAGGTTCTATAAAGTATGCCATGCTGTGTACCAGACCTATTGTATACCCTGCCTTGAGTTTGGCAAGGGAGTACAATAGTGATCTAGGAGTAGATCACTGGACATTGGTCAAAGTTATCCTTAGTGGAATAAGGATATGTTTCTCGATTATGGAGGTGACAAAAAGGTTCGTCGTAAAGGGTTACGTCGATGCAAATTTTGACACTGATCCAGATGACCCTAAATCTCAATCTGGATACATATTGAAAGTGAGAGCAATTTGCTAGAGTAGCTCCTTGCAGAGCATTGTTGACATAGAAATTTGCATAATACTTATGGATCTGAATGTGCCAGACCCGTTGACTAAACTTCTCTCACAAGCAAAACATGATCACACCTTAGTACTCTTTGGGTGTTAATCACATAGCGATGTGAACTAGATTATTGACTCTAGTAAACCCTTTGGGTGTTGGTCACATGTCGATATGAACTATGCGTGTAAATCACATGGTGATGTGAACTATTGGTATTAAATCACATGGTGATGTGAACTAGATTATTGACTCTAGTGCAAGTGGGAGACTGAAGGAAATATGCCCTAGAGGCAATAATAAAGTTATTATTTATTTCCTTATATCATGATAAATGTTCATTATTCATGCTAGAATTGTATTAACCGGAAACATAATACATGTGTGAATACATAGACAAACAGAGTGTCACTAGTATGCCTCTACTTGACTAGCTCGTTGATCAAAGATGGTTATGTTTCCTAACCATAGACATGAGTTGTCATTTGATTAACGGGATCACATCATTAGGAGAGTGATGTGATTGACTTGACCCATTCCGTTAGCTTAGCACTTGATCGTTTAGTTTGTTGCTATTGCTTTCTTCATGACTTATACATGTTCCTATGACTATGAGATTATGCAACTCCTGTTTACCGAAGGAACACTTTGTGTGCTACCAAACGTCACAACGTAACTGGGTGATTATGAAGGTGCTCTACAGGTGTCTCCGAAGGTACTTGTTGGGTTGGCGTATTTCGAGATTAGGATTTGTCACTCCGATTGTCGGAGAGGTATCTCTGGGCCCTCTCAGTAATGCACATCACCTAAGCCTTGCAAGCATTGCAACTAATGATTTAGTTGCGAGATGATGTATTACTGAACGAGTAAAGAGACTTGCCGGTAGCGAGATTGAACTAGGTATTGAGATACCGACAATCGAATCTCAGGCAAATAACATACCGATGACAAAGGGAACAACGTATGTTGTTATGCGGTCTGACCGATAAAGATCTTTGAGGGAGTCCTGGATTAGGGGGTGTTCGGGTAGCCGGACTATACCTTCAGCCGGACTCCAGGACTATGAAGATACAAGATTGAAGACTCCATCCCGTGTCCGGATGGGACTTTCCTTGGCGTGGAAGGCAAGCTTGGCGATGTGGATATTCAAGATCTCCTACTATTGTAACCGACTTTGTGTAACCCTAACCCTCTCCGGTGTCTATATAAACCGGAGGGTTTTAGTCCGTAGAACAACTTCATCATACTACAATCATACCATAGGCTAGCTTCTAGGGTTTAGCCTCCTTGATCTCGTGGTAGATCTACTCTTGTACTACCCATATCATCAATATTAATCAAGCAGGACGTAGGGTTTTACCTCCATCAAGAGGGCCCGAACCTGGATAAAACATTGTGTCCCTCGTCTCCTGTTACCATCCGGTCTAGACGCGCAGTTCGGGACCCCCTACCCGAGATCCGCTGGTTTTGACACCGACATTGGTGCTTTCATTGAGAGTTCCTCTGTGTCGTCGCTTTTAGGCCCGATGGCTCCTTCGATCATCAACAACGATGCAGTCCAGGGTGAGACTTTTCTCCTCGGACAGATCTTCGTCTTCGGCGGCTTCGCACCGTGGGCCAACTCGCTTGGCCACCTTGAGCAGATCGAAAGCTACGCTCCTGGCCATCAGGTCAGGTTTAGAAGCCTAAACTACACGGCTGACATCCGCGGGGACTTGATCTTCGACGGATTCAAGCCATAGCCAAGCGTGCCGCACTGTCTCGATGGGCATGATATAGCTCTGCCGCCGAGCAGCGCTTGGGAGGCCGCACACGCACCGGTTCCGACCATTGATTCGGAGCCTACTGCGCCGATCGAGGATCAGCGGTTAGACGCTGCCTAAGGGGCTGCAATCTCAAAGGCGATCGAGCCGAACTCCAGCCCCGCACTCCGCATGGCCCGTGACTCCGAAGAGCCGGATTCCTCCCCGAACTCCGTGCCCCCCGCGCCCCCGCCGATCGAATCTGATTGGGCGCCGATAATGGAGTACACCGCCGCGGACATCTTTCAGCACTCGCCCTTCGGCGACATCCTGAATTCTCTAAAATCTCTCTTTATCAGGAGAGCCCTGGCCAGACTACGGTCAGCAAGGTTGGGATACGGACGATGAAGAAATTCAAAACCCACCCACCACCCACTTCGTAGCCACTGTCGATGACTTAACCGACATGCTCGACTTTGACTCCGAAGACATCGACGGTATGGACGACGATGCAGGAGACAACCAAGAACCAACGCCTATAGGGCATTGGACAACCACCTCATCTCACGATGTGTACATGGTGGATACCCCTAAAGGAAGCAACAACGAGGAAAACGGGGAGGGGGATCGACCTCTCGAAAAACAATCAAAGCGTCGGTGTAAACGTCGACCTAAGCCCCGCCTCGATAAAGACCCAGCCATAGAGCAGGATGAGCCGGTAGACGACGAGCATGCCTTAGAGAAACCGTCCCAACAAGACAACCCGGATAGAGAAACCGAACATTCCTCCCCCGGCGAAAATGGCATTCCGGACGACCCTACGCCGGACAAGCCCACGAAGCAGAAGAACCTCCACAAACGGCTCGTTGCAACCGCACGCAGCCTGAAAAAGCAAAAGTGGAAGCTAAAGACTGCGGAAGATGCACTCAGGATCAGATGGAGTAAAGTAATCAATACCGCAGACAAATACGGCGGCAGTCGCTGCACTAAAATCTATCCGAGGAGAAAACTACTGCCTGAATTCGACGAGGAGGCCTTAGAGCCCTCGCATTCAAAAAGTAAGAAGCCACACGGTCGGATAGACGACCCCAGGGCCAGCTTAAAGCGGCAAGCAACGCCGCACTTAAGCCGGTATGCGACCCACTTAAGGATTCGCATCATGGCCCAGCCAGGTCCATTTACGGGCCAAGAAAGCAAGCTCTCGTAAGCAATGCAATAAAGCCATTATCAGAATACGGCACACCCAAATACAGGGGTGCCGCACACCCCCTATGTTTCACCGATGAGGTCCTGGATTATGAATTTCCAGCGGGATTCAAACCCGTAAACATAGATGCATATGATGGAACAACAGACCTTGGAGTCTGGATCGAGGATTATATCCTCCACATACACATGGCTCGAGGAGATGACCTCCACGCCATAAAATACTTACCCCTCAAGCTTAAAGGGCCAGCCCGGCAATGGCTTAAAAGCCTTCCTGAAAACACAATCGGAAGTTGGGAAGAGCTCGAGGATGCTTTCCGAGCAAATTTTCAAGGGACCTATGTCCACCCTTCGGACGCAGACGATCTTAGTCACATAACTCAATAGCCCGGAGAGTCAGCTCGGCAATTGTGGAATAGATTTCTTACTAAAAAGAATCATATAGTCGACTGTCCGGACGTTGAAGCCTTAGCAGCTTTCAGGCATAATGTCCGAGACGAATGGCTCGCCAGACACCTCGGCCAAGAAAAGCCAAGAACAATGGCCGCACTAACAAGCATCATGACCCGCTTTTGCGCAGGAGAAGATAGCTGGTTGGCAAGATGCAGCACTAGCGACCCAAGTACATCCGAAACTAGGGATGGAAACGGAAAACCGTGACGCAATAAGGACCATCGCCGGACTAAGGAAAAAAGTCCGAAGAGCACGGCAGTTAACGCCGGATTCAAAAGCTCACGACAGAATCAGAAAAAGCCGCCCCTCCAAGATAACAGGGACGACCTATCCAACCTAAACAAAATCCTAGATAGGATATGTCAAATACACAGTATTCCCGGAAATCCTGCTAACCATACCCACAGAGATTTTTGGGTTTTCAAACAATCCGGCAGACTCAACGCCGAACACAAGGGGCTTGGTACACCAAGCGAAGACGAGGACGAACCCCAAAAGCAGAGTACCGGGAAACAAAAGAATTTTCCACAAAAAGTAAAAAAAGTAAACTTACTCCACATAAAAAAATGTGCGGCGCCCATAAAGGTACGCGCCCCATGGTCTATCCCAAAGGAATCCCGCCACTGGTTGTCAAAACCAATCATCTTCGATCATCTGGATTATTCTAGAAGTATCAGGAACCTAGGCTGGACTGCCCTGGTACTCGATCCAATAATTGGCGGACTCCAGTTTTCAAATGTCCTTATGGACGGTGGCAGCGGACTCAACCTGATATATCGGGACTCAATCTGCCACATGGGGATCGACCCAAAAAGAATTCGCCACAACAAAACCTCCTTTCAAGGAGTAACGCCAGGTCCGGACACCCATTGCATGGGTTTTCTCCGGCTCGAGGTTATTTTCGGCTCTGACGATAACTTCCGTCGCGAAAAGCTGACTTTCCACATCGTCCCATTCTCAAGTCGCTATCAAGCACTGCTGGGACGCGAAGCTTTCGCCCGCTTTAACGCAATACCGCATTATGCATCTCTTACGCTTAAGATGCCTGGTCCACGCGGCATCATCTCCTTAACGGGGAAGCAGTAAGGGCGCCTCCCCCAAGTGGAGGATTGTGCGGCCGCTTTAACAGCCCCACAATACAATGGCTTCACCAGCCAGAACATCGGAACAGGTCATTAAGACCACGGACACGGATAGACGAGTCCGGCACAAAAGTATCGTTGATAAAGGCTTAGTGGCCATATACCCCTATACTAGGGGCTTCACACGTATAAAATAAGAGACAATAAAGCTCAATTTTCCATATTTTACTTTACACTTTGTTTATTTCATATAACTTTTGTTCGGCACGCCCCTTTTTCAACTTAGTTGCTCTCTTTTTTACAGATGAACGTCGTGCTGCGCCCGTCCAGGATACGGCACAACGGAGACACAGGCACAGACGTGCAGTAGGGACCCGTTCCAAGGATTCTTTTCAGATTAAGACCCTGCGTAAACCTTTTTTACTGTCTCTTGTTGATACACATCCCCTGGTTCTATGACCAAGGAGGAGGCTGGCGTCTTGGCATGTGGCTACGTCAGAATTCTTGCGTACCTGGACACTAGGGGCTTATACCTTAGAGCGTCACTTAGCCCGCTCTCATAAAGACCGAATACGTTAGGGAGTGTTCGGCGTCGCGAGTTTGGCCTTATATGCATCAGCTCCGAGTCATGATTTTGGTCAAATGTTGGGTTGCCCGGCTCCTGTGTTCGGCCGCCTTACGTTCCGCTCCATCGGCTAAGGCGGCACCAGGAGAACAACTGCGATTGTGCCCTGGTTCGGCCAGGCGAGCACCTCAGTAGAGAAAGCTGAAAACCGACTGTCATGATATGGCGTGAGACTGGTCAACCACTCGATGACTCTCTGGAATCTATAGGATTCCCCCGCATTAACGAAGGGCCGTTTCCCGGCCAGGCACATATGCGCCCCGAATTCGGGCGAGCGCAGTCGCCACCGGGGGCTACCTAAATAGTCCCATTGTCAAGCTCCTATGGCTAAGTGAAAGTGTTAAAGCATTATAGTCCGGTTGCCTAGCTCGCTGCGCTATCACCTCCTTTGTAGGACCAAGACGTTGGATTAAGTGTGAAAATGTGCCTTCTATGAGCACCCCCGCACTATGTGCGTGGGGGCTGAAGCCAACGACTGCCATCTTTCAGATTTTCTATGTATATCTTAAAATGGCCACACAGGAGGTGTTCCACATACTTGCAGGCACAAGTATAAAAGGCTACTGCAATTCATCAAAATATTGCTTCATAATTACATATGCTATCAGAACATAGCATCCTTCAAGCACTGCGTCTCTATTACACGAGCGCCTTCAAGGACTTCCTGAAAATAGTGCTCGGAGGGTACTCGGCTTTGGTCCGAATCTCGGGATGCAACAACGGTGGTCTCCATCTCTGCCCAGTATGTCTTGACACGGGCAAGAGCCATACGTGCGCCCTCTATGCATGCTGACCTCTTCATCGCATCGATACGTGGCACCGCGCCAAGGAATTGCTGCACCAAGCCGAAATAACTCTTCGGCTCCGATCTCCCCGGCCACAGATGACCCATGACGTACTTCATGGCGAGTCCGGACAATCTATTCAGTTCGGCCCATTGATCAAGACGATTGTCCACTGCCAGTGGACGCTCTAGATTGTGGAACTGCGACCAGAAAAGCCTTTCCACCTCGTGATCTTCTTGATCTCGAAAGTGTTCGGTCGCATCAGCAGCACTCGCTGCCAAATCCAGATAGGTGTCCTTCGCACTCCACATCCGGTCCAACGGAGCAAACTTCGGATCGCCAAACTTCCTCCGCAGCATAAAGGGCTTTCCAGCCGCAATCTGTCCGGCCTGACGCAGCTCCTCCTTCGCAGCTCTCATCGCAGAGCGAGCGTCCTTGGCATCAACAACGACCTTCTCTAAGTCCGTTTGTCTCGCCCGGTCTTCTTTCTCAAGAGACTTGCAACGGTCAGCAGCGCTTTTTAACTTCACGGCCATCTCGGCCATCTCCTTCTTGCTTCGGCAGTGAGCAGCCTGTTCGGCTCTCAGCTCTTCAAGTGCCTTCTCGGCAGCCGCATCACTTGTCCTGGTTTGTTCCTTAGATCGGGCAAGTTCCGCTCGGAGACTCTCCACGGCGGCCGCACCATCTGCGTCAAGCACACACATTGTAAGATACTGGCATAAAAGCTCCTCTTACCAGATGCCGCCCGAGGAATTGCATACCTTGAGCATCATCAAGTCGCTCGTTGACGAGCGCGATGTCGGCATCTGCCACGTCAAGTTGCCGCTTTAGTTCGGCAAAATCATCAGTTCGGCTCGATTCCGGACACTTCGCCACCTATATACAAAGGCGAAAATTAGACCTGGGATTATGATCCTCTGCGCGCCGTCAATTTTGACAACGCACGGAGTCTCAGGGGCTACTATCTACACATGGCACATCTTGTTTATGCGCAACTGACAAAGAAGTACATTATCAAACGTACCTCAAAACCCGTCAGCAAACTTCTGACGGCCTCGTGCAATCCGCTTTCCGCGGACGAAATCCTTCCAATCACTGTACCCATCAATGCACCGTGCTCCTCTGAGATAGAAGCTCGCCCCAGCAGAATCATCAGCTCCTCCGACCGCGCACCAGACGGTGCCGGACTCGTCCTACGACCTCCATCGAAGGCAGGACGCGGAGAACCTTGGGGGGCCACATGGATACCTTCCACCCCTGCCGGATTCGGAGAAACCCTCCGCGACGACACCTCAGGGTCGCCCGCCTCACTAGGCGGTACGGCAGGGGGAGGCGTTCCACTCTCCATCATCTCCGGAAGAAGATCCCCCGAAGACAAGCTCTGCTGAGAAGGGCTGAGGTTCGAGCTACAAGGTAAAATTTCGGTTAATCTTCTCAGATAAAAAGTGAGGATTTCTCTCATCCCTCTAAAGGAAAATCTTTCTCTACTTACGGCTCGCTGGAGGGCTGATCCCTTTGGGGGCGTAGTTCGGCCGAGGATCTCCCCGGCGCCGGACCCTCTGACGAGAACTTCTTCCCCCGCTTTGAGGCCATGGTCTCCGGCTCGTCAGAGGCGGCCCTCTTCTTCCCCCTAGGAGAGGAATTGTCGGTTCCTCCCTTCGGAGCGGCCTCCTTCGAGGAGGCCATAGTTTCCTTGTCCTCCCCCTCACTTCCCTCCAAAGGCACGATCTTCAACATCCTAACTAGCACGGGATCCGGCCTGGTCTCAGGAAGGGGAGCTGGACACCTGATCAGCTTCGCCTTCGCTACCCACTCCTGTTTAAAAGGACAACTCTTTTAGGGGCGAGTCTATGACAATTTTACGGATAGCGAGTCCGGGCACAAGGTTACTTACTTGAGTATCCAGGCGATTGCAGCTTAAACCTGCGTCCTCGGTCAAATCCGGACACATTGCTTGTGATCCGAAGAACATTTTATACATCTCCACGGGCGTTGCGCCCATAAAATGCTGGAGAGCTCGTGGTCCCTCCAGATTAAACTCCCACAGACGAAGGGAGCGATGTTTGCCGGGCAATGTTCGGCGAATCAGCATGACCTGCGTCACCTTGACCAGGTTGAGGTCTCCTTCTAAGAGATCCCTAATGCGGCCCTGCAACAGGGGCACGTCTTTGGATAACCCCCAATCTAATCCTTTGTTGACCCATGACGCTAGCCGTGGTGGGGGACCCGAGCGAAAGGCAGGAGGCGCCACTCACTTGGCGCTCCTAGGAGCGGTGATATAGAACCACTCTCGTTGCCACAAGCCGAGCTCCTCTTGAAAGGAGCCCTCGGGCCATGGAGCATCGGCATTCTTACTTATGACAGCACCTCCGCACTCTGCGTGCCGTCCCTCGATCATCTTCGGCTCCACTCCAAAAGTCTTGAGCCATAATCCAAAGTGAGGAGTAACACGGAGGAACGCTTCGCACACAACGATGAATGAGGAAACGTGGAGGATGGACTCCGGAGCTAGGTCATGAAATTCCAGCCCATAATAGAACATCAGCCCCCTCACGAAGGGATCCATCGGGAAGCCTAAACCCCGAAGGAAGTGAGACATGAACACTACGCTCTCACCAGGCTGGGGACTGGGAATAGCCTGCCTTTGAGCAGGCAACCTATGCGAAATTTCGGCGGTCAAAAACTTAGCCTCTCTCAACCTTAGCACGTCCTCCTCCGTGACGGAGGAGGGCATCCATCGACCTTGAAGGTCAGAACCGGACATTGTCAATGGTCCGAAGTGCCTGGAATCTGGAGCCTAGGGTGTTGGAACTCGAGGTGACAGGCGAACTTGTTTTGAGATTGGAGAAAAGGAGTAAGGCCTTGGTCTCTTTATAAGAGGTTGAATACCAGGAGCCCTCCCCGTAACTGTTTGGGACTCGCCTTTAATCGAGAAAACATGCTAAAGGGCACGATTGGGTTACCCACGTCCGTATTGATGAGAATCCCGTAAATAAAGGGGACACAATCTCTGCTTTGACAAGACGTGCCAAGGAAACCGCCTCGCAAAACACGCTGAGGTGTAGAAGTGAAAACGATTTGAATAAAGGCTTGAACGTAGTGTGATGTCACGCTGCGGAATACGTCAGCAGATTAGATTTGTGTTAATATTATTCTCTCTATGGCAATACGTGGAAGCTTATTTTGCAGAGTCGGACACTACTCTTAGTGTTTACAAACTTTTATGAAGAATTTGGAGGAGGAACCCGCCTTGCAATGCCGAAGATGATCTGCGCGCTAGACTCATCGTCATTGAAGCCTGGTTCAGGGGCTACTGAGGGAGTCCTGGATTAGGGGGTGTTCGGGTAGCCGGACTATACCTTCAGCCGGACTCCAGGACTATGAAGATACAAGATTGAAGACTCCGTCCTGTGTCCGGATGGGACTTTCCTTGGCGTGGAAGGCAAGCTTGGCGATGTGGATATTCAAGATCTCCTACCATTGTAACCAACTTTGTGTAACCCTAACCCTCTCCGGTGTCTATATAAACCGGAGGGTTTTAGTCCGTAGAATAACTTCATCATACAACAATCATACCATAGGCTAGCTTCTAGGGTTTAGCCTCCTTGATCTCGTGGTAGATCTACTCTTGTACTACCCATATAATCAATATTAATCAAGCAGGACGTAGGGTTTTAACTCCATCAAGAGGGCCCGAACCTGGGTAAAACATTGTGTCCCTCATCTCCTGTTACCATCCGGCCTAGACGCACAGTTCGGGACCCCCTACCCGAGATCCGCCGGTTTTGACACCGACAATCTTCGTAGAATATGTAGGAGCCAATATGAGGATCCAGGTTTCGCTATTGGTTATTGACCGGAGACGTGTCTCGATCATGTCTACATTGTTCTCGAACCCGTAGGGTCCGCACGCTTAACGTTACGATGACAGTTTCATTATGAGTTTATATATTTTGATGTACCGAAGGTTGTTCGGAGTCCCGGATGTGATCACGGACTTGACAAGGAGTTTCGAAATGGTCGAGACATAAACATCGATATATTGGACGACTATATTTGGACACCGGAAAGGTTCCGGGTAAGATTGGGACAATACCGGATCACCGGGAGGTTATCGGAACCCCCCGGGAGGTATATGGGCCTTATTGGGCCTTAGTGGAAAGGAGGGGAAAGGAGCAAGGGAGCCCCCCCAAGCCCAATCCGAATTGGGAGGGGGCCGGCCCCCTTTCCTTCCTCCCTCCTTCCTCTTCCTTCCCTCTCCTACTCCTAATAGGAAAAAGGGGAGTCCTACTCCCGGTGGGAGTTGGACTCCCCCCCTTGGGCGCGCCACCCTCCTTGGCCGGCCCCCTCCTCCACTCCTTTATATACGGGGGCAGGGGGGTGAAGGAAATATGCCCTAGAGGCAATAATAAAGTTATTATTTATTTCCTTATATCATGATAAATGTTTATTATTCATGCTAGAATTGTATTAACCAGAAACATAATACATGTGTGAATACATAGACAAACAGAGTGTCACTAGTATGCCTCTACTTGACTAGCTCGTTAATCAAAGATGGTTATGTTTCCTAACCATGGACAAAGAGTTGTTATTTGATTAACAGGATCACATCATTAGGTGAATGATCTGATTGACATGACCCATTCCATTAGCTTAGCACCCGATCGTTTAGTATGTTGCTATTGCTTTCTTCATGACTTATACATGTTCCTATGACTATGAGATTATGCAACTCCCGTTTACCGGAGGAACACTTTGTGTGCTACCAAACGTCACAACGTAACTGGGTGATTATAAAGGAGCTCTACAGGTGTCTCCAAAGGTACATGTTGGGTTGGCGTATTTCAAGATTAGGATTTGTCACTCCGATTGTCGGAGAGGTATCTCTGGGCCCTCTCGGTAATGCACATCACATAAGCCTCGCAAGCATTGCAACTAATGAGTTAGTTGTGAGATGATGTATTACGGAACGAGTAAAGAGACTTGCCGGTAACGAGATTGAACTAGGTATTGAGATACCTACGATCGAATCTCGGGAAGGTAACATACCGATGACAAAGGGAACAATGTATGTTGTTATGCGGTCTGACCGATAAAAGATCTTCATAGAATATGTAGGAGCCAATATGAGCATCCAGGTTCCGCTATTGGTTATTGACCGGAGACGTGTCTCGGTCATGTCTACATTGTTCTCGAACCCGTAGGGTCCGCACGCTTAAGGTTTTGATGATAGTTATTTTATAAGTTTATGCATTTTGATGTACCGAAGTTTGTTCGGAGTCTCGGATGTGATCACGGACATGACGAGGAGTCTCGAAATGGTCGAGACATAAAGATTGATATATTGGAAGCCTATATTTGGATATCGGAAGTGTTCCGGGTGAAATCGGGATTTTACCGGAGTACCGGGAGGTTACCGGAACCCCCCGGGAGGTAAATGGGCCTTAGTGGGCTTTAGTGGAAGAGAGGAGAGGTGGCCAGGGCTGGGCCGCACGCCCCTCCCCCCTAGTCCGAATAGGACAAGGAGAGGGGGCCGGTGCCCACTTCCTTCTCTCTCTCCTCTTTTCCCCCTCCCGAATCCTATTCCAACTTGGAAAGGGGGGGATCCTACTCCCGGAGGGAGTAGAACTCCTCCTGGCGCTCCCTCTCCTGGCCGGCCGCACCCCCCCTTGATCCTTTATATACGGGGGCAGGGGAACCCCATAGACACACAAGCTGATCCACGTGATCATATTCTTAGCTGTGTGCGGTGCCCCCTTCCACCATAGTCCTCGATAATATTGTAGCGGTGCTTAGGCGAAGCCCTGCGACGATAGTACATCAAGATCGTCACCACGCCGTCGTGCTGACGGAACTCTTCCCCGACACTTTGCTGGATCGGAGTCCGGGGATCGTCATCGAGCTGAACGTGTGCTAGAACTCGGAGGTGCCGTAGTTTCGGTGCTTGATCGGTCGGGCCGTGAAGACGCACGACTACATCAACCACGTTGTGCTAACGCTTCCATTGTCGATCTACAAGGGTATGTAGATCACACTCTCCCCTCTCGTTGCTATTCATCACCATGATCTTGCGTGTGCGTAGGAATTTTTTTGAAATCACTACATTCCCCAACAGTGGTATCCGAGCCTAGGTTTTCTATGTTGATGTTATATGCACGAGTAGATCACTAGTGAGTTGTGGGCGATATAAGTCATACTGCTTACTAGCATGTCATACTTTGGTTCGGCGGTATTGTTGGACGAAGCGGCCCGGACCGACATTACGCGTACGCTTACGCGAGACCGGTTCTCCCGACGTGCTTTGCACAAAGGTGGCTAGCGGGTGACAGTTTCTCCAACTTTAGTTGAACCGAGTGTGGCTATGCCCGGTCCTTGCGAAGGTTAAAACAGCACCAACTTGACAAACTATCGTTGTGGTTTTGATGCGTAGGTAAGATTGGTTCTTGCTTAAGCCCGTAGCAGCCACGTAAAACTTGCAACAACAAAGTAGAGGACGTCTAACTTGTTTTTGCAGGGCATGTTGTGATGTGATATGGTCAAGACATGATGCTAAATTTTATTGTATGAGATGATCATGTTTTGTAACCGAGTTATCGGCAACCGGCAGGAGCCATATGGTTGTCGCTTTATTGTATGCAATGCAATCGTGCTGTAATGCTTTACTTTATCACTAAGCGGTAGCGATAGTCGTGGAAGCATAAGATTGGCGAGACGACAACGATGCTACGATGGAGATCAAGGTGTCGCGCCGGTGACGATGGTGATCACGACGGTGCTTCGAAGATGGAGATCACAAGCACAAGATGATGATGGCCATATCATATCACTTATATTGATTGCATGTGATGTTTATCTTTTATGCATCTTATCTTGCTTTGATTGACGGTAGCATTATAAGATGATCCCTCACTAAATTATCAAAGTATAAGTGTTCTCCCTGAGTATGCACCGTTGCGAAAGTTCTTCGTGCTGAGACACCACGTGATGATCGGGTGTGATAGGCTCTACGTTCAAATACAACGGGTGCAAAACAGATTATACTTGATGAGCCAAGCATATACAGATATGGCCTCGGAACACGGAGACCGAAAGGTCGAGCGTGAATCATATAGTAGATATGATCAACATAGTGATGTTCACCAATGAAACTACTCCATCTCACGTGATGATCGAACATGGTTTAGTTGATTTGGATCACGTAATCACTTAGAGGATTAGAGGGATGTCTATCTAAGTGGGAGTTCTTTAAGTAATATGATTAATTGAACCTAAATTTATCATAAACTTAGTACCTGATAGTATCTTGCTTATTTATGTTTGATTGTAGATAGATGGCCCGTGCTGTTGTTCCGTTGAATTTTAATGTGTTCCTTGAGAAAGCTAAGTTGAAAGATGATGGTAGCAATTACACGGACTGGGTCCGTAACTTGAGGATTATCCTCATTGCTGCACAGAAGAATTACGTCCTGGAAGCACCGCTGGGTGCCAGGCCTGCTGCTGGAGCAACATCAGATGTTATGAACGTCTGGCAGAGCAAAGCTGATGACTACTCGATAGTTCAGTGTGCCATGCTTTACGGCTTAGAATCGGGACTTCAAGGACGTTTTGAACGTCATGGAGCATATGAGATGTTCCAGGAGTTGAAGTTAATATTTCAAGAAAATGCCCGGATTGAGAGATATGAAGTCTCTAATAAGTTCTATAGCTGCAAGATGGAGGAGAACAGTTCTGTCAGTGAGCATATACTCAAAATGTCTGGGTATAATAATCACTTGATTCAATTGGGAGTTAATCTTCCAGATGATTGCGTCATTGACAGAATTCTCCAATCACTGCCACCAAGCTACAAGAACTTCATGATGAACTATAATATGAAAGGGATGAATAAGACTATTCCCGAGCTCTTCGCAATGCTGAAAGCTACGGAGGTAGAAATCAAGAAGGAGCATCAAGTGTTGATGGTCAACAAGACCACTAGTTTCAAGAAAAAGGGCAAAGGGAAGAAGAAGGGGAACTTCAAAAAGAACAAAAAGCAAGTTGCTGCTTAAGAGAAGAAACCCAAACCTGGACCTAAGCCTGAAACTGAGTGCTTCTACTGCAAGCAGACTAGTCACTGGAAGCGGAACTGCCTCAAGTATTTGGCGGATAAGAAGGATGGCAAGGTGAACAAAGGTATATGTGATATACATGTTATTGATGTGTACCTTACTAATGCTCGCAGTAGCACCTGGGTATTTGATACTGGTTCTGTTGCTAATATTTGCAACTCGAAACAGGGACTACGGATTAAGCGAAGATTGGCTAAGGACGAGGTGATGATGCGCGTGGGAAATGGTTCCAAAATCGATGTGATCGCAGTCGGCACGCTACCTCTACAGCTACCTTCGAGATTAATATTAGACCTAAATAATTGTTATTTGGTGCCAGCGTTAAGCATGAACATTATATCTGGATCTTGTTTGATGCGAGACGGTTATTCATTTAAATCAGAGAATAATGGTTGTTCTATTTACATGAGTAATATCTTTTATGGTCATGCAAGAGTGGTCTATTCTTATGAAATCTCGATAGTAGTGACACACATATTCATAGTGTTGAAACCAAAAGATGCAGAGTTGATAATGATAGTGCAACTTATTTGTGGCACTGCCGTTTAGGTCATATCGGTATAAAGCGCATGAAGAAACTCCATACTGATGGGCTTTTGGAACCACTTGATTATGAATCACTTGGTACTTGCGAACCGTGCCTTATGGGTAAGATGACAAAAACACCGTTCTCCGGTACCATGGAGAGAGCAACAGATTTGTTGGAAATCATACACACAGATGTATGTGGTCCGATCAATGTTGAGGCTCATGGCGGATATCGTTATTTTCTCACCTTCACAGATAACTTAAGCAGATATGGGTATATCTACTTAATGAAACACAAGTCTGAGACATTTGAAAAGTTCAAAGAATTTCAGAGTGAAGTTGAAAATCATCGTAACAAGAAAATAAAATTCCTACGATCTGATCGTGGAGGAGAATATTTGAGTTATGAGTTTGGTGTACATTTGAAACAATGTGGAATAGTTTCGCAACTCACGCCACCCGGAACACCACAGCGTAATGGTGTGTCCGAACGTCGTAATTGTACTTTACTAGATATGGTGCGATCTATGATGTCTCTTACTGATTTACCGCTATCGTTTTGGGGATATGCTCTAGATACGGCCGCATTCACGTTAAATAGGGCACCATCAAAATCCGTTGAGACGATGCCTTATGAACTGTGGTTTGGCAAGAAACCAAAGTTGTCGTTTCTGAAAGTTTGGGGCTGCGATGCTTATGTGTAAAAACTTCAACCTGATAAGCTCGAACCCAAATCAGAAAAATGTGTCTTCATAGGATATCCAAAGGAAACTATTGGATACACCTTCTATCACAGATCCGAAGGCAAGACTTCTGTTGCTAAATTCGGAAACTTTCTAGAGAAGGAGTTTCTCTCGAAAGAAGTGAGTGGAAGGAAAGTAGAACTTGATGAGGTAATTGTACCTACTCCCTTATTGGAAAGTAATACATCACAGAATCCTGTTTCTGTGACACCTACACCAATTAGTGAGGAAGCTAATGATAATGATCATGAAACTTCAGAACAAGATACTACTGAACCTCGTAGATCAACCAGAATGAGATCCGCGCCAGAGTGGTACGGTAATCCTGTTCTGGAAGTCATGCTATTAGATCATGATGAACCTACGAACTATGAAGAAGCGATGGTGAGCCCAGATTCCGCAAAATGGCTTGAAGCCATGAAATCTGAGATGGGATCCATGTATGAGAACAAAGTATGGACTTTGGTTGACTTGCCCAATGATCGGCAAGCAATTGAGAATAAATGGATCTTCAAGAAGAAGACTGACGCTGACGGTAATATTACTGTCTACAAAGCTCGACTTGTCGCAAAAGGTTTTCGGCAAGTTCAAGGTATTGACTACGATGAGACCTTCTCACCCGTAGCGATGCTTAAGTCTGTCCGAATCATGTTAGCAATTGCCGCATTTTATGATTATGAAATTTGGCAGATGGATGTCAAAACTGCATTCCTGAATGGATTTCTGGAAGAAGAGTTGTATATGATGCAACCAGAAGGTTTTGTCGATCCAAAGGGAGCTAACAAAGTGTGCAAGCTCCAGCGATCCATTTATGGACTGGTGCAAGCCTCTCGGAGTTGGAATAAACGCTTTGATAGTGTGATCAAAGCATTTGGTTTTATACAGACTTTTGGAGAAGCCTGTATTTACAAGAAAGTGAGTGGGAGCTCTGTAGCATTTCTGATATTATATGTGGATGACATATTACTAATTGGAAATGATATAGAATTTCTGGATAGCATAAAGGGATACTTGAATAAGAGTTTTTCAATGAAAGACCTCGGTGAAGCTGCTTACATATTAGGCATTAAGATCTATAGAGATAGATCAAGACGCTTAATTGGACTTTCACAAAGCACATACCTTGACAAAGTTTTGGAGAAGTTCAAAATGGATCAAGCAAAGAAAGGGTTCTTGCCTGTGTTACAAGGTGTGAAGTTCAGTCAGACTCAATGCCCGACCACTGTAGAAGATAGAGAGAAAATGAAAGATGTTCCCTATGCTTCAGCCATAGGCTCTATCATGTATGCAATGCTGTGTACCAGACCTGATGTGTGCCTTGCTATAAGTCTAGCAGGGAGGTACCAAAGTAATCCAGGAGTGGATGACTGGACAACGGTCAAGAACATCCTGAAATACCTGAAAAGGACTAAGGATATGTTTCTCGTTTATGGAGGTGACAAAGAGCTAATCGTAAATGGTTACGTTGATGCGAGCTTTGACACTGATCCGGACGATTCTAAATCGCAAACCGGATACGTGTTTACATTAAACGGTGGAGCTGTCAGTTGGTGCAGTTTTAAACAAAGCATCGTGGCGGGATCTACGTGTGAAGCGGAATACATAGCTACTTCGGAAGCAGCAAATGAAGGAGTCTGGATGAAGGAGTTCATATCCGATCTAGGTGTCATACCTAGTGCATCGGTTCCAATGAAAATCTTTTGTGACAATACTGGTGCAATTGCCTTGGCAAAGGAATCCAGATTTCACAAGAGAACCAAGCACATCAAGAGACGCTTCAATTCCATCCGGGATCTAGTCCAGGTGGGAGACATAGAGATTTGCAAGATACATACGGATCTGAATGTAGCAGACCCGTTGACTAAGCCTCTTCCACGAGCAAAACATGATCAGCACCAAAACTCCATGGGTGTTAGAATCATTACTGTGTAATCTAGATTATTGACTCTAGTGCAAGTGGGAGACTGAAGGAAATATGCCCTAGAGGCAATAATAAAGTTATTATTTATTTCCTTATATCATGATAAATGTTTATTATTCATGCTAGAATTGTATTAACCGGAAACATAATACATGTGTGAATACATAGACAAATAGAGTGTCACTAGTATGCCTCTACTTGACTAGCTCGTAAATCAAAGATGGTTATGTTTCCTAACCATGGAAAAAGAGTTTTTATTTGATTAACAGGATCACATCATTAGGTGAATGATCTGATTGACATGACCCATTCCATTAGCTTAGCACCTGATCGTTTAGTATGTTGCTATTGCTTTCTTCATGACTTATACATGTTCCTATGACTATGAGATTATGCAACTCCTGTTTACCGGAGGACCACTTTGTGTGCTACCAAACATCACAACGTAACTGGGTGATTATAAAGGAGCTCTACAGGTGTCTCCAAAGGTACATGTTGGGTTGGCGTATTTTGAGATTAGGATTTGTCACTCCGATTGTCGGAGAGGTATCTCTGGGCCCTCTCGGTAATGCACATCACATAAGCCTTGCAAGCATTGCAACTAATGAGTTAGTTGTGAGATGATGTATTACGGAACGAGTAAAGAGACTTGCCGGTAACGAGATTGAACTAGGTATTGAGATACCGACGATCGAATCTCGGGCAAGTAACATACCGATGACAAAGGGAACAACATATGTTGTTATGCGGTCTGACCGATAAAAGATCTTCGTAGAATATGTAGGAGCCAATATGAGCATCCAGGTTCCGCTATTGGTTATTGACCGGAGACGTGTCTCGGTCATGTCTACATTGTTCTCGAACCCGTAGGGTCCGCACGCTTAAGGTTTTGATGACAGTTATTTTATGAGTTTATGCATTTTGATGTACCGAAGTTTGTTCGGAGTCCCGGATGTGATCACGGACATGACGAGGAGTCTCGAAATGGTCGAGACATAAAGATTGATATATTGGAAGCCTATATTTGGATATCAGAAGTGTTCCGGGTGAAATCGGGATTTTACCGGAGTACCGGGAGGTTACGAGAACCCCCCGGGAGGTATATGGGCCTTAGTGGGCTTTAGTGGAAGAGAGGAGAGGTGGCCAGGGCTGGGCCGCGCGCCCCTCCCCCCTAGTCCGAATAGGACAAGGAGAGGGGGCCGGCGCCCCCCTTCCTTCTCTCTCTCCTCTTTTCCCCCTCCCGAATCCTATTCGAACTAGGAAAGGGGGGGAATCCTACTCCCAGAGGGAGTAGGACTCCTCCTGGCGCGCCCTCTCCTGGTCGGCCGCACCCCCCCTTGATCCTTTATATACGGGGGCAGGGGAACCCCATAGACACACAAGTTGATCCACGTGATCATATTCTTAGCCGTGTGTGGTGCCCCCTTCCACCATAGTCCTCAATAATATTGTAGCGGTGCTTAGGCGAAGCCCTGCGACGATAGTACATCAAGATCGTCACCACGCCGTCGTGCTGATGGAACTCTTCCCCGACACTTTGTTGGATCGGAGTCCGGGGATCGTCATCGAGCTGAACGTGTGCTAGAACTCGGAGGTGCCGTAGTTTCGGTGCTTGATCGGTCGGGCCGTGAAGACGTACGACTACATCAACCACGTTCTGCTAACGCTTCCGTTGTCGATCTACAAGGGTACGTAGATCACACTCTCCCCTCTCGTTGCTATGCATCACCATGATCTTGCGTGTGCGTAGGAATTTTTTTGAAATTACTACGTTCCCCAACAGGGGGCACCCCAGAGACACAACAATTGATCATTGATCTCTTAGTCGTGTGCGGTGCCCCCCTCCACCATAATCCTCGATAATATTGTAGCGGTGCTTAGGCGAAGCCCTGCGACGGTAGAACATCAAGATCGTCACCACGCCGTCGTGCTGACGGAACTCATCCCCGACACTTTGCTGGATCGGAGTCCGGGGATCGTCATCGAGCTGAACGTGTGCTAGAACTCGGAGGTGTCATAGTTTCGGTGCTTGATCGGTCGGGCCGTGAAGACGTACGACTACATCAACCGCGTTGTGCTAACGCTTCCGCTTCCGGTCTACGAGGGTACGTAGACAACACTCTCCCCTCTCGTTGCTATGCATCACCATGATCTTGCGTGTGCGTAGGATTTTTTTTGAAATTACTACGTTCCCAACAGTAAGCACTACATGATGCATATCTTTATTCTTTATCTCTCCCATAAAATCAATCCTGTGAAACAATAAGGTAAATAAATATCATTGATTCTCATGGACAAAGTATTTGGGAGATTGCAAAACTATTATTATTTTGCTTCTAAAATGCAATCAAAAGATACCTTCCCCCCATCACCCACCTCCCCTGCTCCTCCACCCAAACTATGAAGACCCAGCTGCGATGCTACTCCTCAACTTTGCTGCCCCACCCCTCTTCCCCTGCAGATATGACCCTTCTCTTCGAGGATAAGCCGGCACGCGGGAGGATCCGGCAGGATCTGGTCGAGGAAAAGGGGGAGAGGCAGCCCTGGGC
Source organism: Triticum urartu (assembly GCF_056163025.1). Taxonomy (NCBI): domain Eukaryota; kingdom Viridiplantae; phylum Streptophyta; class Magnoliopsida; order Poales; family Poaceae; genus Triticum; species Triticum urartu. The sequence goes on from NC_141879.1 coordinate 122,768,655, forward strand.
AGAGGAGAAGGAGGAGAATGGACATGGTGGCGGCGGCAAGAGAGGAGAGATGAGGCATTGGGTCTGGGATCGAGGATGAGAGGGGATTGGCAGCTAGGTTTTTACCCGAATCCACCGCGCACAGAGCATACGGGACCCTGAGGTTTCTTCTCAATGTAACTGCAAAACGGGCCCGTGAGGAAAGGAAACCCACACGTCATCTGTTGTAGCATGAAAGATCAATGTCCAAAGAAACTAACCGCGGGATTTTTGACAGTACTGTAAAATCAGGACAGCAAGGCAGATCATGCGGCCAGATCGCATGCGCGCCGCGAATGCCCCTGGAATGGCGGTTGCTGAACCTGTTCGTCAGGATTAGTACAGTACACATTATGTTCATGCTAGCAACATCTACTATTAGGCGCTTAAATTATACATCATGTTTATATTCTGTAAATTAAAATAATAACCTTGCTACCACAGGAAACAAACAAACATATAGGTAGCTGAATTACCTCACAGAGCTATTAGCAAAGTAGTAGAAAAATCTTGAGCTCCTTGTTCTTGCTTAGTTTTCCCTACGGCAATCAATCCCAGCCACCCAAATCTTCGCTGATGATTGCAAAAGTTATGAACATGTGATTACATTTACACAACCAAATGGACAAATATCTGATCAACCAAACAAATTTGGATGGACAGTTGCCCATTTAAATCCAACAACGGTATGTAAGATGCGTCGATTTTTTTTCTCTTATGCCAAACAAAAACAACGAGCAGACAACAACATATAATCAAGGAATCCACGACGCCAGGGGTCACAAGAGAGGTGGCATGAGAGAAGGCTGCAAGAAAGACAAGGACTGTGGTGGCGGCGACAGCGACAGTGCACGGCTCTGCTGGGGCGGCAAACCTTCAACCGGAGGGCACTCTCCAGTCTCCACCGGTGGCAGATGCGTGGTCGGCGAGGAGGCGTCGTGGTAGTGGGCCAGTGGCAAAGAGGCAGAAGCGATGCGTCGACCTCCTCAATGCGCCGGCAAGCTCCTACTTGTCGCCACCGTCAACGCTCCCAGCCGGTGGTGGGGAACAGCGACATCCCACCCAATGGCCCCGGCCCCCGGCCGATGGAGAATGGTAGGGCCGGAGAGGTTCAGCCGCCGCCGCCGCGCAAAGAAGTGGGCGGAGCTGGCGGCGCCAAGGAAGGGCAGGGGGATCGGGGGAGGGATATGAGTGGCGGCTAGGTTTTACCCACCCCGGGTACACAGCCCACGTTCCTATCGCTAGATGTGGTCGCTGTAAAACTCTCTCTTACGCATTAATGTAGAAGCAGCACCAAATTACCTGGCCCCACGCCTACCAAGGTCCACCCACCATTGACTCATCTAACTGCAGCTAACGTGCAAAACAACGAACGGTTGACCAGGTGCCAGCGTAAGAATTATCGTACGGTGAAAAAAATTGAGCGGTCCACGAGCGCTAGCGCCTGCAATGCCTCTAAAACGGCGGGTACTCTAGCGACCTTTATATGTTCAATGAACAAGCATTTTCTTAAATAGCAGAATACAATCTTTTATATAAACACAATAAACACACCTCCGACCGCTGCATAGTGAGGATGCACACAATCAACAATTCAACATCAACACACACACACAAAACACACACCTTCGATGCAATGGAACCAAGCAAAATACACGCTAACAAATAGCAAAGTCATATAAGACCAAAACTATGCATAGACGAGAATAAAAGAAAAAGGACATCAAATCCACAATTGATAAATTACGACAGTGGTCATATCTGCGCGAACCATCTCATGACGCTACAGGAGTGACGGGATTCTTCAGGAGCAACGCATTCATAAGGGAGCGGCACTCAAACGATTTCGTCACTGGATTCAACCGCACAAGATCAGAATCTAGGTTTTCACCCTGATTAACCGGTCCGAACATGTTCGAGCAATGACTTCAACAAGACAACGACACAAAAACATCCCCATTTAAAAGTCAAAGAAAGTAATGTCAATCGAGTTGAAATTGTAAAAGGGTGTGTTAGTTGAGTTTGATAAAATAACAAAAGCATGGTCTTCTATTTCTCACCATTTCTAAGTGTAAGCGCGGAGGGGGTAGCGCAATCGGTTAATTTTGGCAATCTAGTTCAGCCTAAGAGCTAGTACTAGATGTGTTAGGTTTTGGGGGTTTGCTAGCTCACTTCTAGATGAGAGTTAGTTATGTAACATCTAAGTTATCCACCACATGATCAAGACACTGAAAACATTTTGTGAAAACTGTTGATCGTTGTTGTCGCTGTGTCCCACGTCGTCGATCTCCTTTATTTTTTGAGTTGAACGTCGCTCATCTCCCCCTAGTCGAGTTATTTTCGCACCGTGCTGGGCCTATTATATTCTCGTGTCTGCTGCATGGATATGGGCCTTTCTTTTGTTTCATCTGGGCTTCACACGACGTGTTCTTCTTAGTTTGCTTCTTTCTCTTTCGCATTCACCTGATTAAGTGGGCTTGGACAAATGCCCCCAAAATGCATAAATATGAGAGAATGGGACTAGTAACCGTCATATCTAAGAAAGAATAGTAACTTTTCGTTTTGAAAATAGGGAAGCGAATTATGCAGGGCATGCTTTGGCAAAGGCAGCTTCGTTGCTTCCGGTAGGTCGCCATTTGTGGCGAGGGATCCCCCTGACATTACTTGTATTCCGGCTGTTTTGAACCTTGAATAAAATCCCTAGTTCATCTACAAAAAAAATCTAAGAAAGAATAACAATGACATGTAACTTGGTTTGTTTCAGTTTTGAGTTTTCAATTTTTGTGAGTTTTCATGTTTTCTTTTTATGATGGAGGAGTGGGCTTGCTTTATTTTTATTTTCATCTTTTTTACCTGGACTGGACCGTTGCCACGCTTTTTTTTGACTTGTTGATTTTTCTTAGCTGACCATGTACGTATTGTTGTGTGATGGTGCGTCCACTTGTTTTTATGTTTGTGTGCCCGTGGTCACGTCGTGTTTTAGACTCCCATTTTCTTTTCTCTTTTCAGGGAGAATTTTGTATTTTTTTTGCTTTTTATGTTGTTCTTCTCCTTTCATTTTACTCATTTTACAATTCATGATATTTGTAGTACGTGAAATATTTTTTGAATTGTGCGAACACTTATTAAAATTAATAATTTTTAAATTTGTGAACACTTTTTGAATTTTTGATTTTTAATTCAGGAACATTTAAAAAATATTTTAAAAAATCAAATTGGATTTGCCAAATCTCATCTAGATAAGATTTTAACAATGTCTCATCTAATTAAGTTGTTCGTCCAGTCTATTTGTTGTAATCCTGATGCAAACTTGAACTCGCTTCGTTTTTGTCGCGTGCGTCATGCGTCGTTGGGATGTCTAGTTGTCAGACAGTTTTGTTAGGCCCATTTTCTATTTTGTCCTTGGTTTTGTTTTCTCCTAGCCATTTTCATGAGCTTTTTTGTCGCGTGCATCATGTGTCGTTGTGATGTCTAGTTGTCAGCCGGTTTTTGTTAGGCCCATTTTTATTTTGTCCTTGGTTTTGTTTTCTCCTAGCCATTTTCATGAGCTTTCTTTGTCGCTTGTTATTGGCCTGCTTTGTAGAAGCAGAAGAGATAGGGTGCTCTTTGCGCTACCATTTTTTATCACCCTCATTATGCGGCTGCTTTGCCTCTCCCCATTCCTCCACTCTCTCTCCATTTTTCCTTTTGTCTTCCATTATAGTCGATGCCTTTTTCTGTGCGGCCCTTTTTAATTTTGCCCCAATTGCAACTCCACCCTCACCCGGCAACCGGGAAGAACCATTTTTTTTGCCCCAATTACAAGTTCACTATTAACTTGCAACTAAGTCAAATCATTTTTTGTCTCCAGTTGCAAGTCCACCCTAGACTCACACGAGATCCCTCCTCTAAGGCATCGCCAAGCTCCCATCCCAAACCGACTTGCATCTGTAGCTTCGGGTGAAAACCCAGTTCGCCTTGTGGACAGCCGCGGCGTGCCGTCGTCGCTCCCCTTCCTAGAGGCGTTGTGTGGGGATCACTATGGTGACGTTGGCTCATCTTCGCTCGTTTCGTTGTGTAGTGTGATTCTTTAGCTTGCATCTTGTTGTGTGGTGAGCCGCGGATGTCGGTGTGGTCGTGGAAGGCTATGTTATGATGATTTCTTTTTGGTTTATTCCTGGGCAGCTAGTTAGGCGTTGTTCATGAGAGCTGTAGTGGGAGCATTTTGTCTGCCAGCGTTGCGGCGTCCTTCGAGCCAAGGCGAGAGGGTAGTGGCCCTCTTCGGAGGCAATGATGGATCGCACGGGTGACCTAGTTTTGGCTTGTATGGAGTGAGAGAGGATGCGTTCTTCCAGTGTTGGCGACCCCTTCCTTGATCTTCACATTCCCGCTGGTGGCGGCTGCTATTCATGGCATTCCAGCCTTGGGGTCTCAGGCCGGTTTTCGTAGCTTTTGTTTTGTTTGTTTCTTCTAATTTGGTTTTAAGCTGTGCAATCACTCTACATTTTTAGCCGTTTATTTTTCTTTCTTTTTATTGTAAGTGGCTATGTTGTAATTCTTGTTGGTTGATGGCTTTGTTAATTTAAAGTCAGCTTGTCGAGTTTATTTTAAGTGTTCATAGTCCTTATTAATTTCATTTTCTGGGAAAAACTTCAACATAGGATATATTATACTCCCTATTCGATACTACACTTTGGCCCTCAAGGAACGCCTTCCAGGGCCTTATTTTTACATGATAGTCGTCACGCTCATAGTAGGAACTAACTTGACAACGGAAAACAACAAAGACGAACAGAACACGTGGTCGTGGTGCATCATGCGTCCACCGCAAGCGCAGACAATGATGGCACTCTTGTGCCTTCCACTTCGTGATCTTCTTTCTCGTCGGACTCGTACGCGTCGCGCTCCTGGACCCAGAGGTCGGCGAACTCGCAGTCCTTGTACCGCTCGAACCACGGCCCGCCGGGCGTGTAGTGTATGGCGCGCATTGTCAGGTTACCACTATGCATGTTGGTGATGTACTTTTCACACATAAGATCATAACTATTTGTTGATGTTACCTATTTTTTACATGAAAGGCAGGAGCATTGCCCATTGCATTAAGGTAGAGAACCAAAAAGAGTACAAGAGTTATTTACAAGATGAAAATAGAAACCAAGAGACTGGAACTAAAGTTATTACATCTCCAGAGTAAAGGCCAATTGGAGTTGGCTAATGTCCACACCATGACAAAGTATGCAATACCAGAGAAGTGTTGTTGAAGGTGCACCTATTATGCTATTCCCAAACATTCCACAACACATAGATAATGGCTAGGAATATTGTTGTTACAACAATTTGAGACAATACCCAAATCCCACGGGTGATAGAAAGCCAATTTGAGACAATACCCAAACCCCACGGGACAATATGCATTCGAGTGCAAGAGGTGCACATTAGATTTGTACCTGGTTAGGCAAAGCTCACAAAACTTGTCATGTGCCCACCTATGGATGCCAAGGCTGTCTTACATAAGAGCTTTTCGATGGAGGAGAAGCCACATGAAAATCTTACACTTGCGCCCAACCTTGGTGCTCCAAATTTTATTATCCAAGAAAGGGACCATGGCACTGTCAAACTGGAGACCGTATGCAGATGAAACTGAGTAGGAGGCTTAAAACGACACAGTTCACACGATGCAATCGAGAGTTTTGCTGTCAAGGACTACATCTTGGAGCTGCATTCACATGTCCACAACTCGGGAGCTGTTGGGTAGTAGTAATGGTATCAATGGAGCACACCGAGTTATCATCCCTAAGGTCTTCCAGGATGGTTGATGACCCACAAGTATAGGGGATCTATCGTAGTCATTTCGATAAGTAAGAGTGTCGAACCCAACGAGGAGCAGAAGGAAATGATAAGCAGTTTTCAGTTAGGTATTCTCTGCAAGCACTGAAATTATCGGTAACAGATAGTTTTATGATAAGGTAATTTGTAACGGGTAACAAGTAATAAAAGTAAATAAGGTGCGGCAAGATGGCTCAATCCTTTTTGTAGCAAAGGACAAGCCTGGTCAAATTCTTATATAAAGGAAGGCGCTCCCGAGGACACATGGGAATTATCGTCAAGCTAGTTTTCATCACGCTCATATGATTCGCGTTTGGTACTTTGATAATTTGATATGTGGGTGGACCGGTGCTTGGGTACTGCCCTTCCTTGGACAAGCATCCCACTTATGATTAACCCCTCTTGCAAGCATCCACAACTATAAAAGAAGTATTAAGGTAAACCTAACCATAGCATGAAACATATGGATCCAAATCAGCCCCTTACGAAGCAACACATAAACTAGGGTTTAAGCTTTTGTCACTCTAGCAACCCATCATATACTTATTTCTTCCCAATGCCTTCCTCTAGGCCCAAATAATGGTAAAGTGTCATGTAGTCGACGTTCACATGCCACCACTAGAGGAGAGACAACATACATCTCATCAAAATATCTAACGAATACTAAATTCACATGACTACTTATAGCAAGACTTCTCCCGTGTCCTCAGGAACAAATGTAACTATTCACAAATCATATTCATGTTCATAATCAGAGGGGCATTAATATGCATAAAAGATCTGAACATATGATCTTCCACCGAATAAACCAACTAGCATCAACTACAAGGAGTAATCAACACTATTAGCAACCCACAGGTACCGATATGAGGTTTTGGGACAAAGATTCGATACAAGAGATGAACTAGGGTTTGAGATGAGATGCTGCTGGTGAAGATGTTGATGGCGATTGACCCCCTCCCGATGAGAGGATCGATGATGATGACGGTGGTGATGATTCCCCCCTCCCGGAGGGAAGTTTCCCCGACAGAACAACTCCGCCGGAGCCCTAGATTGGTTCCGCCAAGGTTCCGCCTCGTGGCGGCGGAGTTTCGTCCCGTAAGCTTTCTTATGATTTTTTCTCGGACATAAGACCTCATATAGCAGAAGATGGGCACCGGAGGCCTGCCAGGGGTCCACGAGGCAGGGGGCGCGCCCAGGGGGGGTAGGGCGCGCCCCCACCCTCGTGGATGGTGGGTGGCCCCCTCTGGTGCTTCCTTCCCCCAATATTTTTTATATATTCTGAAACATGCTCCCGTGAAGTTTTAGGACTTTTGGAGTTGTGCAGAATAGATCTCTAATATTTTCTCCTTTTCTAGCCCAGAATTCCAGCTGCCGGCATTCTCCCTCTTCATGTAAACTTTGTAAAATAAGAGAGAATAGCCATAAGTATTGTGACATAAAGTGAAATAACAGTCCATAATTCAATAAATATCGATATAAAAGCATGATGCAAAATGGACGTATCAACTCCCCCAAGCTTAGACCTCGCTTGTCCTCAAGCGGAAGCCTATATCGAAAAATATGACCACATGTTTAGAGATAGAGGTGTCGATAAAATAAAATACGGACATGATCATTCTTATATCAGCAACACACACACACACATATATATATATATTGTCATATGATTTCTTATGCTAAAGTTGTTGGAAATATGCCCTAGAGGCAATAATAAATTAGTTATTATTATTATATTTCATTGTTCATGATAATCGTTTATTATCCATGCTAGAATTGTATTGATAGGAAACTCAGATACATGTGTGGATAAATAGACAACACCATGTCCCTAGTAAGCCTCTAGTGGACTAGCTCGTTGATCAATAGATGGTTACGGTTTCCTGACCATGGACATTGGATGTCGTTGATAACGGGATCACATCATTAGGAGAATGATGTGATGGACAAGACCCAATCCTAAGCCTAGCACAAGATCGTGTAGTTCGTTTGCTAAAGCTTTTCTAATGTCATGTATCATTTCCTTAGACCATGAGATTGTGCAACTCCCGGATACCGTAGGAGTGCTTTGGGTGTGCCAAACGTCACAACGTAACTGGGTGGCTATAAAGGTACACTACAGGTATCTCCAAAAGTGCCTGTTGGGTTGGCACGAATCGAGACTAAGATTTGTCACTCCGTGTAAACGGAGAGGTATCTCTAGGCCCACTCGGTAGGACATCATCATAATGTGCACAATGTGACCAACGAGTTGATCACGGGATGATGTGTTACGGAACGAGTAAAGAGACTTGCCGGTAACAAGATTGAACAAGGTATCGGATACCGACGATCGAATCTCGGGCAAGTACAATACTGCTGGACAAAGCGAATTGTATACGAGATTGATTGAATCCTCGACATCGTGGTTCATCCGATGAGATCATCGTGGAACATGTGGGAGCCAACATGGGTATCCAGATCCCGCTGTTGGTTATTGGCCGGAGAGTTGTCTCGGTCATGTCTGCATGGTTCCCGAACCCGTAGGGTCTACACACTTAAGGTTTGGTGACGCTAGAGTTGTTATGGGAAATAGTATGTGGTTACCGAAGGTTGTTCGGAGTCCCGGATGAGATCCCGGACATGACAAGGAGCTCCGGAATGGTTCGGAGGTGAAGATCTGTATATTGGACGAAGGGTATTGGAGTCCGGAATTGTTCCAGGGGTACCAGGTGATGACCAGCGTGTCCGAAAGGGGTTTTGGAGGCCCCGACAAGCGTTGGGAGGCCTTATGGGCCAACGGGAGAGGGCACATCAGCCCATGAAGGGGCAGAGCGCCCCTCCCACCCCATCTCACGTAACCAGGAGAGGTGGGGGCGCCACCCCTAGGGCAGCCGCCCCTCCCGGCTTGGGGGGCAAGTTTCCTAGGGGGTGGGGGCGCCCAAACCCATCTAGGGTTTCCCCTGTGGCCGCCGCCCTCCCCTAGGGAACCCTAGGGCGACTCCGCTCCTCCCTCCCCCTATATATAGTGAGGGAGAGAGAGGGCAGCCGCACCCTTCCCCTGGCGCAGCCCTCTTCCTCCTCCAACACCTCATCCTCCTCCATAGTGCTTGGCGAAGCCCTGCCGGAGAACCATGAGCTCCATCACCACCACGCCGTCGTGCTGTCGGAGTTTTCCCTCAACTTCTCCTCTCACCTTGCTGGATCAAGAAGGAGGAGACTTCTCCCAACCGTACGTGTGTTGAACATGGAGGTGCCGTCCGTTCGGCGCTAGGATCATCGATGATTTGGATCACGACGAGTACGACTCCATCAACCCCGTTCACTTGAACGCTTCCGCTTAGCGATCTACAAGGGTATGTAGATGCACTCTCCTTCCCCTCGTTGCTAGGTTACTCCATAGATTGATCTTGGTGATGCGTAGAAAATTTTAAATTTCTGCTACGATCCCCAACAGTGGAATCAGAGCTAGGTCTATGCGTAGTTTCTATGCACGAGTAGAACACAAAGCAGTTGTGGGCATCGATATTGTCAATTTACTGGCCGTTACTAGTCTTATCTTGATTCGGCGGCATCGTGGGATGAAGCGGCCCGGACCGACCTTACACGTACGCTTACGTGAGACTGGTTCCACCGACTGACATGCACTAGTTGCATAAGGTGGCTAGCGGGTGTCTGTCTCTCCCACTTTAGTCGGATCGGATTCAATGAAAAGGGTCCTTATGAAGGGTAAATAGAAATTGGCATATCACGTTGTGGTTTTCGCGTAGGTAAGAAACGTTCTTGCTAGAAACCTATAGAAGCCACATAAAAACTTGCAACAACAATTAGAGGACGTCTAACTTGTTTTTGCAGCATATGCCTTGTGATGTGATATGGCCAAAAGGATGTGATGAATGATATATGTGATGTATGAGATTGATCATGTTCTTGTAATAGGAATCACGACTTGCATGTCGATGAGTATGACAACCGGCAGGAGCCATAGGAGTTGTCTTAATTTATTTATGACCTGCGTGTCAACATAAACGTCATGTAATTAGTTTACTTTATTGCTAAAGCGTTAGCCATAGTAGTAGAAGTAACAGATGACGAGACAACTTCAAGAAGACACGATGATGGAGATCATGGTTTGGAGATCATGGTGTCATGCCGGTGACATCGATGATCATGGAGGCCCGAAGATGGAGATCAAAAGGAGCAAAATGATATTGGCCATATCATGTCACTATTTGATTGCATGTGATGTTTATCATGTTTTACATCTTATTTTCTTAGAACAACGGTAGCTTAAATAAGATGATCCCTCACTAAAATTTCAAGAAAAGTGTTCCCCCTAACTGTGCACCGTTGCGAAGGTTCGTTGTTTCGAAGCACGACGTGATGATCGGGTGTGATAGATTCTAACGTTCGAATACAACGGGTGTAAGCCAGATTTACACACGCAATACACTTAGGTTGACTTGACGAGCCTAGCATGTACAGACATGGCCTCGGAACACGGAAGACCGAAAGGTCGAGCATGAGTCGTATAGAAGATACGATCAACATGAAGATGTTCACCGATGTTGGCTAGTCCATCTCACGTGATGATCAGACACGGCCTAGTTAACTCGGATCATGTTTCACTTAGATGACTAGAGGGATGTCTATCTGAGTGGGAGTTCATTAAATAATTTGATTAGATGAACTCAATTATCATGAACATAGTCTAAATTGTCTTTGCAAATATGTTGTAGATAAATAGCTCACGTTGTAGATCCCTGTTTCAATACGTTCCTAGAGAAAGATTAAGTTGAAAGATATTGTAAGCAATGATGCGGACTAGGTACGTAGTCCGAGGAGTGTCCTCACTGCTACACAGAAGGCTTACGTCTTTGATGCACCGCTCGATGTGCAAACCCCTACAACGTCGTGTGTGGATGTTGTGAACACCTGACAGACACATCCTGATGACTACTTGATAGTTTAGTGCACCATACTTTACGGCTTAGAATCGGGATTCCAATGACGTTTTGAATGCCATAGAACATATGAGATGTTCCAAGAGCTGAAATTGGGATTTCAGGCTCATGCCCGTGTTGAGAGGTGTGAGACCTCTGACAAGTTCTTTTGCCAACAAGATGGAGGAGAATAGCTCAGCTAGTGAGCATGTGCTCAGAATGTCTGGGTGCTACAATCACTTAAATAAAGTGGGAGTTAAACTTCCAGATAAGATAGTGATTGATAGAGTTCTCTAGCCACTATCACTAAGCTACTAGATCTTCGTGATGAAGTATGACATGCAAGGGATGGAGTTGATCCCAGAGCTGTTCGCGGTGCTTAAGACCACAAAAGGTAGAAATCAAGAAGGAGCATCAAGTGTTGATGGTTTAACAAGACCACTGGTTTCAAGAAGGGCAAGGGCTAGAAGGGAAACTTCATGGATGGCAAACCAGTTGCCGCTCCAGTGAAGGAACCCAAGGTTGAGCCTAAACCCGAGACTAAGTGCTTCTATTGTAAAGGGAACGGTCACTGGTAGCGGAATTACCCCAAATGCATGGTAGATAAGAAGGCTGGCAACTTCAACAAAATTTATACGTGTTGTTAATGTGTACCTCACTAGTACTCCTGGTAGCACCTGGGTATTGGATACCGGTTCAGTTACTATTATTGGTGACTTGAAGCAAAAGCTACGACTAAACGGAGACTGGCTGAGGACGAGGTGACGATGTGTGTTGGAAGTGTTTCCAAAGTTGATGAGATCACCATCGCACGCTCCATCTGCCTTCGGGATTAGTATTGAACCTAGATAAATGTTATCAGGTGTCTATGTTGAGCATGAATATGATTTGATCATGTTCATTGCAATACGGTCATTCATTTAAGTTAGAGAATAATGGTTATTCTGTTTACATGAATGATACCTTTCATGGTCATGCACCCTATGTGAATGGTTCAATGAATCTCGGTCGTGGTGATACACATGTTCACGCCAAAGGATGTAGAGTTAATAATGATAGTACCACTTTCTTGTGGCACTGCCGCTTAGGTCATATTGGCGTAAGATGCATGAAGAAACTCCATGTCGATGGATGTTTGGAGTCACTTGATTTTGAATCGCTTGACACATGCGAGCCATGCCTCATGGGCAGGATGAGTAAGACCCCGTTTTCAGGTACAATGAAACGGGCAAGTGACTTGTTGGAAATCATGCATGCTGATGCGTGTGATCCAATGAGAATTGAAGCGTGCGGTGGATATCTCTATTTTCTCATCTTCACTGACGATTTGGGTAGATATAGGTATATCTACTTAATGAAGCACAAGTCTGAAACGTTTGAAAAGTTCAAGCGTTTTTAGAGTGAAGTTAAGAATCATCATAACAATAAGATCATGTTCCTACGATCTGATCAAAATGGGATTTTCTGAGTTATGAGTTTGGCAATCACTTAAGACATTGTGGAATTGTTTCACAGTTGAAGACACCTGGAACACCACAAGGTAATGGTGTGTCCGGACATTGTAATCGAACCCTATGAGATATGGTGCGATCTATGATGTCTGTTACCAATCTACCGTTTTCATTTTGACGTTATGCGTTAGAGACAGCTGCATTCACTTTAGATAGGGCACCATCTAAGTCCGTTGAAACGACGTCGTGTGAACATTGGTTTGGCAAGAAACCAAAGTTGTCGTTTCTTAATGTTTGGGGCTGCGATGCTTAAGGCTTCAGCCGGATAAGCTCGAACCCAAAAGCGGACAAACACATCTTCATAGAATACCCAAAGGTGACAGTTGGGTATACCTTCTATCTCAGATCCGAGGGCAAATTGTTTGTTGCTAAGAACGGGTCCTTTCTCGAGAAGGAGTTTCTCTCGAAAGAATTGAGTGGGAGGAAGATAGAACTTGATGAGGTTGTCGAACCTTTACTTCAACCAGAGAATGATGCAACACAGAAAGATGTTTTCTGTGGCGCCTACGTCTGTTGAATAGGAAGTTAATGATAGTGATCATGAAGCTTCGGATCAAGTTGCTATCGAACCTCGTAGGTCGACAAGGATATATACTTCTCCTGAGTGGTACGGTAATCCTGTCTTAGATATCATGTTGTTAGACAACAATGAACCTACGAGCTATGGAGAAGCAATGGTGGGCCTGTATTCCGACAAATGGTTAGAAGCCATGAAATCCGAGATAGGATCCATATATCAGAACAAAGTATGGACTTTGGTGGACTTGCCCGTTGATCGGCAAAGCCATTGATATAAATGGATCTTTAAGAAGAAGACGGATGTGGGCGGTAATGTTACCGTCTATGAAGCTCGACTTGTGGGAAAGAGTCTTTTCACAAGTTCAAGGGGTTGACTACGATGAGAATTTCTCGCCCGTAGCGATGCTTAAAGTCTGTCGGAATCATGTTAGCATTAGCTGTATTTTTCGATTATGAAATCTTACAGATGGATGTCAAAACAAGTTTTCTGACCAGTTTTCGTAAGAAAAGTTGTATGTGATACAATAAAAGGTTTTGACGATCCTAAGGATGCTAAAAAGTATGCTGGCTCCAGCAATCCTTCTATGGACTAGAGCAAGCATCTCGGAATCGGAATATATATTTTGATGGAGTGATCAAAGCTTTTAGGTTTATACAATGTTTGTTAGAAACTTGTATTTACAAGAAAGTGAGTGGGAGCACTACAACATTTCTGATAAGTATATGTGGATGACATATTGTAGATCCGAAATAATGTAGAATTTCTGGACAGCATAAACGGTTGTTTGAAGAGTGTTTTTCAAAGGAAGACCTGTATAAAGCTGCTTACATATTGGGCATCAAGATCTATAGAAATAGATCAAGACGCCTGATGATACTTTCAAAGAATGCACACCCTGACATGTTTTTGAAGGAGTTCAAAATAGATCAGTCAAAGAAGGGGTTCTTACCTGAGTTGTAAGGTGTGAAGTTGAGTAAGACTCAAAGCTTGACCACGGTAGAAGAAAGAGGAAGGACGAAGGTCGTCCCCTATGCTCTTGTCATAGGCTCTATACGGTATGCCATGCTGAGTACCGCACCTGATGTGTGCCTTGCCACATGTCTGGCAAGAGGGTACAAAGGTGATCTAGGACTGGATCACCAGATAGCGGTCAAAATTGTCCTCAGAGGAATAAGGAAATGTTTCTCGGTTATGGAGGTGATAAAGAGTTCGACGTAAAGAGTTACGTCGATGCAAGCTTAACACCTATCCGGATAGCTCTGAGTAGAGATACCAGATACGTATAATGGAGCAACAATTTGGAATAGCTCCAAGTGGAACGTGGTAGCAGCATCTACGATATGACATAAAGTTTTGCGAAATACATAGGGATCTGAATATGGCAAGACCCGTTGACTACAACCTCTCTCACAAGCATAACATGATCAAACCCAGAACTCATTGAGTGTTAACCACATAGTGATGTGAACTAGATTATTGAGTCTAGTAAACTCTTTGGATGTTGGTCACATGGTGATGTGACCTGTGAGTGTTAATCACATGGCGATGTGAACTAGATTATTGACTCTAGTGCAAGTGGGAGACTGTTGGAAATATGCCCTAGAGGCAATAATAAATTAGTTATTATTATTATATTTCATTGTTCATGATAATCGTTTATTATCCATGCTAGAATTGTATTGATAGGAAACTCAGATACATGTGTGGATAAATAGACAACACCATGTCCCTAGTAAGCCTCTAGTTGACTAGCTCGTTGATCAATAGATGGTTATGGTTTCCTGACCATGGACATTGTATGTCGTTGATAACGGGATCACATCATTAGGAGAATGATGTGATGGACAAGACCCAATCCTAAGCCTAGCACAAGATCATGTAGTTCGTTTGCTAAAGCTTTTCTAATGTCAAGTATCATTTCCTTAGACCATGAGATTGTGCAGCTCCCGGATACCGTAGGAGTGCTTTGGGTGTGCCAAACGTCACAACGTAACTGGGTGGCTATAAAGGTACACTACAGGTATCTCCGAAAGTGTCTGTTGGGTTGGCACGAATCGAGACTGGGATTTGTCACTCCGTGTAAACAGAGAGGTATCTCTGGGGCCACTCGGTAGGACATCATCATAATGTGCACAATGTGACCAAGGAGTTGATCATGGGATGATGTGTTACGGAACGAGTAAAGAGACTTGCCGGTAACGAGATTGAACAAGGTATCGGATACCGACGATCGAATCTCGGGCAAGTACAATACCGCTGGACAAAGGGAATTGTATACGGGATTGATTGAATCCTCGACATCGTGGTTCATCTGATGAGATCATCGTGGAACATGTGGGAGCCAACATGGGTATCCAAATCCCGCTATTGGTTATTGGCCAGAGAGTTGTCTCGGTCATGTCTGCATGGTTCCCGAACCCGTAGGGTCTACACACTTAAGGTTCGGTGACGCTAGAGTTGTTATGGGAAATAGTATGTGGTTACCGAAGGTTGTTCGGAGTCCCGGATGAGATCCCTGACATGACGAGGAGCTCCGGAATGGTCCGGAGGTGAAGATCGATATATTGGACGAAGGGTATTGGAGTCCAGAATTGTTCCAGGGGTACCAGGTGATGACCAGCGTGTCCGAAAGGGGTTTCGGAGGCCCCAACAAGCGTTGGGGGCCTTATGGGCCAAGGGGAGAGGGCACATCAGTCCACTAAGGGGCTGAGCGCCATTCCCACCCCATCTCACGTAACCAGGAGAGGTGGGGGCGCCACCCCTAGGGCAGCCGCCCCTCCCGGCTTGGGGGGCAAGTTTCCTAGGGGGTGGGGGCGCCCAAACCCATCTAGGGTTTCCCCTGTGGCCGCCGCCCCTCCCCTAGGGAACCCTAGGGCGCCTCCCCCTCCTCCCTCCCCCCTATATATAATGAGGGAGAGAGAGGGCAGCCACACCCTTCCCCTGGCGCAGCCCTCTTCCTCCTCTAACACCTCATCCTCCTCCGTAGTGCTTGGCGAAGCCCTGCCGGAGAACCACGAGCTCCATCACCACCACGCCGTCGTGCTGTCGGAGTTTTCCCTCAACTTCTCCTCTCACCTTGCTGGATCAAGAAGGAGGAGACGTCTCCCAACCATACGTGTGTTGAACGCGGAGGTGCCGTCCGTTCGGCGCTAGGATCATCGGTGATTTGGATCACGATGAGTACGACTCCATCAACCCCGTTCACTTGAACGCTTCTGCTTAGCGATCTACAAGGGTATGTAGATGCACTCTCCTTCCCCTCGTTGCTAGGTTACTCCATAGATTGATCTTGGTGATGCGTAGAAAATTTTAAATTTCTGCTATGATCCCCAACAAAAGTAACAATTCATTCACAATTTCAAGTATGAATCAGAAACTTCATTGAAAACTAACAAAGTATAATCTCAGTCATTGAAGCAATTGCAATTTATCATAACATCAGAAAGAGTCAATATAAGAGCTTTTCTGCAAGTCCACATACTCAACTATCATTTAGTATTTCACAATTGCTAACACTCACGCAATACTTATGGGTATGAAGTTTTAATCGGACACAGAGAAAGATAGGGGCTTATAGTTTTGCCTCCCAACCTTTTACCTCACTGGTAATGTGAACAATAATAGCTCATGAAAAATCACATCCAATTAGCTATATATATCAGGATCTTTCCAACACATTGTGCTTGCCAAAGGATAAAATGTAAAAAAGGAAAGGTGAAGATCACCATGACTCTTGTATGAAGTATATGACAAGAATAAAAGATAGGCCCTTCGCAGAGGGAAGCAGAGGTTGTCATGTGCTTTTATGGTTGGATGCACGAAATCTTAATGCAAAAGAACGTAACTTTATATCGCCACTTGTGATATGGACCTTTATTATGCAGTCCGTCGCTTTTATTTCTTCCACATCACAAGATCGTATAAAGCTTATTTTCTCCGCACTAATAAATCATACATATTTAGAGAGCAATTTTATTGCTTGCAACAATGACAACTTACTTGAAGGATGTTACTCAATCCATACGTAGATATGGTGGACTCTCATGGCAAAACTGGGTTTAAGGATATTTGGAAGCACAGGTAGTATCTCTACTTGGTGCGAAGAATTTGGCTAGCATGAGAGGGAAAGGCAAGCTCAACATGTTGTATGATCCATGACAATATAATTTACTTAGGATGTAAGAAAACATAACCCATTACGTTGTCTTCCTTGCCCAACATCAACTCTTTAGCATGTCATATTTTAATGAGTGCTCACAATCATAAAAGATGTCCAAGATAGTATATGTATATGTGAAAACCTCTCTTTCTGTATTACTTCCTATTAATTGCAACAGTGACCAAAACTATGTTTGTCATCTCTCAACATCTTTTATTCATCATACTCTTTATATGTGAAGTCATTACTCTACATAAGATCCATATGATCTCTTTATTTCTTTTTGTTCTTTGTCTTCTCTTTTATTTTTATTCCCTCAAGATCATAGCAAGATGGCAAAGCCCTTGATTCAACACTAATCTTTATTATATATAGCTCACGGACTCGATTACAAAGAAGGATCATAAAGCAAAACTCAAAACTAGATCATACTAAAATTTTATTCTACTAGATCAATATATTATCAAAAGGATCGAACTAAGAAAAACGGTAAAGATAAAAAGGTGTGATGATGATATGATACCGGGGCACTCCCCCAAACTTGGTAGTTGCCAAGGGGGGTTCCCATGCCCGTGCGTTTATCCCTCTTTCTTCGGAGGTGGAGGAGATGGTGATGATGATGACAATTGTGCCTTCAGCTTTTTCATGTTGTAATTGAGAAGAGCAATCTCCTCCTTTAAATCATCGACCTCTGATTCCAGCTTCAAGATCTTGTCACATAAATCTCCTTTGCTTTTCTGCCGAAAACGAGAAGGAAATTGGTTGTTAGACAGTTTAGCCCTCTTGGGGAGACTAGACTTCTTGAACTTCACGTGCATATCCCCAGGTTGAGGTAGAGGAACATCTTCCTCCTCCGAACTTGAATCATTGATCATCCTCAAGTGAGGATCCTCCTCATCATCCGTAGTTCGACCACAAGGAGATAGGTCCCCATAGGTCTTTGGGTCAGCAATGAGATGTGATACATAGCTCTCTTCGTCGGAGTCTTGAGGGGGCATCTTGCTCTAAATCTGCGGCAGAAACAACTCAAAACAAAAATAGATGATAATTGCGTGGTACGGTGGTCAAAACCTTCAAGAGATTATATAGTGAATTTTTATCGACCGAAAGAAGCATCGTGCAAGAAAACGGAGTCCGGAGAGCACACGAGGTGCCCACGAGGCAGGGGGCGCGCCCAGGGGGTAAGGCGCGCCCTCCACCCTCGTGGAAGCCTCGTGTCCTTCCCGGACGGCCTCTTATTTTCCTATTTTCTTAGATATTCCAAAACGGAGAAAAATTGCTATTAGAACTGTTTTGGAGTCGGTTTACTTACCGTACCTCATACCTATTCCTTTTCGGAGGCTGAAACATTCTGGAAAGTGTCCTTTATGTATACCTCCGGGGTTACGGTTTCGATAACATTAGTTTCAACATTTATAGGATTACCTGAGATATAATGTTTGATTCTTTGACCGTTCACCACCCTCGGATTTGTGCCTTCGAAGTTGTTGATTTTTACGGCACCGAAACGATAGACCTCCTCGGTACTGTAAGGACCTTCCTATTTAGAGAGGAGTTTGCCTGCAAAAAATCTTAAATGGGAGTTGTGTAGCAATACATAATCACCTACATTAAACTCACGTTTTTGTATCCATTTGTCATGCCATCTTTTAACTTTTTCCTTAAACTGTTTGGCATTCTCATCGGCTTGGGTTCTCCATTCATCAAGTGAGCTAATGTCAAATAGTCTCTTCTCACCGGCAAGTTTGAAATCATAATTGAGCTCTTTAATGTCCCAATATGCCTTATGTTCTAGTTCGAGAGGTAAGTGACATGCTTTTCCATAAACCATTTAATACGGAGACATACCCATAGGATTTTTATATGCAGTTCTATAAGCCCATAATGCATCATCAAGTTTCTTGGACCAATTCTTTCTAGATCTATCAACATTATTTTGCAAAATTAATTTAAGCTCTCTATTACTTAGTTCTACTTGACCACTAGATTGTGGATGATATGGAGATGAAATTCTATGATTAACATCATACTTAGCAAGCATCTTACGGAAAGCACCATGAATAAAATGTGAACCACCATCAGTTATTAAGTATCTAGGGACTCCAAACGTCAGAAAAATAACTTCTTTAAGCATCTTAATAGAGGTGTTGTGATCAGCACTACTAGTTGGAATAGCTTCTACCCACTTAGTAACGTAATCAACAGCAACTAAAATATGTGTATACCCATTAGAGGAAGGAAACGGTCCCATATAATCAAAGCCCCAAACATCAAATGGTTCAATAACAAGTGAATAATTCATAGGCATTTATTGATGTCTACTAACATTACCAATTCTTTGACATTCATCACAAGACAAGACAAACTTACGGGCATCCTTGAAGAGAGTAGGCCAATAAAAACCGAATTGCAATACCTTATGCGCAGTTCTATCTCCAGCATGGTGTCCTCCATAAGTCTCAGAGTGACACTTGCGTAGGATCTGTTCCTGTCCATGCTCAGGTACACAACGTCTAATAACACCATCTACTCCTTCTTTATAAAGGTGTGTGTCATCCCAGAAGTAATGTCTTAAATCATAGAAAAACTTCTTCCTTTGTTGATATGTGAAACTAGGCGGTATAAATTTAGCAACAATGTAATTAGCATAATCAGCATACCATGGAGCAGTACAAGAAGCATTTATGACAGCTAATTGTTCATCAGGAAAGCTATCATCAATAGGTAGTGGGTCATCAAGAATATTCTCTAACCTAGATAAGTTGTCTGCAACGGGGTTCTCCGCTCCCTTTCTATCAATAATATGCAAATCAAATTCTTGTAGCAAGAGAACCCATCTAATAAGTCTAGGTTTAGCATCTTTCTTTTCCATAAGATATTTAATAGCAGCATGATTAGTGTGAACAGTTACTTTAGAATCAACAATATAAGGTCTGAACTAATCACAAGCAAACAGAACTGCTAAAAAATATTTTTCAGTAGTAGCATAATTTCTCTGGGTACTGTCCATAATCTTACTAGCATATTGGATAACATTTAATTTCTTATCAACTCTTTGTCCTATAACAGCCCCTACAACATAATCACTAGCATCACACATAATTTCAATGGGTAAATTCCAATCAGGTGGCTGAACAATAGGTGCAGAAATCAAGGCTTTCTTAAGTATTTCAAATGCTTCTACACAATCATCATCAAAGGCAAATGGAACATCTTTTTGTAAGATATTAGTCAGAGGCCTATAAATTTTAGAGAAGTCCTTAATGAACCTCCTATAAAAACTGGCATGACTAAGGAAACTTCTTATACCTTTAATGTCCTTAGGACACGACATCTTTTCAATAGCATCAACTTTAGCTTTATCAACTTCATACCTCTTTCAGAAATTTTATGCCCCAAGACAATACCTTCATTAATCATAAAGTGGCACTTCTCCCAATTCAAGACAAGATTAGTTTCTTCACATCTCTGCAAAAATCGATCAAGGTTGCTTAAGCAATCATCAAAAGAAGTTCCATATACGGAGAAATCATCTATGAAAACTTCAACAACCTTTTCACAAAAGTCAGAGAATATAGCAGTCATACATCTTTGAAAGGTAGCAGGTGCATTGCATAAACCAAAAGGCATAAGTCTATAAGCAAAGGTAACGAAAGGGCAAGTAAAAGTTGTCTTTTCTTGATCCTCTTTTGACATAGGTATTTGAGAGAAACCAGAATAACCATCTAGAAAGCAAAAATGTGTATGTTTGGATAATCTTTCAAGCATTTGATCAATAAAAGGTAACGGGTAATTATCCTTTTTAGTAGCTTTATTTAATTTACGGAAATCAATTACCATTCTATAACATGTAACAATTCTTTGTGGAATCAATTCATCTTTATGATTAGGAACAACAGTAATACCTCCCTTCTTAGGGACACAATGGACAGGGATTACCCATTGACTATCAGCAACGGGATAAATTATACTTGCCTCCAGAAGCTTTAGTATTTCTTTTCTTACCACTTCTTTCATCTTAGGATTTAACCGTCGTTGGTGATCAGCAACCGGTTTCGCGTCTTTCTCCAATTTTATTTTGAGCTGGCATAGAGTGGGACTAATGCCCTTAAGATCATCAAGAGTATATCCAATAGTAGCACGGTGCTTCTTCAGAGTTTTCAATAATTTATTTTCTTCATGCTCTGAAAGGTTAGCACTAATAATAACAAGATATATCTTTTTCTCATCAAGATAAGCATATTTAAGAGTTTCAGGCAATGGTTTAAGCTCAAGCACAGGATCACCCTTGGGTGGAGGAGGATCCCCTAGGATTTCAACAGGCAAGTTGTGTTTCAAAATAGGTCCCTGTTTAAAGAATACTTCATCTGTTTCCCTTCTTTCATTCATAAACATATCATTTTCAGGGTCTAGCAAATATTGTTCTAAAGGATCATTAGGAGGCACGGCAATAGAAGCAAGACCAATAATTTCATCTTTACTAGGCAATTCTTTATCATGGGGTTGTCTACAAAATTTAGCAAAATTAAACTCATGAGACATATCCCCCAAACCAATAGTAACAACATCCCTTTTGGAATCTATCCTAGCATTAACAGTATTCAAGAAGGGTCTACCAAATATAATGGGACAGAAGTTATCTTGTGGGGAACCAAGAACAAGAAAATCAGCATGATATTTAACTTTCCCACACAAGACTTCAACATCTCTAACAATCCCAACTGGTGAAATAGTGTCTCTATTGGCAAGCTTAATTGTAACATCAATTTCCTCTATCTCAGCAGGTGCAATATCATGCATAATTTCTTTATATAAGGAATTTCTTTACACTAGCACCAATATCACATAAGCCATGATAGAAATGATCTCCTATTTTAACAGAAATAACAGGCATGCCTACAACATGTCTATGTTTATTTTTAGTGTCAGGTCTAGCAATTCTAGCAGCTTCATCACAAAAGTAAATAACATGCCCATCAATATTATCTGCCAAGAGATCTTTAACCATATGAATACTAGGTTCAACTTTAATTTTCTCAGAGGGTGTAGGTGCTCTAGTATTACTCTTACGAACCACAGTTGAAGCTTTAGCATGATCCTTTATTCTAACAGGGAAAGGTGGTTTCTCAACATAAGCAGTAGGAACAACGGAATCATTATAAGTGAGAGTATTTTCTTCAACTTTAATAGGTGCAACTACTTTTACTTCAATGGCAGGATTATATTTAAACCACTTAT
The DNA here is from genome assembly GCF_056163025.1 of Triticum urartu. NCBI lineage: Eukaryota > Viridiplantae > Streptophyta > Magnoliopsida > Poales > Poaceae > Triticum > Triticum urartu. The sequence continues at coordinate 122,790,828 of NC_141879.1, forward strand.
CCTTAGGGAGATCAACATGAGTAGCAAAGGATTCACAGAAAGAAGCTACTATCTCAGAGTCAAGTCCATATTTAGTGCTAAATTTACGAAAAGCATCGGTATCCATAAAAGATTTAACATAGTCAAACTTAGGTATTATACCTGACTCCTTACCTTCGCCGAGATCCCAATCTTCAGAGTTGCGTTTAATTCTTTCCAATAAATCCCATTTGAATTCAATAGTCTTCATCATGAAAGAGCCATTACAAGAAGTATCGAGCATGGAGCGATTATCGAGAGAAAGCCAAGCATAACAATTTGAATAATAATTTCTCTTGAGAGCTCATGATTGGGGCATGAATATAACATTGACTTAAGCCTCCCCAAGCTTGAGCGATGCTTTCTCCTTCGCGAGGCCAAAAATTATATATATAATTACGATCACGATGAAAAAGATGCATAGGATTAAACTTCCGATGAAATTCAAATTTTAATCAGTTGTAGTTCCATGATCCCATATAATCACATAGCCTAAACCATGTCAATGCCTTTCCCTTCAAAGATAAAGGGAAGACCTTCTTCTTGATAACATCCTCGGGCATACCTGCAAGCTTAAATAATCCACAAACTTCATCCACATAGACTAGGTGCAAATTGATGACCCACAAGTATAGGGGATCTATCGTAGTCCTTTCGATAAGTAAGAGTGTCGAACCCAACGAGGAGCAGAAGGAAATGATAAGCGGTTTTCAGCAAGGTATTCTCTGCAAATACTGAAATAAGTGGTAACAGATAGTTTCGTGATAAGATAAATTGTAACGAGCAACAAGTGACAAAAGTAAATAAAGTGCAGCAAGGTGGCCCAATCCTTTTTGTAGCAAAGGACAAGCCAGAACAAACTCTTATATAAGGAAAAGCGCTCCTGAGGACACATGGGAATATCGTCAAGCTAGTTTTCATCACGTTCATATGATTCGCGTTCGATACTTTGATAATTTGATATGTGGGTGGACCGGTGCTTGGGTGCTGTTCTTACTTGAACAAGCATCCCACTTATGATTAACCTCTATTGCAAGCATCCGCAACTACAACAAAAGTATTAAGGTAAACCTAACCATAGCATGAAACATGTGGATCCAAATCAGCCCCTTGCGAAGCAACGCATAAACTAGGGTTTAAGCTTCTGTCACTCTAGCAACCCATCATCTACTTATTACTTCCCAATGCCTTCCTCTAGGCCCAAATAATGGTGAAGTGTTATGTAGTCGACGTTCACATAACACCACTAGAGGCTAGACAACATACATCTTATCAAAATATCAAATGAATACCAAATTCACATGACTACTAATAGCAAGACTTCTCCCTTGTCCTCAGGAACAAACATAATTACTCACAAAGCATATTCATGTTCATAATCAGAGGGGTAATAATATGCATATAGGATCTGAACATATGATTTTCCACCAAATAAACCAACTAGCATCAACTACAAGGAGTAATCAACACTACTAGCAACCTACTAGCACCAATCCTGGACTTTGAGACAAGAATTGGATACAAGAGATGAACTAGGGTTTGGAGATGAGATGGTGCTGGTGAAGATGTTGATGGAGATTGCCCTCTCCCAATGAGAGGAGCGTTCGTGATGACGATGGTGATGATTTCCCCCTCCCGGAGGGAAGTATCCCCGGCAGAACAGCTCTGCCGGAGCTCTAGATTGGTTCCGCCTCGTGGCGGCGGAGTCTCGTCCCGAAAAGTTCCTTCTGGTTTTTTTCTCATCGAAAGACTTCATATAGGAGAAGATGGACGTCAGAGACCCACCAGGGGGCCCACGAGGTAGGGGGCGCGCCCTAGGAGGGGGGGCGCGCCCCCACCCTCGTGAGCAGGGTGTGGGCCCCCTAGCCTTCATCTTTGGCGATGATTTTTCTTTCTTTATTTTAAGATGTTCCATGGAGTTTCAGGACTTTTGGAGTTGCGCAGAATAGGTCTCTAATATTTGCTCCTTTTCCAGCCCAAAATTCCAGCTGCCAGCATTCTCCCTCCTTATGTAAACCTTGTAAAATAAGAGAGAATAGCCATAAGTATTGTGACATAAAGTGGAATAACAGTCCATAATGCAATAAATATCGATATAAAAGCATGATGCAAAATGGACGTATCAACTCCCCCAAGCTTAGACCTCGCTTGTCCTCAAGCAAAAAGCCGATAACAATAAATATGTCCTCATGTTTAGAGGTAGAGGCGTCGATAAAAATAAAATATGGACATGAAGGCATCATGATTATTCTCACAACAGCAACATATATAGATTTTGTCATATGATTACTTATGTTCAAGTGATGATCTATTCACAATGCAAAAGTATAAATCATAAACCTTATTGGGCTCCGACAAACTATAATCTCAGTCATTGAAGCAATTGCAATTTATCATAACATCGGAAAGAGTCTATGTCAGAGCTAAAAAGCAAGTCCACATACTCAACTATCATTTAGTCCTCCATAATTGCTAACACTCACACAATACTTGTGGTTACAGAGTTTTAATCGGACACAGAGAAAGATAGGGGCTTATAGTTTTACCCCACAACCTTTTACCTCAAGGGTAATGTCAACAATAATGGTTCATGCTCCCCTACATCCAATTAGATATATATATCATGTTCTTTCCAACATGCTGAGCTTGCCAAAGGATAAAATGAAAAAGGAAAGGTGAAGATCACCGTGACTCTTGCATAAGGTAGAAGATAATAATAAAAGATAGGCCCTTCGCAGAGGGAAGCAGAGGTTGCCATGCGCTTTTATGGTTGGATGCACAAAATCTCAATGCGAAAGAACGTCACTTTATATTGCCCCTTGTGATATGAACCTTTATTATGCAGTCTGTCGCTTTTATTACTTCCACATCACAAGATCGTATAAAGCTTACTTCTCCCACACTAATCAATCATACATATTTAGAGCAATTTTTATTGCTTTGCACCGATGACAACTTACTTGAAGGATCTTACTCAATCCATAGGTAGATATGGTGGACTCTCATGGAAAAACTGGTTTAAGGGTATTTGGAAGCACAAGTAGTATTTCTACTTGGTGCTGAGAATTTGGCTAGCATGAGGGGGAAAGGCAAGCTCAACAAGTTAGAGGATCCATGACAACATACTTTATCTCAGATATAAGAAAGACATAACTCATTACGTTGCCAAGGGGAGTGCCCATACCCATGTGATTATATCTCCTTTGTCGGTGAAGAAGGTGGAGGTGTTGTAGATGATGCGGGCCTTGCGTCCATCTTCTAAGGCATAGGTTCTCCATCATAGAAAGATGATCGAGTCTCTGGGATCCTCGAATCTGCAGCCAAACTCATCCTTTTGAATCTATATTCATACTCACAATTTTGGTTTTGCAGGTCATAGATTTGGGCTTGGAGGTGCTCGATCTTCTCATGAAGCTTGAAGATAGTCTCCCCAATGTTGTCAGCATCCAACTTCTGGTTGCTAGTGAACTCCGCGATCATCATGTGGTTAGAGTTGAGTCCACGTTCTACCATCCCTTGGCACTTGAAAACTTGTTGCTCCACTGCTTCGAGCCTCGTCTCCATGCTTCCGGTCCCCTTTAGTCCCTCTTCATCGTGGATGTGCAGCAACCCATCACGCAACTCAATGGTTTGAGGGTGTCGCAGCACCTCCGCGAGGTAAGGGTTGATGACCTTCTCGAAGAACTTGTCCTTGGAGGTGCTTGGGGCCATCATGATAACCTAGATCTATCAGAAAAACAGCTCGAAACAAGAACAGAGGAGGTTTGCGTGATACGGGAGTCAAAACCTTCGGGAGGTTATATAATGAATTTTTACCGACCAAAATACGTATCGTGCAAGAAAACGGAGTCCGGAAGGCACACGAGGTGCTCACGAGGTTGGGGGGCGCGCCCACCACCCTCGTGGGGCCCTCGTGTCCTTCCCGGACTGCTACTTGTTTTTCTATTTTTCTAAATATTCCAAAACAGAGAAATATTGCCTTAAAAATTGTTTTGGAGTCGGTTTGCTTACCGTACCACATACCTATTCCTTTTCGGAGTTTGAAACATTCCGGAAAGTGTCCCTTATGTATTCCTCCAGGGTTACGGTTTCAATAATATGGGTTTCAACATTTATGGGATTACCTGAGATATAATGTTTGATTCTTTGACCATTTACCACCTTCGGATTTGTGCCCTCGAAGTTGTTGATCTTCATGGCACCGGAACGATAGACCTCTTCGATAACATAGGGGCCTTCCCATTTAGAGAGAAGTTTTCCTGCAAAAAATCTTAAATGAGAGTTGTATAGCAATACATAATCACCTACATTAAACTCACGCTTTTGTATCCTTTTGTCATGCCATCTTTTAACTTTTTCTTTAAACAACTTGGCATTTTCATAAGCTTGGGTTCTCCATTCATCAAGTGGGCTAATATCAAATAACCTCTTCTCACCGGCAAGTTTAAAATCATAGTTGAGCTCTTTAATAGCCCAATATGCCTTATGTTCTAGTTCGAGAGGTAAGTGACATGATTTTCCATAAACCATTTTATACAGAGACACACCCATAGGATTTTTGTATGCAGTTCTATAAGCCCACAATGCATCATCAAGTTTTTTGGACCAATTCTTTCTAGACCTATTAACAGTCTTTTGCAAAATTAATTTGAGCTCTCTATTGCTCAACTCTACTTGACCACTAGACTGTGGGTGATAAGGAGATGCAATTCTATGATTAACATCATATTTAGCAAGCATTTTACGGAAAGCACCATGAATAAAGTGTGAACAACCATCAGTCATTAAATATCTAGGGACTCCAAACCTCGGAAAAATAACTTCTTTAAGCATTTTAATAGAAGTGTTATGATCAGCACTACTAGTTGGAATAGCTTCTACCCACTTAGTAACATAATCAACCGCAACTAAAATATGTGTGTATCCATTAGAGGCAGGAAACGGTCCCATATAATCAAAGCCCCAAACATCAAATGGTTCAATAACAAGAGAATAATTCATAGGCATTTTTTGACGTCTACTAATATTACCAATTCTTTGACATTCATCACAAGACAAGACAAACTTACGGGCATCCTTAAAGAGAGTGGGCCAATAAAAACCAGATTGCAATACCTTATGTGCAGTTCTATCTCCAGCGTGGTGTCCTCCATAAGCCTCGGAATGACACTTGCGTAGGATCTGTTCCTGTTCATGCTCAGGTACACAGCGTCTAATAACACCATCTACTCCTTCTTTATAAAGATGTGGGTCATCCCAAAAGTAATGTCTTAAATCATAGAAAACCTTTTCTTTTGTTGGTATGTGAAGCTAGGTGGTATAAATTTAGCAACAATATAATTAGCATAATCAAAATACCATGGAGTACTACGAGAAGTACTTATAACATTTAATTGTTCATCAGGGAAGCTATCATTAATAGGTAGTGGGTCATCAAGAACATTCTCTAACCTAGACAAGTTGTCTGCAACGGGGTTCTCAGCTCCCTTTCTATCAACAATATGCAAATCAAATTCTTGTAGCAAGAGAACCCATCTAATAAGTCTAGGTTTAACATCTTTCTTTTCCATAAGATATTTAATAGTGGCATGATCAGTGTGAATAGTTACTTTAGAATCAACAATATAAGATCTGATCTTATCACAAGCAAATACAACTGCTAAAAGCTCTTTTTCAGTAGTATCATAATTTCTTTGAGCATGGTCTAGAGTCTTACTAGCATAATAAATAACATTTAATTTCTTATCAACTCTTTGCCCTAGAACAACACCTACAGCATAATCACTAGCATCACACATAATTTCAAAGGGTAAATTCCAATAAGGTGGCTGAACAACAGGTGCAAAGACTAATGCTTTCTTAAGTATTTCAAATGCTTCTACACAATCATCATCAAATACAAATGGTATATCTTTTTGCAATAAATTAGTCAGAGGCCGAGAAATTTTTGTGAAGTCCTTAATGAACCTCCTGTAAAATCCGGCGTGACCAAGGAAACGTCTTATACCTTTGATATCCTTGGGACATGGCATCTTTTCAATAGCATCGACCTTGGCTTTATCAACTTCAATACCTCTTTCAAAAACTTTGTGGCCCAAGACAATACCTTCATTAACCATAAAGTGGCACTTTTCCCAATTCAAGACAAGATTAGTTTCTTCACATCTATGCAAAACTCGATCAAGATTGCTCAAGTAGTCATCAAAAGAGGAACCATAGACGAAAAAATCCTCCATGAAAACCTCACAAATCTTTTCACAAAAGTCAGAGAATATAGCCATCATGCATCTTTGAAAGGTAGCAGGTGCATTACATAAACCAAAAGGCATACGTCTATAAGCAAAAGTACCAAAAGGGCATGTAAAAGTAGTCTTTGATTGATCTCTAGCCGACACAGGTATTTGAGAGAAACCAAAATAACCATCTAGAAAGCAATAGTGTGCATGTTTGCATAATCTTTCTAGCATTTGATCAATAAAAGGTAAGGGGTAATGATCTTTCTTAGTAGCTTTATTTAATTTACGAAAATCAATTACCATCCTATAACCTGTAATAATTCTTTGTGGAATCAATTCATCTTTATCATTAGGAACAACAGTAATACCTCCCTTCTTAGGGACACAATGGACAGGACTTACCCACTGACTATCAGCAACGGGATAAATTATACCTGCCTCCAGAAGCTTGAGTATTTCTTTTCTTACCACTTCTTTCATTTTAGGATTCAGACGTCGTTGAGGATCACGAACTGGTTTGGCATCTGCTTCCAAATTTATTTTATGTTGACATAGAGTGGGACTAATGCCCTTAAGATCATCAAGAGTATATCCAATAGCAGCACGATGCTTCTTCAGAGTTTTCAATAATCTTTCTTCTTCATGCTCTGAAAGGTTAATGAGCACTAATAATAACAGGATATATCTTCTTTTCATCAAAATAAGCATATTTAAGATTATCAGGCAATGGTTTAAGCTCAAACACGGGATCACCCTTGGGTGGAGGAGGATCCCCTAAAATTTCAACAGGCAAGTTGTGTTGCAGAATAGGTTCATGTTTAAAGAATACTTCATCTATTTTCCTTCTTTCATTCATGAACATATCATTTTCATGGTCTAGCAAATAGTGTTCTAAAGGATCACTAGGAGGTACGGCAATAGAAGCAAGACCAATAATTTCATCCTTACTAGGTAATTCTTCCTCACGATGTTGTTTACTAAATTTAGAGAAATTAAACTCATGAACCATATCATCCAAGCCAATAGAAACAACATTCTTTTTGCAATCTATCCTAGGATTAACAGTGTTCAAGAAGGGTCTACCAAATATAATGGGACAAAAGCTATCTTGCGGAGAGGTAAGAACAAGAAAATCAGCAGGATATTTAGTTTTCCCACACAAGACTTCAACATCTCTAACAATTCCCATTGTTTAAATAGTATCTCTATTGACAAGTTTAATTGTGACATCAATATCTTCTAATTCAGCAGGTGCAATTTCATGCTTGATTTCTTTATACAAGTCATAAGGTATAACACTAGCACTAGCACCCATATCACATAAGCCATGATAACAATGATCTCCTATTTTAACAGAAATAATAGGCACGCCTACCACAGGTCTATGTTTATCTTTAGCACAAGGTTTAGCAATTCTAGCAGTTTCAGCACAGAACTGAATAACATGCCCATCAATATTATCAGACAAGAGCTCTTTAACAATAGCAATATTAGGTTCTACTTTAACTTGCTCAGGAGGTGTATAAGTTCTAATATTGCTTTTACGAACAACAGTTGAAGATTTAGCATGATCCTTTATTCTAACAAGGAAAGGTGGTTTCTCAACATAAGAAGTAGGAACAATAGGATCATTATAAGTGACAGTCTTTTCTTCAACTTTAATAGGTGCGGCTACTTTTACTTCTATGGGAGGATGATATTTAAACCACTTCTCCTTAGGGAGATCAACATAAGTAGCAAAAGATTCATAGAAAGAAGCTACTATCTCAGAGTCAAGTCCATATTTAGTGCTAAACTTACGGAAAATATCGGTGTCCATAAAAGATTTAACACAATCAAACTTAGGTGTCATACCTGAATCCTTACCTTCGTCGAGGTCCCAATCTTCAGAGTTGCGTTTAATTGTGTCCAATAAATTCCATTTAAATTCAATAGTCTTCATCATAAAAGAGCCAGCACAAGAAGTATCGAGCATGGTGCGATTGTTTTCAGAAAGCCGAGCATAAAAACTTTGCATAATTATTTCTCTCGAGAGCTCATGATTGTGGCATGAATATAACATTGATTTAAGCCTCCCCCAAGCTTGAGTGATGCTTTCTCCTTCGCGAGGCCAGAAATTATATATATAATTGCGATCACAATGAACAAGATGCATAGGGTAATACTTTTGATGAAATTCCAACTTCAATCTTTTATAGTCCCATGATCTCATATCATCACATAGCCTATACCATATCAATGCGCCTCCCTTGAAAGATAAAGGGAAGACCTTGTTCTTAGCAACATCATCGGGTATACCTGCAAGCTTAAATAATCCACAAACTTCATCCACATATATTAAGCGCTCATCAGGATGCTTTGTTCCATATCCTGTAAAAGGATTAGCTAGCAGTTTTTCCATCATACCTGAAGGAAATTCAAAAGGAGTTTCATTTTCAATAGGTTCAGTAGGTTGAGGAGAAACTCTTTGCTCTACTGGACAGGGTGAAGATACCCCGAACAAGCCCCTCAGAGAATTACTTTCCATAGTAACAAGTGACAGTAAATTTCAGCACACTATATAAATTTTTCCTTACCAAATTCCACCTACCAAAGGCGCTACACTCCCCGGCAACGGCTCCAGAAAAGAGTCTTGATGACCCACAAGTATAGGGGATCTATCGTAGTCCTTTCGATAAGTAAGAGTGTCGAACCCAACGAGGAGCAGAAGGAAATGATAAGCGGTTTTCAGCAAGGTATTCTCTGCAAGTACTGAAATAAGTGGTAACAGATAGTTTCGTGATAAGATAAATTGTAACGAGCAACAAGTAACAAAAGTAAATAAAGTGCAGCAAGGTGGCCCAATCCTTTTTATAGCAAAGGACAAGCCGGAACAAACTCTTATATAAGGAAAAGCGCTCCCGAGGACACATGGGAATATCGTCAAGCTAGTTTTCATCATGTTCATATGATTCGCGTTCGATACTTTGATAATTTGATATGTGGGTGGACCAGTGCTTGGGTGCTGTTCTTACTTGAACAAGCATCCCACTTATGATTAACCTCTATTGCAAGCATCCGCAACTACAACAAAAGTATTAAGGTAAACCTAACCATAGCATGAAACATGTGGATCCAAATCAGCCCCTTGGGAAGCAACGCATAAACTAGGGTTTAAGCTTCTGTCACTCTAGCAATCCATCATCTACTTATTACTTCCCAATGCCTTCCTCTAGGCCCAAATAATGGTGAAGTGTTATGTAGTCGACGTTCACATAACACCACTAGAGGCTAGACAACATACATCTTATCAAAATATCAAATGAATACCAAATTCACATGAATACTAATAGCAAGACTTCTCCCTTGTCCTCAGGAACAAACGTAATTACTCACAAAGCATATTCATGTTCATAATCAGAGGGGTAATAATATGCATATAGGATCTGAACATATGATCTTCCACCAAATAAACCAACTAGCATCAACTACAAGGAGTAATCAACACTACTAGCAACCTACTAGCACCAATCCCGGACTTTGAGACAAGAATTGGATACAAGAGATGAACTAGGGTTTGGAGATGAGATGCTAGTGAAGATGTTGATGGAGATTGCCCTCTCCCAATGAGAGGAGCGTTCGTGATGACGATGGTGATGATTTCCCTCTCCCGGAGGGAAGTATCCACGGCAGAACAGCTCTGCCGGAGCTCTAGATTGGTTCCGCCAAGGTTCCGCCTCGTGGCGGTGGAGTCTCGTCCCGAAAAGTTCCTTTTGGTTTTTTTCTCATTGAAAGACTTCATATAGGAGAAGATGGACGTCGGAGACCCACCAGGGGGCCCACGAGGTAGGGGGCGCGCCCTACTCCTAGGGCGCGCCCCCCACCCTCGTGAGCAGGGTGTGGGCCCCCTGGCATTCATCTTTGGCGAGGATTTTTCTTTATTTATTTTAAGATGTTCCATGGAGTTTCTGGACTTTTGGAGTTGCATAGAATAGGTCTCTAATATTTGCTCCTTTTCTAGCCCAGAATTCCAGCTGCCGGCATTGTCCCTCCTTATGTAAACCTTGTAAAATAAGAGAGAATAGCCATAAGTATTGTGACATAAAGTGAAATAACAGTCCATAATGCAATAAATATCGATATAAAAGCATGATGCAAAATGGACGTATCACGAATCGATATGCAATGTTCCATCTCCTATAAAAGGATTAGCTAGCAGTTTCTCTATCATACCCGAAGGAATTTCAAAGTAAAAATTTTCAGTAGGTTCAGTAGGTTGAGGAGCAACTCTTTGCTCTACTGGTCGGGGTGAAGATACTCCAAACAAGCCCCTCAAAGGATTATGTTCCATAGTAACAAGTGTCAGTAAATTTCAGCACACTATATAAATTTTTCCTTACCAAATTCCACCTACCAAAGGCGCTTCACTCCGCGACAACGGAGCCAGAAAATAGTCTTGATGACCCACAAGTATAGGGGATCTATCGTAGTCCTTTCGATAAGTAAGAGTGTCGAACCCAACGAGGAGCAGAAGGAAATGATAAGCAGTTTTCAGTAAGGTATTCTCTGCAAGCACTGAAATTATCGGTAACAGATAGTTTTGTGATAAGGTAATTTGTAACGAGTAACAAGTAATAAAAGTAAATAAGGTGCAGCAAGATGTCACAAGCCATTTGTTAGCAAAGGACAAGCCTGGACTAATTCTTATATAAAGGAAAGCGCTCCCGAGGACACATGGGAATTATCGTCAAGCCAGTTTTCATCACGATCATATGATTCGTGTTCAGTACTTTGATAATTTGATATGTGGGTGGACCGGTGCTTGGGTACTGCCCTTCCTTAGACAAGCATCCCACTTATGATTAACCTCTATTGCAAGCATACGCAACTACAAAAGACGTATTAAGACAAACCTAACCATAGCATGAAACATATGGATCCAAATCAGCCCCTTACGAAGCAACACATAAAACTAGGGTTTAAGCTTCTGTCACTCTAGCAACCCATCATCTACTTATTACTTCCCAATGCCTTCCTCTAGGCCCAAATAATGGTGAAGTGTCATGTAGTCGACGTTCACATGACACCACTAGAGGAGAGACAACATACATCTCATCAAAATATCTAACGAATACCAAATTCACATGACTACTTATAGCAAAACTTCTTCCATGTCCTCAGGAACAAACCTAACTACTCACAAATCATATTCATGTTCATAATTAGAGGGGTATTAATATGCATAAAGGATCTGAACATATGATCTTTCACCGAATAAACCAACTAGCATCAACTACAAGGAGTAATCAACACTACTAGTAACCCGCAGGTACCAATATGAGGTTTTGGGACAAAGATTGGATACAAGAGATGAACTAGGGTTTGAGATGAGATGGTGGTAGTGAAGATGTTGATGGAGATTGACCCCCTCCCGATGACAGGATCGATGATGATGACGGTGGTGATGATTTCCCCCTCCCGGAGGGAAGTTTCCCCGACAGAACAGCTCCGCCGGAGCCCTAGATTGGTTCTGCCAAGGTTCCGCCTCATGGCGGCGAGTTTCGTCCCGTAAGCTTTCTTATGATTTTCTCGGGCGAATGACCTCATATAGAAGAAGGTGGGCACCGGAGGCCTGCCAGGGGGCCCACGAGGCAGGGGGGCGCACCCAGGGGGTAGGGCGCACCCCCACCCTCGTGGATGGTGGGTGCCCCCCTCTGGTGCTTCCTTCCCCCAATATTTTTTATATATTCTGAAACGTGCTCCCATGTAGTTTCAGGACTTTTGGAGTTGTGCAGAATAGGTCTCTAATATTTGCTCCTTTTCCAGCCCAGAATTCAAGCTGCCGACACTCTCCCTCTTCATGTAAACCTTGTAAAATAAGAGAGAATAGGCATAAATATTGTGGCATAATGTGTAATAACAGCCCTTAATGCAATAAATATCGATATAAAAGTATGATGCAAAATGGACGTATCAATGGTCCTTCGCTTGCGCCTCACAAGCCCAATAATAGAATATCATGTTGTTGATGTATGACCATATTGTTAGTGAAATTTATTATATAATTACACGCTAGTCTATTAGTTACCACCACAGTGGTGATGTCCTACCATAGAGTGTTGAATCGTACAATCTTTTGGTTTTTCTTATTCACTTTCCTTCAAGCAAGATATGTTGAAATGTTGTGTAGATTTTTTTGGTACATAGTTTTGTTTTGAATTATGCATGGCCGATTTTTTTAAAGAAAATTGGTGTGTTGATGACCGAGCAATTAGTATGTGCATGTCCATGTACTAAGACTAAGTATGGTGTTTCATAATGTAATGTCTACTAATCTAGTTAGGTATAAAATGGATATCGTGTGAATTCATAGGAAAAAATGCTTCGCTCGACCCCCGGTAAGTTCCACTCAGGGAGAATTGGGAGATGATGAATCCTAGCCGGTACGTTCTCCTTTCCCCTTTCCTCGTCACTGCCACAGGGCCCATGCGCTAGCCAAGTGACTAGTGGTGAGTAGAGTGGAGTGCTGCAGTTTCTTAGGCGGCGGCCTCGGGCGGTGTGGCGGCATTGTATTTGTGTCCTGCAGCACTTGTGGGTAGTGCTCTTCCTTCTCCTTGGCCATATGGGCGGCGAATTGTAGGTGTAGGTCGCGGTTGTGGCGGTAGTCCCAGTCTTCCTGGGTTCGTGCCCGATATAATTGTCTCCTTCCTTTCCCTCCCAACGTCCTCCTCCTTGATAGATCTGGTCCTCAGCGCCACCAGATCTGTTGAATGTGGGGCTGCTAGAGGTGTGGTCTTGGACCGGAGAAATTCTTGGTTGGCTGCTGCGACCATGACGATGGTGACACTTTCTAGTATTGCCTCTCTCCTTGGAGGCAGGGTCGAGGTTGGTGATACGTCTCCAATGTATCTATAATTTTTTATTGTTTCATGCTATTATATTATCAATCTCACATACTTTATATGCAATTTTCTATCATTTTTGGGGACTAACCTATTAACTCAGTACCTAGTGCCAGTTGTTGTTTTTTGCTTGTTTTGGTTTCTCAGAAAATCTATTCCAAATGGAGTCTAAACGCTACAAAACAATTTGACAATTTTTTCTGGACATAAGAGACCCTAGAAGCTTTGGGAGGAGTCCAGACAATAAGCAAGGAGATGACAAGGCAATAGGGTGCGCCCTTATACCTTTTGGGCCCCACGTGGCTCCATCTGACATAATTCCACTTTTATAAATTATCAAATATTGCGAAAACCCAAGAGAGGCCACCAAATAAATTATTCCGTCGCTGAAAGTCTCTGTTCTTCCGTGATCCCATGGAGGCCTTTTCCGGTACTCTTCTAGAGGGGGAATCGATCATGGAGGGCCTTTACATCAACATTGTTGCTCCTCCGATGATATGTGAGTAGTTCACCATAGACCTACGGGTCCATAGCTAGTAGCTAGATGGCTTCTTCTCTCTCTCCAATATTTCAATACCATGTTCTCCTAGAAGTTTTATTCGATGTAATCTTCTTTTGTGATGTGTTTGTTGGGATACGATGAATTGTGGGTTGATGATAAGATTATTCATTGGAAGTAATTGAGTATTTTCTGAACTTTATTATGCATGATTCTTATACCTTTGTATTTCTCTCCGATCTATCCGTTTGTTTTGGCCAAGTCGATTGATTTATCTTCAGCAGGATAGGTGCTTTGTAGTGGGTTCAAGCTTGAGGTGTCCTCACCTAGTGATAGCAGGGGTAGCAAGGCACATATTGTATTGTTGCTACTAAGGATAAAACATCGGGTTTAATCATATTCCTTGATTTTATTATGTCTACATTATGTCATCTTGCTTAAAGCATTGTGCTGTTTGTCATGAACATAATAGCCTAGATGCAAGTAGGATTCGGTCAATGGTGGAGTGATAGTAGTAGATGCAGGCAGGAGTCAGTCTACTTTTCACGTACGTAATGCCTATATACATGATCATTTCCATGAATATTGTCATAAGCGCTTTTCTATCAATTTCCCAACAGTAATTTGTCTACCCACCGTATGCTATTATTATGAGAGAGAAGCCTCTAGTGAAAACTATGGGGCCCGGGCCTACTTTAATCATATTACAAAAACCAAAATTACTTTGCTGCAATTTTCTTTCTTTTATTTTACTTTAGAATTTATATATCTATTATTATCAGATTTAATCCTTGCACATAACGAGTTCAAGGGGATTGCCAACCCTCTTGCCTGTGTTGGGTGCACGTATTTACTCTTGTGTTTGTAGGTAGTGTTTACTAGGAATTTGTGTGGTTCTCCTATTGGTTCGATAACGTTGGTTTTCATTGAGTAAAATACTAGCCGCTACTATATTGCTTCACCCTTCCTCTTTGGGGAAAATCCCAACGCAGCTCACAAGTAGCAAAATGAATTTTCGACACCGTTGTCAGGGAGACATTATCAAATACCTACATGTTCCTTCACAGAAATTATCATTTACTTGCTCTACTTTTTATTTGCCTTCTTTTTTTCATGTCCCTCCACTTCTCTAAAAAATCGAAAAACACAAAAATATTTTATTTTGCTAGTTTGCTTTGCCACTATGGCTAGTTCTTCGCTTGTTACTTGTACCCCTGAAAATGAAGTGCTTAATTTTAAACAAAGGAGAGGAGATAATTTAAAAGATGCTTGGTATAGGATTTGTGATGCTCAGAATAGATCAACTCGTAAGCAACCCACCACCTTTCTTCTTCGCAATTTTATGTGGGTGTTACTACTTGGTATAGATTTGTTCTTGATACTATTACTGGAGGGAATTTTCTAAGTAGTCACCCTTGGGATGCTTTCAATTCTATGGTGGAAGAAAAACTACATAAAGTTGATGATATGGCTAGGAACATGGATAGAATTGCTCATGATGTGGATACTCTCAAAATTAAAATTTTGCCACCTAAGCATGATATTACTGAATCTCTAAATTCTATCCAAGTCTCCATGAATGAAAGTAGAGAAAGAATCGCTAGCATAAGAGCTAAGCGACAATTTTTAGAAAAATCGATTCCACCTGATTATTTATCATAATTCTGATGAAGATATTAAAATGATTGGTGTATCACCTATTGCCTTTTGTTTAGAAATATAAAACTTGGTGAAAAGGGGACTGGAGATGAGTCAACTTTAGCTAGAAGGCCTCCCAATTGTTCGGAGGGTGACGATCTTAATGATAAAAACAATGAAAGTGGGTTTGAAGAAGTCAAAACTTTAGATAATGAAGCATCCACCACTTTGGATTACAAGGACTTTAATTATGATAATTGCTCTTTGATTCAATGTATTTCCTTGTTGCAATCCATGATAAATTCACCTAATGCATGCAAATAGAATAAAGCCTTCACTAAACATATTGTAGAGGCTATGATTAAAGCTCATGAAGAAAAACTAGAATTGGAAGTATCTATACCAACAAAATTACATGATGAATTGGAACCTACTATTAAAGTTAAGATTAAAGATTATGAATTTAATTCTTTATGTGATCTAGGTCTAGTGTCTCTACTATACCAAAATCGTTATGTGACGTGCTAGGTCTCACCAATATGGATGAATGTTTCCTTAACTTGCATTTAGCAGATTCTACTATTACGAAATCGTTCGGTCTAATAAATGATGTTCTCGTACTTGCTAATAGGAATCATCACTGGTGCGCATCGGTCCTAAACAAACGGTTTTCAACCCCTTTCCGCGACGGCATTTGGAACCATCGCCAAGTGAGTGTGGGCGATAGGGGGTCCTTCCCACACGACCCATAAACCGTCGGGGATATGCCCTCCTGGCACGCACGCTTGACAAAATGAGATCATGTGCGACCGGCAAGCGCTCAAATACGGAAATACGTATAGTAGAGCTAAAAAAATACAATTATACGGCAAAATTGTTTCCGGTCGCAAGTACATCCCACACAGCCAGTCCCCGCCAAACATTTCCGTTCATATGTACATCCCACATAGTCACTCCAAGGAAACGTTTTTGTTCACAGGTACATCACACACAATTTTCTCATTAAATCGTTTGTGATAGCGTTGCCATTGCACACGATATTAATAATTTTATCATTCGCGTTATTGAATGCATCACACACGGTGCATAGAAGAAACTGTGTGGCAAAGGCTGTCCCTCACACACACTTTTTATGTGGTAAATGTTTGTGCAAGGTGGCCTAACGCAAACAGTTTTCAAGAGAAAGTTGTGTGTGCAGTGGAGATTGATCACACACGTAGTGGATCCTAGAAACGTTTCTGATCTCCACATATATCGCAGACGTTTCGCTTTCGCAAACCGTGTGCAGTGTAATCACTAATTAATCCCTAATTAATCCAATTAATCCCAAATTTAAAAATCACATGTTTTGAATTTGAAAGTAGGCAATCACTTATTTTATATCCAACCATGTCTATTACAAATATAGTTTCAACCACGAATCCATAATTCGATGCACATGTACATATACTTAAGAACTACAGAAGCACCGAGTAAAGAATGATGAACCACAGTTGTACTAAAGACCGTAAAGAGAGAGGCGAAAGACATTCTGGTTGCTGGAGAAGGTGAAGCGGAATGCCCATAGTGTGCCCTCCTCCATGCGTAAGGCGCGCACGACTCTAGGCCAACACCTTGTGATGGCTGCCCGTCCATCCTTCACTGTCTTCATTAGGACTTCTCGATGCTCATTATAGTCTGGATGAAATACTTTATCCTTCATTGCGTGTCCACCAATCATGTACTTTGCGAGGTAATCTTGAGTGAACTGCTTCGGGAACCACTAGGAACGAAAAAGATTTAGACATTGTTGTCTAACAACTCATTACGGGCAGTAAAAAGAGAAGGCTGCAGAGTTTGTAGTTACCATCCTACAGCTCACTGTTGTGTTGGATAGGGCATAAACAAATAATTTTCTTGCCACCATTCATATCTTTTTGCTAATAATCCTTATCAGTTTCCTCACTTGATGCTTGTTCATCAATATCTCATTGCCCCATATGCAAAAAGGGTCGATGCGTGGATCCTTGCCAAGGGCATATGTACCTATAAGCAACAAGTCAATATTAGAAGCTAACTAGTGTCCAGGCCTAGATCTATATGCACTACATTATGGAACAATGGGGGAGAACAAGCCAAGGGATGAAGCTAACCTCAAGGGAAAATGGTGGCCACTCCCGTTGTTGTCCTACATAAGTAGTGGAAAGGCATGATAAGTACATCAATCTTAACATCAAACAAATATAGCAAAGGTAAACAACATCATCTCCAAATGATAGCTTGAATGTGTTGGTTTCAGCATGTTGTTAAAGCCGATATAAAATGGAAGGCAATGTTACCAACAGCAGGCTTAACAGCCATCAAATATTGCAATTCGAACTGATATTGTTGAAAATGAATAGAACGTAGGTAATGCTTAAACATCACACTAGATAAATGTGTAAAACTAAAATAAAGGGCATGCGTTAACTACACCAGGAATAACTGGAACCAAATATAGCCGTTCAAACTGGTATTGATGTAGTCGAGCAGCACAATTCCGACTTGCACATAATGAACAACACATTGTGAATGACTGAAATAAACAAGGCATAAATGACCAGTATAACATCCAAATATAGCCATTGAAAACTGGTCAGAGTCTCACTGCAACCAACCTAACAAGCAAATATTGATAAACAGAGCATATGCTTGAAAACTGGACAAATACTCACTGCAACCAACCTAACAAGCAGATAAAGATAAACAAGGCATCTGCTTGATAACTGGACAAATGCTAAAAAAGCAACCTAACAACCAAATACAGATAAACAAGGCATCTGCTTGATAACTAGACAAATGCTAAAAAAGCAACCTAACAACCAAATACAGATAAACAAGGCATCTGCTTGATAACTGGACAAATACTCACTGCAACCAAACTAAGAACCAAATACATATAAACAAGGCATCAACTCGATAACTGAAAAAATGCTCACTCCAACCAACCTAACAACCAAATACAGATAAAAAAGGCATCTACTCACTATAAACAACCAAATATAGCCATCCGCAAAACTAAAGTGGACAATTCATACTTAAACATCACATAGACCTATTGAACAATACATTTTTGCATAACTGAAATAATTAAACATGGCACGGTTAAAGCATCGCATGACAAATGCTACTACAACAAAGGGTACGGGTCGGTAAGATATAAAAGGTAAGATTTCCTGATAGAATGTTGCCTCACATTTCATGGACGGGATCCTTCCAGTTGGAAGAGAACAGACCCATGGTGCGCTCTCTGATGTCATAGATGGGTTGTTTCACCTTGGAAGAACCTTCATGGGTGCCCTCCTCAAGGTCGTGGTCATGATCGATGAGATCTGACTTGGCAATTGAGGATCCCAAGCCTCTGCCGTAGAACGTGTCCTTCAGAAGTGACAAAATGGTCTTGATGGCGTATAAAGTTCGCAAATCCTTGACCGCTTGGTGGAGGAGATCAACGGTAGGGCCACCGAAGAGATCAACGATGGTTGAACCAGAGGGGTTGGGGATGGACCACTTAACCTGTGACATGGCCCGCGTGAAGCCGTCGGTGTGGACGAGCTTGATGTCGTAGCCAGCTTTCCCGAGATACAGTAATACGCTAGCCTACTGAGATGAAGCCTTTGGCATGGCCACGTAGTCAACGTCTTCGTCGGCTTCCGTGGCGACGTGTTGCTCCGAGATCGATAGGTCGGGGCGAACGGCGGCCACCTCGCCAATGTCCGCCGGAGAGGCCATGATAAACCTCTTCTTGGCTGAACGCTCGTCGGGCTCCCCGGGATACGTGGTTGAGATTAGGCCGTGACATTCTGGAGCAGGGGATGTGGATTTGGCGGGGAGGGACACCGCAGGCCTCATCTAAAAACCCAGGGGAGTGGGGCGATGGTATGGGAATCACTGGGTAACCTAAACTTTATTATCTAAGCTAGGAGGAACGGGCAGACTGGCAGGGGTTGGCGGCGGCGCGGATGGCGGCCGTGAGCTAGGGTTCGAGGGGGGAGGGGCGGGTAGGGGACTGTGGAGGGGGGTGGTGTTTGAGGATACGCCACAACTACTGAAAATTTTAGTAATGGTGGGTGGAGATGGTGGTGGACGAGGGAGGGCGACGGCTCAAATGCCTTAGCTACTGCAATTTTACTATAAGGTCGGTGCTAGAGGAGTGTGGGCGACGGTTGAAGTACGACGGCTACTAAAATTTGGGTAAAGGAATTGATGGGGGGCGGGAGTGCCCAAGATCGCGCACTGTCCAATAAAAATATGCGTGTATGATAATAAGGAAAAGTGGCGCGGATCCGCCGATTTTTGCATTTCTCAAGGCGGGTAGTTTGTTTTTTATATTTCTAGCTTGCTGGTTTATCGCACATGGTTCGTCCTAATTTCCAAATAAACTTACCTGCCTTTAGCTTGCACAGGTGGTGGTTTTACAGCGCACTTGCATCGCACACGGTTAAGCAAGTACCTCCACTCTTTGCTCACGCTTGCACGATCATGATGATTTCAGCGCACTTGCATCGCACACGATTGAGCCAGTACCTCCACCCTTTGTTGGCGCTTGCGCGGTCATGGTGATTTCAAGGCACTTGCATCGCACACGGTTGAGCCAGTACCTCCACCTTAATTTGCTCGCACTTGCACGGTCGTGGTGATTTCAGCGCACTTGCATCGCACATGGTTGAGCCAGTACCTCCACCTTAATTTGCTCTCGCTTGCGCGGTCGTGGTGATTCACATCGCACTTGTATTGCACACGGTTAAGATATTATACCTTGTGTCTGTTGAGGGTCATCAAAGTCTATGCAGCAAAAAATAACGTTAGAGAGGGTCAAAATACAGCCACACCAGCATGTGGCCCAAATATATATGAGTGAAAAGGGTGGTCTGTGATGTTCAAAATTCTAGTGCACAACTTTGACCCCACGGGTCCATGGTTGGGCGCGTCATTGAAGATCGATGAGAGTGGCCAGAAGTCAAGAACCACCTAGAAGTGGCCAAATATATGTACGAATATTGGGTATGTTTAAAACTTTAAATACACAATGCATAACTTTGGTGGCAGCTGCCTCGCAAACCCGAAAGCACCCTAACAACCACCTAGCTAGGATATATATATATATATAATGACATAATGTCATACCTAGCTAGGATGCTTGGCCCACCACCTCCCACTTCGTGTCCGCGGGGTGGATGCACATAATGATCGATACTTTGGTCATACATGCATGTCGCCATGACCTACCATAAGACGGACCAATGAATCTTTTGTTTGGTCAAATGACAGTTGTTGTTGTCGATAAATTGCTTGGGCCAATAGATTGAACCATCATAAAAATCGCACGAGAGGGACCACAAAACCATCACCTCTTGCATGCGGCCCAAAATGATGTACATTGGGAAGGGGTGATGTGTGTTTTCAATATAGAATAATGTACAATTTAGATGTGGTGCCTACCTCTCGATACGGACAACAACCATGAACGCAAGGTAGTTAAGGATGAGATACGTACGCAGGGTTTGATGTAGGTCCAACCTAGCAATCCGAGCATCTGGGAGGGAATGCTGACAACGCATGAGCTTGAGTTTTGGTTGACCGACATTTGACGGTGACTGGCCCTAACACGAACTAGGAGGAATCCATTCATGGCCAACACATACCCCTCATTATCGGTCAAAGGGATGATATATATACACTCAGGGAGCCCACAGATATCCGTGTCGTCACAAAAAACCGCACAAGGGAGATGTGGTCGATCAAAAGACCCTTTATACACTGCATGCGGCCAGAAAATATGTATGGGTACGATGTGTATGATGTGTTTAAATCCCAAATGCACAACTTCGATGGGCCACGCCAAGTACATTACAAACCGGACACTGTACCCGACTCCAAGCCTGGTTCAATACCTATGATGTCAGTTTCCCAACTTCGAGGCGGCGGCGAGGGTGGGGGGTCGTCCCACGCATGCGCTCAAACTTTATTTTGTCTAGCATGGGACACATCTATATATATCTATACATCTATACACCTATATAGTGTGTGAATAACTATGAAAGTTGCTTGTTGGATGAAGCCAATCCGATGGTATAGAGATGAAAAATCCGAGCACTACTGGCCGGTGGATATCATCTACATTCCACCAGATTCTGCCACATGTATAATCTAGAAGACTCCATGGTTGAACTTAAGCATAATGCACAGACCTCAAAACACAAGCACTTCTCCTTTGTTCTCTACAATCTTCCATATCTTAATTGCCCAAACCTTTTTTTCTAAATGAATTGTCACTTTTTGTTTTTACCTTTACAATGCATAATTCCATGAATCTTAAAATAGTTTTTTATAAAACTAATTGATTTTGGATGAGATGACCTATAAGAATTAAACGAACATCTACATCATGCATATCTGGGAGAAGAGGCGGGAAACTGATGAGAGGAGTGGCGAGAAATGGTAGCCTATTTTGAATGAAAACCTAGTAGAGAAGGAAGCGTGAGCTACACGACGCATGCGCACAGTGCTTACCCATGTACTACATGTGCTGTCGAAAGGGCTCGGGGTTGCCGCTCGATCTGGGAGCATCCAACCGTGCACACATACGATCCGTGGGGTTTGGGTTCTGGCCAGTCAGAATGCGGGACACAGATCGCGCGCGCAGCGGGAGGGGGGGGGTTATATCATATGGAAACCAACATTCGGTGGAAACCAGTGAAAACCATGAGAAAAAGATGTTTTGAAGTTTCAATTTTTTTTCAAAAAAATGCGGGATGTTTAGAGGATCATGTTTTATTGCCACACAAAATTTCAAGTTGAAACACATTACGAGATGTGAGCTATGAAAAAGACAAAATCAGTGTTGAATCGTGCCGAGTAGTAATGTCACTATTCAGGGCAGAATTTGTCTTTTTCATAGCTCACATCTCGTAATGTTTTTCAACTTGAAATTTTGTGTCTCAATAAAACATCACCTTCTTAACACCCAATTCTTTTTTTCAGATTTTTATGAAAATTTAAAATATGGTTTCCACGAAGTTTTAATTGAATATCAGCTTTCGTGAGTGAACCGTGTGCTATTTGAAAACATTTTGTGAGAAGAATCTCTTTTTTTAATCCCCGTAAATCGAAAACTAAGCTGAAAATCATGAAACCTGCCATGATGTCACGACATCGCACTTATATGTCAAGGAATTTTTTCGTCCATTGTGGCGCAAGTTTTATTAGAAGCCTCTTACAAACCGGAGCTTCTCTGAAAGAAGCCTCGTGGTTCCGATAGGGAAACGTGTCCCCCTTGTGGGCGAAACATAATCACTGCCTCTTTTTGCCTTGTATTTTCTTCTACGGGAAACATGGAATGACAGGATATCCGTGCTAAAATTTAAACTTATTCAGGGTTCGTTTGGCCTTTTTATACACTAATTGAGTTTCCTAGGCATTTAATGTCCACAATTCAAATCTGAACTACAAATACATGCTCCAGTTCACCAAAATGGCTAGAAAAATTATACATGTGTCCTTGGATGCATGTTTAGGTCTCATGCTAGGATGGGAAGGAATTACAACCATACTGGTGTCCTGGCTCGTCCACAAACATTTCGAATCTCGGTTTTAAGTCCCCATAAATCCTAAACTCACCAGAAAGTCATCAAAGGTGGCATGGTGTCACGTCATGGCACATATATGTCGTGGTAAAAACGTCCAATTTGGGCCTAGCTTTATTACAAACCTCTTACAAACATTGGAGCTTCTCTCGAAGAAGCCTCGTGGTTTTGATAGGGAAACATGTCCCCTTGTGGGCCAAACGATAATTACTCCCTCTTCTAGCCTCGTATTTGCTTCTACACGCGACACGGAACAACTAGAGATTCACGCTGAACTTTGAAATTATTGAGGGTTCATTTGGCCTTTTTATACACTAATTGAGTTTCCTAGGCATTTAATGTCCATAATTCAAATCTGAACTTCAAATACATGCTCCAGTTCACCAAAAAGGCTAGAAAAATTATACATGTGTCCTTGGGTGCATGTTTAGGTCTCATGCCAGGATGGGAACGAATTACAACTGTGCTGATGTCCTGGCTCGTCCTCAAACATTTCGAATCTCGGTTTTTAAGTCCCCATAAATCCTAAACTCACCAGAAAGTCATCAAAGGTGGCATGGTGTCACGTCATGGCACATATATGCCATGGTAAAAACATTGCGAAGTTGGGCCAAGCTTTATAACAAACCTCTTACAAACCGGAGCCTGTCGCAAGAACCCTCGTGGTTTTGATAGGGAAACGTGTCCCCTTGTGGGCCAAACGATAATCACTCCCTCTTCTAGCCTCGTATTTGCTTCTACACGCGACACGGAACAATTAGAGATTCACGCCGAACTTTGAAATTATTTAGGGTTCGTTTGACCTTTTTTATTCATGAATTATTTCTAGGCATTTAATGTCCATCATTCGAATCCGAACTACAACTACATGCTCCAGTGCACCAAAATGGCACCCTCAAGAACTCTCTAGTTCTTCTTCCTCGGGATCCACATCAACTTGATGGGAATTGTCAGTGTCAAAACCGGCGGATCTCGGGTAGGGGGTCCCGAAATGTGCGTCTAGGCGGATGGTAACAGGAGGCAGGGGACACAATGTTTTACCCAGGTTCGGGCCCTCTTGATGGGGGTAAAACCCTACGTCCTGCTTGATTAATATTGATGATATGGGTAGTACAAGAGTAGATCTACCATGAGATCAGAGAGGCTAAACCCTAGAAGCTAGCCTATGGTATGATTGTTGTTCTTCCTATGGACTAAAACCCTCCGGTTTATATAGACACTGTAGAGGGCTAGGGTTACACAGTGTCGGTTACAATGGTAGGAGACCTACATATCTGTATCGCCAAGCTTGCCTTCCATGCCAAGGAAAGTCCCTTCTGGACACGGGACGACATCTTCAATCTTGTATCTTCATAGTCCAGGAGTCCGGCCGAAGGTATAGTCCGACTATCCGGACACCCCCTAATCCAGGACTCCCTTAGTAGCCCCTGAACCAGGCTTCAATGACGACGAGTCCGGCGCACAGATTGTCTTTGGCATTGCAAGGCGGGTTCCTCCTCCAAATACTTCATAGAATATTTTGAACACAAAGGTAGTGTCCGGCTTTGCAAAATAAGTTTTCACATATTGCCATAGAGAGAATAATATTTACACAAATCTAATCCGCTGACGTATTTTGTAGCATGACATCACACCACGGCCAAGTCTTTATTCAAATTGTTTTACTGTCCCACCTCAGCGCGTTTAGCGAGGCGGTTTCCTTGGCACGTCTTGTCAAAGCAGAGATCGTGTCCCCTTATTCTGGGATTCTCATCAATACGGGCATGGGTATCCCAACCGCGCCATTGATTACGGTGCCTGGGAGATAAGCGAGTTTTACTAGGCTGGTGGGGACGCATAGTCGCGTCCACCCATATAAGGGGATAAGGATCCACCTTTTTATCCATGCCTTCTTTCTCCTTTGCCTATCCATTTCCGCGCACTCGAGCTCCTGCGCCCAAGTCCGCACACCCCACCTCAACCTTCTCCTGCCATGCCCGGAGTGGGAGGCAAGTGGATGGTCTCCTCCGTCACGGAGGGACACATCAAAAAACTGAGGAAGGCCGAATACTTGTCTAACGACATTGCGCACCGGCTTCCCGAAGAGGGGCAGCTTATCCCCACCCCTAGGCCCCATGAGAGGGTGGTTTTCCTCCCCCATTTCCTCCGCGGACCGGGCTTCCCTCTCCACCCATTTGTCTGGGGGCTCATGTTATACTATGGCCTGGATTTCCATGATCTGGCCCCGAACTTTGTCCTCAACATCTCGGCGTTTATCGTCGTGTGCGAGGCTTTCTTCCGCATCTGCCCCCATTTCGGCCTATGGCTCAAGACTTTCAATGTCAAGCCGAAGGTGGTGCACGGCACCCAGGCGGAGTGCGGAGGCGCCATGGTGGGCAAGATGCCCAACGTCCTATGGCTCGAGGGCTCCTTCGTGGAGTCCCTAAAGGGGTGGCAGTCGGGGTGGTTTTACATCACCGAGCCACGCGACCCTGAATGGGTCGCAACCCCCGAGTTCCGATCCGGACCCCCTACGCGGCTCGCCTCCTGGAAAGAGACGGGCCTGTTGTGGGGTAAAAAAGGAGAGCTGACCAGACTCCAAACATGCGTCCAAACCCTGGTGGACAAGAAGCTCAAACTTGTCAATGTAGTCCAGGTTATGCTCATCCGTCGGATCCTCCCGTGTCAACAACGGGCTTTCAACCTGTGGGAGTTCGACCCAACGCGGCACCGAACTCTGAGCAGGCTCTTCGACACGACGTACGAAGATGCCCGAAAGGTGCTTTTCAAGGGCGCCGAGGCCCCCGCATCCGCTACTGAGGATCACGGATTCAGCACGCAGCGTCATGCTCGTGCGGTAAGATGTTTTTACCTTTTATAGGGTATTTAGTTTTTCATAGTTTCACTCCATGCGGGATCTAAGCTCCCTTACCTTTGTCAGGATTGGCAGGAGACGTCTAGACAGATCAACTGTCCGGCTCCTTTGCCTGAAGGCCCAGTGGACGCTCGCTTGGTGAAGCTGCTGGTTCCAGCACCCTATGTGGTGCTGGAGAAGAAGGCCAAGAAGAAGGCCACGGGGACTCGAAAGAGTGCCCGGCGCCAGGAGGTGTCGGATTCATCATCCGACGACTCCAAGGTGCACTCCTCCCATGTAGACGAGGAGGAGGAAGAAGAGACCTCTCCCCCTCCAGCGGGGGGAGGGAAGAAAAGGAAGGCCGCCCCAACTGGGGAGGCTGAAGGGTCCAAGAAGGGGAAGACCCCTCCTCCGGACTACTCCACCAACGCCGACGACGGTGAAGAGGAGTGGCCGCACATGGCCAAGCCCCTGGCGAGATCGTAAATATCCGGATACCAGAGTGATTCATAGTATTCCCCCATTGCACAGCTTTTCCTTACGTCGAACATGTTTATGCAGTCCACCCAAAGACCGGCTTGACGTGTCGTCGAGCGGTTCCCTGGATTCGTCAGATGTGAATTCGCTTCCGACGGCTACCTCCCCCCATCCTACGGACGACGCCGAGGCGGCGTCCCAACATATTCCGAGCCAGGAGGAGGTGGTCCTGGTGGCGCCGCAAGGCGACCTCCCGGACTCCAGGCGTGAAGGGGATAGAACCCCCAAGGGTTCCAAGTCCGGCTTTGAGCCAGACACCGCGCCGGAACCTTCAATGGTTCTGGACTCCGGTAGGCAGCCTCCTTCCAAGAGGAGCAAGCCTACCGAGCCTGTGACCTCCGTCCAACCGGAGGCACCGGACAATTTGCTGGAGGTGCTTAACGGCGCCTCCATCGATGAGGAGCACCGCACTATTATGAGTGCGGTGATCCAGAAGGTTCAGTCCGCCAAGAGCAGACTGAATGAAGCCTG
Source organism: Triticum urartu (assembly GCF_056163025.1). NCBI lineage: Eukaryota > Viridiplantae > Streptophyta > Magnoliopsida > Poales > Poaceae > Triticum > Triticum urartu. Next base: position 122,817,545 of record NC_141879.1, read on the forward strand.
TGCCAGCCTTCTATCAGGCTTCGAGGTAAGTAAAGAATATGTAAAAATATTACCGCATAGACAATAGCCCCTAATGCTCTGTTCGGCATTCGGAAAGAAAAGCCGAATAGAGGATCTAATAACATTCACAGGAGTCTAACATAATCAAGTCAATATGCGTATGCAGGCTTCGCTGCTGGCCTCCGCCGCACTGACTGCGGAGGTGGATACGCTGAAGCAAAACCTCGTGCGGTCCGAGAATGAGCTCGGCCATGCCAAGAGGCAACTCGAGGAGAAGGAAGGTAAGTAATACCTTGCGCAAGTATATAGAGAAGATGTGGCTGCAAAAAATGACAGGATCAACGTGCTATTATAGGGGCCACGACCGAGGTGGCAACCCTTAAGAAAGCGCTGTCCAAGGCCGAAAATAGAGCGGCCGTGGAGCACACAGAGAGAGGGAAGCAGGAGGCGCGGGTGGAGGAGGTGCAGAAAGAGCTCCAGGCTCTCGTGAAAAAAACACGAGAGTTTGGAGCTTGACTCGAAGACGCAAGCGTCCGAGCTTGCAGCAGCCCTCGAAAGCGCGAAGTCTGCCAAGGCTGAAGCCCAGAAAGCCCTCCAAGAAATTGAAGATATGAAGAAGATAGCGGCAGGTAAGGCATTCATTATGCAAAGCAAGCACGTGAAAGTGAAGTACTTGTTACTTACCCGAGTCCGGAGCTCTCCAGGAGCATTCACAGATTTGCCCTGTAGTGCGTATGATGCCTCCGCCTACTACCGAGCCGAGGAGGGGAGCTCGACGGAGAAGGTGTTCTGGTCTCAGTATGCTGAGGCTGCACACCTGGTGCCTTTGAGCGACCAGCTGAAGCACATGGTCGAGCTCCACAAGGTGGCCGAACAGGCCATAAAGGGCCTCATAGTTCGGCTTTGGCCTGGAGAGGCTCTGCCTGGGAGCTACTTCGGGCTGGTGAGGCGGCTGGTGGATGCCTGTCCACGGCTTGAAGTAATCAAGCGCTCCGTCTGCATCGAAGGTGCCCGTAGGGCGCTTGCACGTGCTAAAGTGCACTGGGGCAAGATGGATGCGGAGAAGCTGGTGAAGGACGGGCCGCCACCGGGCAAGGAGCATCGCGTCCCGGAAGCATATTATGAGGGCATCCTCAAGGGTGCCCGCCTTATAGCGGATGAATGCTCCAAAAATGTAATATTTGAGTAAACTCGCATTTGTGATCCTGTACGCGGAAAACTTGTTCATATGCTCTGAGCAACGCTTTTGAATTTAAAATATTACCTTCTGTGCGGCCGTTTATCAAATTTGAGAGATGGCGAGTCGTCGGCTTCTGCCCCCATGCCGCGAGTGCTGGGGTGTTCGGGATAAACATGAGCGCTCCTTTTCCCATTCTTGGGTCCTTCGAGGGAGGCGCTCAACACAACGAACAAGGCAATCAGACTATAATGCTTGAACACTCTCACTTAGCCATAGAATTCTATAATTTTAAATTTTGGCGAAGCCCCTAGTGTTTGGAAGACCGAGTTGGGGGCGCTATCCACGCCTAGGCCGGGCAAAGCCGACTCCTCGCTCTAAGCGGCATAAGTCTTTAGGGACTCAAAAACCTCTCGAACAACGAACAGCTCTCGCCTCATCATGACGGTCAGTTTTAGCTTTCTCTACTGAGGTGCTTAGCCCAGCTCAACTGGGGCACAATTGCAGTAGTTCTCCTAATGCTACCTTAGCCGATATAACAGAACGTAAGGTACCAAAACATAGGAGCGGGCAAACCCAACTATTGACCCAAGACATGATTCGGAGCCGATGCATATAATGCTATAAGTTCGGGGTGTCGCACTTGTGAAAGTGTTCGGACTTCTCACACCGTATTGTGGGGTACTTAAGCCCCTGGCGTATTGGCCGTACCAAAGTGTACGGGTGCAACATGTCATTAGTGAACATATATTCGTAAAAAAGAGTAATGCAATAATAGACGGAAGCTATGCATTGTTTATTTAAAAAAGCTGCGGTCAAAGCAGAACGATACAAATACTGCAATAAGCAAAAGATGGGACTATTTAACATGTCCTTTCGAGGGGCAAGCTGCGGAATGTTATGTGAAACAGGTATACTTCTTGTTATAGAGACCACCTTAGAGTTCCATAGTGCGGCGTAGTTTTCTGCTTCCCTGGTTGTATCGTTTGTGCGGCAATTGTACTGCCGGACAAGCCTTTCGAAGAATGGAGTCCTGAAAATAAGAGAAAATTAGGAAATCGGCAGCCCCTAGTGCGGTTTAAGCCGTGTTTCAGGCGTGCCGTGATTGTGCCCCTCCCCCTGTGCCCATGGTATTTCCAGAGCGTAGTTATGTACGCGCAGCACTGGTTTCGCAAGTTCGCGAGGGCTGGGGTTGGGGCCGCATTGCTACGCTTGCTCTGAACGTGCCAGGCGGTCTTGTTGTAGGTTACTCCGGGCACGCTTGACGCTGTCCAGACGTTTAATGGATGGACTAGAGAATTGCCTTGAGAGGCTTCTTTGTACTTCCGCTGCGATAGCCGCCATATGCTCCTCCATTCGGAGAGAGCGTTCGGTGTTTCCATTGACCGCGATGACGCCTCGAGGGCCTGGCATCTTGAGCTTGAGGTATGCGTAGTGCGGCACCTCATTGAACTTGGCAAATGCGGTTCGCCTGAGCAGTGCGTGATAGCCACTGCGGAATGGGACTATGTCAAAGATTAACTCCTCGCTTCGGAAATTATTCGGAGATCTGAAGACCACTTCAAGTGTAACTGAGCCTGTACAGTTGGCCTCTACACCTGGTATGACGCCTTTAAAGGTCGTTTTAGTGGGTTTAATCCTCGAGGGATTGATGACCATTTTCCGCGCTGTATCCTGGTAAAGTAGGTTCAGGCTGCTGCCGCCGTCCATAAGGACTCTAGTCAGGTGAAATCCGTCAATAATTGGGTCTAGAACCAATGCGGCGAATCCGCCATGACGGGTGCTAGTGGGGTGGTCCCTTCGATCAAAAGTGATCGGGCAGGAAGACCATGGGTTGAACTTTGGGGCGACTGGCTCCATCGCGTATACGTCCCTTAGCGCACGCTTCCGCTCCCTCTTGGGGACATGGGTTGCGTATATCATGTTTACCGTCCGCACTTGTGGGGGAAAACCTTTCTGTCCACTGTTGTTCGGCGGCCGGGGCTCCTCCTCGTCATCGCTATGCAGCCCCTTGTCTCTGCTTTCGGCATTTAACTTGCCTGCCTGCTTGAACACCCAACAATCCCTGTTGGTGTGATTGGCTGGTTTTTCGGGGGTGCCATGTATCTGGCATGAGCGGTCGAGTATTCGCTCCAAACTGGACGGGCCCGGAGTATTTCTTTTGAATGGCTTTTTCCGCTGACCGGGTTTAGAGCCTCTGAATCTGGCATTAACTGCCGTATCCTCAGCATTGTCACCGTTAATGCGGCGCTTTTGCTTATTGTGACGCGACCTGCCACTGCTGTCCTTGGTATCCGAATTACCAGGGCTCTTGGTCATGTTATTGCTGCGAGCTAGCCAGCTGTCTTCTCCCGCGCAAAAGCGGGTCATAAGTGTCATGAGGGCTGCCATAGATTTTGGCTTTTCCTGTCCTAGGTGCCGTGCAAGCCACTCGTTGCGGATGTTATGCTTGAAGGCTGCTAGGGCCTCTGCATCCGGACAGTCGACGATTTGATTTTTCTTGGTTAGGAACCGTGTCCAGAATTGTCTGGCCGATTCCTCTGGCTGCTGAATTATGTGGCTAAGGTCATCGGCGTCTGGTGGTCGCACATAAGTGCCCTGGAAATTGTCAAGGAATGCGGCTTCTAGGTCCTCCCAACAACCAATTGATTTTGCTGGCAAGCTGTTAAGCCTATGCCGAGTTGGTCCTTTAGGCTTGAGTGGGAGGTATTTGATGGCGTGTAGGTCATCACCGCGAGCCATGTGGATATGAAGAAGATAGTCCTCGATCCATACCGCAGGATCTGTTGTGCCATCATATGATTCGATGTTCACGGGTTTGAAACCCTCAGGGATTTGATGATCCATTACTTCATCTATGAAGCATAGTGGGTGTGCGGCGCCTCTGTATTGGGCTATATCACGACGCAGCTCAAACGAGATTTGTCTACTGTGTTCGGCCCGGCTGGATTGACTGTATCCGGAGTGACGATTACCGTCTCGTGCCGTGGGGCGCCCACGCGATCTGTAGATCGATCTTGTTTGCCTTGCCTTGTCCTCCAATATATCTCGCAGGTCTGGCGCATTTTCCCGTGCCTTGGTATTTTTTGAGCGGCGCCGGGGTGCGGCTTGAGTGGAGGGCCAAGAGGCCTCTTTGTCGCGGCCACAGGGTGGCCGGTCGGCCGCATCATGCGCTGGTGATGTAGGTTTAGGTGCTTCCTCCTCTAATCGGGGTAGAAGCCTGCGCTTTGGGTAGCTCTTGGAGGGGCGTTCGAGTTCATACTCTTCGGCCGCAAGGACCTCAGTCCATCTGTCGGCTAGCAAATCTTGATCAGCTCTAAGCTGTTGCTGTTTTTTCTTGAGGCTGCTCACCATGGCCATAAGCCTGCGTTTGAAACGCTCCTGTTCGACGGGATCCTCCGGCACGACAAATTCGTCGTCGTCGAGGCTTGCCTCGTCTTCGGAGGGAGGCATATAATTATCGTCCTCGACCTCTCTGTCTGCCGCTCTCTCATGACAGCTGGCTTCTCCATCCTCCTGTGCTGAATCTTGCTGGAGGTGGTTGTCTTCGGCACTGTCCGGGGTGTTATTATCTCCCGTGCCGGAATCACCGTTTTTGCTTTGGCGGGATTTAGAGCGGCGCCGCTGACGCCGGCGCTTAGGCTGCTTCTTGGAGGGGCCATCCTCCGCTGTTCCATCGCCATTGCCTTCTTTTGGGGTGTCCACCATGTATATATATCATACGACGAGGTTGCTTTCCAGTGCCCTATAGGCGCTGGTTCTTGATCGTCTCCTGCATCGGCGTCCATACCGTCGATGTCTTCAGAGTCGAAGTTGAGCATGTCGGTTAAATCATCGACAGTGGCTACGAAGTGGGTGGTGGGTGGGCTTTGAATTTCTTCATCATCCGCATCCCAACCTCGCTGACCGTAGTCCGGCCAGGGCTCTCCTGATAAAGAGAGAGACTTTAGTGAATTCAGAATATCGCCGAAGGGCGAGTGCTGAAAAGATGTCCGTAGCGGTGAACTCCATGATCGGCGCCCAATCAGGTTCGATCGGTAGGGGCCCGGAGGGCTTGGAGTCTGGAGAGGAGTCCGGCTCCTTGGAGTCACGGGCTTCGCAGAGAGTAGGGCTGGTGTTCGGCTCGATCACCGTAGAGATTGCAGCCCACGAGGCGGTGTCCAACCACCCATCCTCGATTGGCGTTGTTGGCTCCGAATTAAGGGTCGGAGCTGATGCGGGTGAGGCCTCCAGGGCACTGTTCGGCGGCAGAGCTAGATCATGCCCATCGTGACAGTGCGGCGCGCTCGGCTGTGGCTCGAACCCGTCAAAGATCAAGTCTCCTCGGAGGTCCGCCGTGTAGTTCAAACTTCCAAATCTGACCTGATGGCCAGGGGCGTAGCTTTCGATCTGCTCCAGATGGCCAAGCGAATTGGCCCGCAGTGCAAAGCCGCCAAATACGAAGATCTATCCAGGGGGAAAAGTCTCACCCTGGATCGCATCATCGTTGATGATCAGAGGAGCCATCGGGCCTAAAAGTGACAACACAGAGGAACTCTCAATGAAAGCACCAATGTTGGTGTCAAAACCGGCGGATCTCGGGTAGGGGGTCCCGAACTGTGCGTGTAGGCAGATGGTAACAGGAGGCAGGGGACACAATGTTTTACCCAGGTTCAGGCCCTCTTGATGGAGGTAAAACCCTACGTCCTGCTTGATTAATATTGATGACATGGGTAGTATAAGAGTAGATCTACCACGAGATCAGAGAGGCTAAACCCTAGAAGCTAGCCTATGGTATGATTGTTGTTCGTCCTATGGACTAAAACCCTCCGGTTCATATAGACACCGGAGAGCGCTAGGGTTACACATAGTCGGTTACAATGGTAGGAGATCTACATATCCGTATCGCCAAGCTTGCCTTCCACGCCAAGGAAAGTCCCTTCCGGACACGGGACGAAGTCTTCAATCTTGTATCTTCATAGTCCAGGAGTCCGGCCGAAGGTATAGTCCGGCTATCCGGACACCCCCTAATCTAGGACTCCCTCAGGAATCCTTGGAGTTGTATTCGTACTTGATGAGGTGGAACTTGATGTAGTCATGGGAACCCACTTGACCAAGGCCTTGGGAGCTTCTTCAAATGCATCAATCTCCTCTTGAAGCTTGTCCTCGCCTTTTTGCTTGTGGTCTTGTGGTGGAAGATCATCTTGAGCTTGTGTCCCCTTGAAAGAAGTAGGATCATACTTCTCTTGTTGAGGAACAAACTTCGTCTTGGGGTATTGATCTTCTTCCCATTCAACTCCATTGGCATTGAACTTTCGTTCAAAACCAACACCTTGATTCTTTCAGTGCATTCCTTGCTTGCGTACAATTTCCTCAAATTGCTTACTTCTGGCAAGGCTCTTGTAAACACATTTCTCTATAATTCCCTTTAATAAGCTATTTTCTTGCTCAAGTGTAACTTGGCTAAGAGAATCATTAGTGGAATCACGAGAACAACTGGAAGCAACAGTATTAGATTTAACATGATTATTGTTAATACTAGTAGAATAATCTTTCTTGCTCTTGTTGCTAGATTTTACTTGTGGCATGTAAGTAGACAATAGTAAATGCTTGGCAATGTAAGAATAACTTTTCTTGTGAGGATCATCATTGATTGCTTTTAAAAACCCATGCTCTTGCTCAAGGTTGAGGTTTTCAAAGCGTAGCTTCTCATGAGTCTTTAAAAGCTCTCGATGATCTTCCAAGGTAGTTTCATGAGCTAACTTAAGAGTGTTTAGTTCTTTAGTTAGACGCTCAATCTCCTTATTATCATCGTCATTCGTTTTATCTTGATTAGCATGATTAATAGCAAGTTCATCATAGTTTTCATCACTAGAGTTGTCAACAAGTAAATCATCATCACCTAGCAAATCATCTTCATCACTATTGAAATCAACATACTCGGGGTGTGATACCTTTGGGCCTTTAGCCATAATCGTGAGCTTGATGTCTTCGCTTTGTGTATCTCCTTGATGACTTTTCCTTCCTTCCTGAATCATTGATTCTATGAGAGGTTCTTTGTTCATAACGATCATCTCTACTCCTTCTCTCTCTTTGAGGTGATTCTTCTCTTCTACTTCTCCTTTTAGGTGAGTCTTCTCTTCTTTTGTAGGGATCCGTACACTCATTGGAGTAGTGTCCGGGTCTTCCACAATTGTAGCAATTACGCTCACGACTAGAAGATCTTTTGTCATTGTAGGACCTTGACTTGGAACTTCTTTCTTTGCTTCTACTCTTGTAGAACTTGTTAAAGTTCTTCACCATTAGGCTCAATTCCTCAGTGAAGACTTGTTTCTCACTTGATGATGTAGGAGCATCACATGAGGCTCTGCAGGCACCACTAGACTTGTTGTGAAGCTCTTCTTTATCTTTGAGTGACATCTCATGATCAACAATTCTTCCAATGACTTCAGTTGGGTTGAGATCTTTGTAATTGGGCATCATTTGGATCAATGTGCACACGGTACCATATTTTCCACCCAAGGCTCTTAGGATCTTCTTGATGATGAATCTGTCGGTTATCTCTTCACTTCCTAAGCCGGCAATCTCATTTGTGATGAGAGCAAGCCTAGAGTACATTTCAGCGACACCTTCACCATCCTTCATTTTGAACTTGTCAAGTTGACTTTGAAGCACGTCCAATTTGGATTCCTTGACGGAGTCAGTACCTTCGTGCATATCAATCAAAGTATCCCAAATTTCCTTTGCATTCTCAAGATGGGTGATTTTGTTGAATTCTTCGGGGCACAATCCGTTGAAGAGGATATCGCAAGCTTGAGCATTGTATTATAGCATCCTGAACTCTTTCGCGGTAGCTTCACGATTCGGTTCTCTCCCATCGAAGGATTCACCTTGCAAGCCAATACACACAATAGCCCAAATGGCGGGTTTATGTCCAAGAATATGCATTTTCATCTTATGCTTCCAACTAGCAAAATTAGTACCATAAAAGTAAGGACCTCTATGGTGGTAATTTCCCTCGCTAGACGCCATACTCTCCTAGGTTGTGAAACCAAGGCTATGATCACCAAAGCAATGGAAATCAAGGCAAATGGAGACCAAAGCTCTAATACCACTTGTAGGATCAAAAGTATGTCTAGAGGGGGGTGATTAGACTACTTGACCAAATAAAAATCTAGCCTTTTCCCAGTTTTAAGTCTTGGCAGATTTTAGCAACTTAGCACAATTCAAGCAATCAACCTACACATGCAAATCTAAGAGTATAGCAGCGGAATGTAAATCATTGCATATGAAGGTAAAGGGAGGAGTTTGGAGGGAGCAAACGCAATGTAGACACGGAGATTTTTGGCGTGGTTCCGATAGGTGGTGCTATCGTACATCCACATTGATGGAGACTTCAACCCACGAAGGGTAATGGTTGCGCGAGTCCATGGAGGGCTCCACCTATGAAGGGTCCACGAAGAAGCAACCTTGTCTATCCCACCATGGCCATAGCCCACAAAGGACTTCCCTCACTTGAGTAGATCTTCACGAAGTAGGTGATCTCCTTGCCCTTACAAACTCCTTGGTTCAACTCCACAATCTTGACGGAGGCTCCCAAGTGAAACCTAACCAGTCTAGGAGACACCACTCTCCAAAATGTAATAGATGGTGTGTTGATGATGAACTCCTTGATCTTGTGCTTCAAATGATAGTCTCCCCAACACTCAACTCTCTCTCACAGATTTGGATTTGGTGGAAAGATGATTTTAGTGGAAAGCAACTTAGAGAAGGCTAGAGATCAAGATTCTTTTGGTTGGATTGGAATATCTTGGTCTCAACACATGAGTAGGTGGTTCTCTCTCAGAAAATGAATGGTAGAAGTGTAGGCACGTTCTGATAGCTCTCTCCAAGAATGGAGGATGGGTGGAGGGGTATATGTAGCCTCCAAACAAAATCTAGCCATTACACACAATTTACCAAACTCGGTGAGACCGAATACTCAAACTCAGTCAGACCGATTCAGTTCAAAATTTGAATGTTAGGCTTTTCGGTGGGACCAACATGTCAACTCGATGTGATCGATTTCATTAGGGTTAGGGCATAAAGTAATCTCGATGAGACCGATTTCTGTAATAGGCAAACAGAGAGTTGGCCAGGCAAACTCGATGGTACCGATCGCTCATTTCGGTGAGGCCGAAACATTACGAAAAGGAAACAGAAAGTTTGCATTGCAAACTCGGTGGGATCGATCGCTCCTTTTGGTTAGACTGAAATGTTACGAAGGGAAACAGAGAGTTTGCATTCCCATCTCGGTGAGATCGAGATCCCTATCGGTGAGACCGAACTGATTAGGGTTTCTGGCTATGGCTATGTCAAATGAACTCAGTGGCGCCGGATAGATCAAATCGGTGGGGCTGATTTTGACTTTTGGTTTGGGACATATGTGGATATGAGAAAGTGATTGAGGGGTTTTGGAGGATAGCACTAAGCATTTTGATCAAGCAAGCCATTAAGCAACACCTGATCCCCTTTTAATAGCATTGGATTTTCCTATGGACTCACTGTGATCTTGGATCACTAAAATGAAAATGTAGAGTCTTGAGCTTGAGCCAATATGTGCCCTTAGCATTTTGAGGGGTCCAAATTCTTGGTCCATGCCATGCCAATCATTGAACTTTCTGAAATGATCATCTTGAAAGTTCAATGAGCTATATGTTGTTAGGAATTACCAAAACCACCTAGGGATAGTTGCACTTTCAGATAGACCTATTGCAGGAGCAGATGCAGATGTTATGAACGTTTGACAAGCTTGATATGATGACTACTTGTGTCGGAGTAATGGGCCACAGGTAGACCAACCCGAGTCCCATAACCTTTCAAGACATCGGGGCAGGCTACGCCCCTCAAGACCCCAGGGCGAAGAGCCGCCTCCTGAGGAGTCGACGGCAGGGCGGCCGACTGCCCGCTCACGACCGAGTCCCAGGGACGACTTCCAGAGAAGCCGGCTTTGGGGAGTCGGCCGGCGACTCCAACAAACCCCTGACCTCATCGAAGGGGACGGGGCAGGGGCGTGGCTACAGTGAAGCCCACTCCCGCCCCTTACCAAGGACATGCATGGCCACAGCATGCCGTACTCGGGAAGATCTCCGTACGGCGTGCCACTATTGCCCTACCGGCCCTGACATCAGCACCACAGTACCGAGTCTTGCGCCCATGACAGCTTGTTTGAACGGCCTGGAAGCAGCAGGTCCCACCAGTCGGTGAGACCCTAGGAGACGGTGAGAGGACCGCCAGTCGGATCCATCAGGACCCTCCCCTGGGCCCCATGCACCATTAATCAAGATGTGATGGGGAGTGGCAATAGTGATCGCCCGCCAGGCGGCAGGACTGTTGCCACGACCCCATGACCAAGACCGCGTCATCAGAAGCACGGCTACAGTAATCAGCAGCCGGCATGACCCGCCCGCGGCGGACGCGGCCTGTCGGCTCCGTACCAGACCGGTCGGCGGGGCCCACCAATCGGCGGGCCCCAGCAGTCAGCGGAGAAATCAGAAGCCAAAGGCACTGACGGCTGGGCCCGCGCCCAGACGAATTACCATTGTACCCTTGGGGGTAGGCCTATATAAACCCCCCAGGGCACCCATGCAAAGGGTTGGAACCCAGTAGCTCTAGACCATACCAGATAGAACGAGAGAGCTAGCCTTACCCTCTCCTACCTCTAAGAAACAACTCAAGGAGCAACCGTGTAAGCACTTGGCCATAGTGATCATGCGGAGACCCCGCAGAGCAGCAGTAGGGGTATTATCTCCCCGGAGAGCCCTGAAGCTGGGTAAGATTCGCCGGCGTGCATGTCTTCGCCTCATCCCGTTTCCAGGCACCGGCGACGTTCTACTCGCCCCCACCATGATAAGCCATCCATTGGCATATGTCGCACCAAACCCCCGACATTTGGCGCCCACCGTGGGGCCTGGTGCACCGCCGTCCGGAGATCTGTTCTGGACGGGAACCCTTTTCCTCCCTGGCGAGCGCAGCCAGCTAGGCACGCCAGACGAAGTTTGCATCGACGCGCTGCGCGGCATTGAGATCACCTGCGCAGCCAGCTCCTTGGCCGAACTTGTCAGCGAGGTCCGCCTCTCCGACGAACCTGCGTCCGACGCAGGCACGGGCGGCCCCGAGAACCTCCTCGCGGGCCTCCTCGATCAACTCCACGTTTCTGGCGGGCCTGCCGTAGACTTGAAGTCTGTAGGCTCTACTGACCCGATGCTGGTCGACTCCGACACCGCGTCGCTCGACGCGTTCCCCACCAATGTGGTGGTCTACGACGAACCTCTCCCCCACACAGAGAGCGACGGAAGCACCGTCACTGAGATGCTAGTCATCAGTCATGACGAGTTCCCTCACGGAGGAGCGCCCGACTCACTCGGCGCGGCGCTGCAAGACCTAACTGCGCCCATTCCGGAAGATGCTGACGCAGAGACGTTAGAAGCGCGCCGCCTTCAGCTCGCCGGCCAGCATGAGATGCTTGTCAGAAGCTTACCAGCGGGAGATGGATCACGCCGTTGGCGGCTCGCCGGCCCCGGCAGGCCCCAGCCGCCTTGGCGCGGTCTAGCAGCACGGCGTAGCCATCGCCAGCCTATTTGGGGCTAGCCGCCCCGTGTACACTACACCAGCGGAGAACATCTGAGCCACCCTGGTAGCGGCGGATGAGCTGGAAAATTTCGAGGGCGAAGAACGCCGCCTCATGATGGAGCGAGTCCAGCGGTCCTCGACACGGCCGCCGCGCATAACGAGGCCGGCTGCCGCACGGAGGCGCCGCAGCGGCCAAACGACGACCCGCACCGAGATCAAGGCGCGACGTCTTGGACGCCGACTGGCGGCGCCCGAGGAAGAAAGGACAAGGAGCCGGCTGTCAGCCACAGTCGGACTCGCATTACCATAGAGCGCGACCGAGATGGCCGCCCGAGAGCAGTGGAACGACGGGACGACTGTCCGCCTCCCCCTCCCCGTAAGGAGAGGCGAGTCTCCCCGCCACCTGTTGACCATCCGACTCTCGGTGACCGCCTTGGCCGCCGAGAGGGAGTTGGAGAGAATGACGCCCGCCACCGGATCGACCAACTTCACCGGTCCCTGGCGCTGGAAGAAGACGAGCTGGGTCCGCCTTGTTTTGGGCCCCGCATTCGGGACGAGCCCTTTCCTAGAGGGTTCATGCTCCCAAGAGACACGCCCAAGTATACCGGCTCCATGAAACTGAAAGACTGGCTAGTCGACTACTCCTCGGCTGTCAGCATAGCAAACGGCAACAAGCGTGTCGCCGTAAAGTACGTTCCGCTCATGCTCCAGGGCACGGCCCGGACATGGCTGAACAGCCTAAAGCCCCGCAGCATCAACAGCTGGGTCGACCTCACCGAAGCGTTCGTCCGCAACTTCACCAGCACGTACAAGCGTCCTCCCAAGCCTCGTCAGCTCTCCTTGTGCGTGCAAGGTCCTGACGAGTCGACTCGCGACTACCTCACGCGTTGGGCTGAGCTCCGGAACTCCTGCGAGGGCGTGCACGAGGTGCAGGCCATCGAGTACTTCACAGTCGGGTGCCGAGAAGGCACCCTCCTCAAGCACAAGCTCCTCTGCGACGAGCCAGAAACCCTCGACAAGCTGCTGATCATACCAGACAAGTACGCCACGGCCGACTCCTTCATGAAGGCGGAAATTCAAATCGGCACAACTGGCAAAGTGGCTCCTCAAGCTCCAAGAACTCCGGCGGCAGACGCCGGCCGGCGACAACAGCAGGGTGACAACAAGCGCAAGGCCCCGCAGCCGGCTTCCAGCAGCCGGCAGGTCGCGACCGTTGAAGCCCAGCAGCCAGAAGAGCAGCCTCCGCCCAAGTGACAAAAAGGCGGCAAGCCTAACTGGTTGCCGGCCTTCTCCTATGAACAGACCTTGGATGGACCTTGCAAGTTCCACAGCGGCGCAAAGCCATTGAACCACACCACCCGGAAGTGCCACTGGCTCACCAGGATTGCCAAGGGAGACGGCATCCTGCCACCCCCGCCTGCTGGGCAGCCGCCTCCGCCCCAGCAGCCGACAGTCAGGCCAGTCGGCGCAGTACAAGATGAATACCCTGAAGAACACGGAGCCTACATGGTGTTCACCAGTATGGCTGATGATCGATGCAGCAGGCGGCTGCAGCGACAAGAGGTGAACGCAGTAGCCTCAGAGACGCCAGAGTTCATGCACTGGTCTGAGAAGCCCATCAGCTGGAGCAGGGCTGACCACCCAGAAGTGGTGCCGAGTCCGGGCTCCTATGCCTTGGTCCTGGACGCCACCTTTGCTACGGACAAACGGGCCGCGCGTTCCTTGCGAGTTCTGATAGACGGGGGCAGCAGCATCAATATCCTATACAAGGATACCATGGAGAAGTTAGGAATCAAGCAAAGACAGCTTCAGAGCAGCCAAACAGTGTTCCACGGCATTGTACCTGGGCTTTCCTGCTCGCCGATCGGCAAGATCCTGATGGACGTCCTCTTTGGGGACAAAGATCACTTCCGAAGAGAGTCTGTTTGGTTTGAGGTGGTGGACCTTGAGAGCCCATACCATGCACTACTTGGCCGACCCGCCTTGGCCAAGTTCATGGCGGTCCCCCACTATGCTTACCTCAAGATGAAGATGCCCAGTTCCAGGGGAATTCTGACTGTGGCAGGCGACTACCGGAAGTCGTCAGCTTGCGCAGCTGAGAGCAGTCGGCTGGGCGAGTCCCTGGTAATCGCGGCTGAGAAGCGGCTCCTTGAGCGAGTTGTGGCGATGGCCGGCAAGCAGCCTGAGGTATCGCCCAGCCCAAAAGAGTCAGAGGCTGAGGGTTCGTTCAAGACGGCTAAAGAGACAAAGAAGATACCCTTGGATCCAGAGCACCCAGAGAGGTATGCCGTCGTAGGTGCAAACCTCAACAGCAAATAGGAAGGCGAGCTCGTCGATTTCCTCCGTGAGAATCGGGACATCTTCGCATGGTCCCCCAAAGACATGCCAGGTGTACCGACGGATTTCGCCGAGCACAAGTTACATGTCCGATCTGATGCAAAGCCGGTCAGGCAGCCCCTGCGCCGCTTATCAGAAGAGAAGAGAAGAGTTGTCGGAGAAGAGATAGCCCGACTCCTAGTAGTCGGCTTCATTATGGAAGTTTTCTTTCCGGAGTGGCTGGCAAATCTGGTCCTAGTACTAAGAAGAACAAGCAGTGGCGAATGTGTGTTGACTACACGAGCCTCAACAAGGCCTGCCCCAAGGACCCATTTGCCCTACCAAGAATCGATCAAGTGATAGACTCCACAGCCGGATGCGAGCTATTGAGTTTCTTGGATGCATACTCAGGATATCACCAGATCAAGCTGAACCCGGCTGACAGATTGAAGACCGCCTTCATCACGCTGTTTGGAGCATTCTGCTACCTCACCATGACGTTCGGCTTGAGGAATGCCGGCGCCACCTTTCAGCGTTGCATGCAGAAGTGTCTCCTCAAGCAGCTCGGCAGGAACGCCCACGTCTACATGGACGACGTAGTGGTGAAAACGGAAAAGCGTGGAACACTGCTGGAAGACCTCAAGGAGACCTTTGAGAACCTGCGCCGGTTCCAGATCAAGCTAAACCCCGAGAAGTGTGTCTTCGGAGTGCCAGCCGGCCAGCTGCTAGCTTTCCTGGTCTCTGAACGCGGCATAGAATGCAACCCAGTAAAAATCAAGGCCATTGAGAGAATGGAGGTACCCAGCCGACTGCTGGATGTGCAGAAGTTCACCGGCTGCTTGGCGTCCATCAGCCGATTCATCAGTCGGCTGGGCCAGAAAGCTCTCCCCTTATACCAACTCATGAAGAAGACCACTTTTTTCGAGTGGAACCATAAGGCGGACGAAGCTTTTCACCAGTTGAAGAAGATGTTGACTACTCCGCCTGTCCTGGCGGCTCCGACTCCCAAGGAACCTATGCTCCTGTACATCGCCGCCACCAGCTGGGTAGTCAGCACAGTCATTGTAGTGGAGCGCAAGGAGGAAGGCAAGGCGCTGCCTATCCAGAGACCAGTATATTACCTGAGCGAGGTACTGTCGACCTCCAAGCAGAACTACCCCCACTACCAGAAGATGTGCTATGGCGTACACTTTGCTGCCAAGAAATTGAAGCCTTACTTTCAAGAGCATCCAATCAGAATGGTCTGCACGGCCCCACTTGCTGAGATCATCGGTAGCCGAGATGCTTCTGGTTGAGTGGCCAAGTGGGCCATAGAGCTGGCTCCTTACACCATCTACTACCAGCCCCGCACCGCTATCAAATCACAAGCACTGGCCGACTTCCTCGTCGACTGGGCCGAGACCCAGTACATGCCTCCAGCACCTGATTCCACCCATTGGCGGATGCATTTCGACGGCTCCAAGATGCGCACTGGCTTGGGAGCCGGCGTCGTCCTCACCTCTCCCAAAGGCGACAAGCTCAAGTATGCGCTGCAAATCCACTTTGCCGCCTCCAACAACGTCGCCGAGTACGAGGCGCTCATTCACGGGCTCCGGCTTGCCAAAGAGCTTGGCATCCGCCGGATCTTGTGTTATGGTGACTCGGACCTAGTGGTCCAGCAATCGTCCGGCGACTGGGACGCGAAAGATGCAAACATGGCGAGCTACCGTTTCCTTGTGCAGCAACTCAGCGGGTATTTCGAAGGATGCGAGTTCCTTCATATACCAAGGAATGACAACGACCAAGCAGATGCATTGGCACGAATCGGCTCTACCCGCCAAGCAATACCATCTGGTGTCGCCCTTCAACGCCTTCTCAAGCCGTCCGTCAAGCCCTCGCCCGAATTAGACTCCATCTTCGTACCAGCTCCTCCCGAAGATGTCAGATCCGACTCCAGAGACCCGGCAGGCAGCACGAGGATCTCGGCAGATGACTCCGGAGCCGCCACAGTCGAGGCTAGCCCAGGGACTGCGGAACCCGGCCCGGGGACTGCGGTGGCGGACTCAAAGATTCCAGAACTCGGCCCAAGGACCGCGCCAGTCGGCATGGGGACTTCATCAACCCAACAAGCGACTATTGACTCCAACCCGCCGCCTCCCAGCCCAGCCGCCCTCGTCCAAGTCGCAGTTCTGGTAGTCGAAGAAATAGCAGCACCCTCATGGGCCCAGCCCATCCTCAAATTCCTGGTGAACAAAGAGCTACCAACTGATGAGACCTCAGCTCGACAAGTACAACGCCGGGCGGCAGCCTATACCATAGTCAACAGAGAGTTGGTCAGGCGCAGCGTCACTGGTGTCTACCAGCGCTGCGTAGAGCCAGAGCAAGGCCAAGCGATTCTCAAAGACATCCATCAAGGCGAATGCGGCCACCATGCGGCTTCAAGAGCACTCGTCGCCAAAGCCTTTCGGCACGGTTTTTTCTGTCCGACTGCCTTGGAAGAGGCCAAGGAGTTGGTCAAAAAATGCAAAGGATGCCAAAAGTTCAGCTCCAAGCCGCAGCAGCCTGCTTCTGCGCTCAAGACCATCCCCATCGCCTGGCCTTTCGCAGTTTGGGGTCTAGACATGGTGGGACCATTCAAGACAGCACGAGGTGGTTTAACTCACCTACTTGTCACAGTGGTCAAGTTCACCAAGTGGATAGAAGCGAAGCCAATTAAGAAACTGAATAGTCCGACTGCCGTGACTTTCTTCACCGATATCACAATTCGGTACGGCATACCACACAGCATCATCACCGACAACGGCACAAATTTTGCCAAAGGCGCCTTGGCCCGCTTCTGCGCAACACAGGGCATTCGACTGGACCTAGCGTCCGTCGCCCACCCGCAGTCAAACGGCCAAGTGGAGCGAGCAAACGGCCTCATCCTGTCCGGCATCAAGCCTCAGTTAATCGAGCCTCTGGAGCGCTCGACTGGCTGTTGGCTCGACGAGCTGCCAGCCGTCCTCTGGAGTCTACGCACGACTCCAAACAAGTCAACCGGCTTCACGCCCTTCTTCCTCATCCATGGTGCCGAAGCCGTCATCCCAACGGACATAGACTTCAACTCCCCACGAGTCACCATGTACACCAAGGAGGAAGCAGAAGAAGCACGACAAGACGGCGTCAATCTGCTGGAAGAGGGCCGGCTGTTGGCACTCAGCCGGTCCAACATCTACCAGCAGAGCCTGCGCCGGTACCACAACAGGAAGGTCAGGCCAAGATATTTCCAAGAAGGCGACCTTGTGCTCCGGCTGATCCAGCGAACAGCCAGCCAGCACAAGCTGTCGGCGCCTTGGGAAGGCCCTTTCATCATCAGCAAAGTACTGGGCAACGATTCCTACTACCTAATCGACGCTCAGAAGCCCCGAGGACGCAAGAGGGACGACTCCGGCAAGGAGACAGAGCGGCCATGGAATGCAAATCTCCTCCGAAGGTTTTACAGCTGATGCAGTATGTACCACGCTACCTTTTGTATTAAAGAACCAAGACTTCGGGCCCCCCAAGGTGAGCACGGGGACTGCCCACTTTTGTCTGTATGATAAAAATTATGACTGCAAGTATGTTACTCCTTTTTATGCCGTTTGGCACCGGGCTCGACAAATCGGCCTGGGGACGTGCCGCCTTGCACTATGAAATGCTTCCTACAGTTGGACAAGTAGTGTGTAAATGCCCAAACCGTCTCCTGTCAGAAGCCGCAGCTCGCAGAGCGACTGTACGGTGGGCAGCAGTAAGGTAGAATGGGCATTCGCATGAAAAATGGCTAAGGACTCAAAGCATAAAACATAGCTCAAGACGGCTTCCAGCCTTTCTCGCAAACCGACGCTCGGATAGTCGAACTGCCTCTTCCTATCCAACTTGCTCAAAAAAAATCTTGAAATCGGCTAAGTACTTGCTTTCCCAAAGTAGCCTAGCACTTGATCCAGCAACAGTCCGCAGAGCGGCTGTCCGATTGGCAAGGCAGGAAACTAAGAGAAAGCGGCAAAGGAAAAAAGCCAGAGGAACAATGAGCAAGAAAAGATAGATATATATATATTTACATAACATGGGTCCTTGGCCAAATTGTCGAATAGAGGTTCAAAATACACCCCGCGGGTGGAATTGTGCGAATTAACAAGTTCTTCAAAGACTACCGAAGCAGATAAAATAAAAGATATAGCGCCAGCTTAGGAGGCGGCGGACGGATTCGGACGGTCGGAGGAGGCACCAGCGTCAGGCGTCGGGGCAGCCGGCTGGCTAGACTCGGTCGCACGCGGCTCGTTGCTAGAGGCGCGGTCGGGCTGAGGCTGGCCGTCTGCTCCATCTTCTGGTGCCTCCTCCTCGTCTCCATCCTCCGCCTCGTCCTCCTCCTCGACGCTGGAGCCAATCACCTCCGCCGAGTCTTCGCCGTAGTCTGGGTTCATCCCAAACCATTCCGCTAGTACCTCCTCGCTGTCTTCAGACCGCTCGGGGACGAAGATGCTGGTGTCGGTGTACTTGGCGATCGCCGCAGCACGTTTGACAAGGGCATCTTCCGCAGCCGCCAGCTCCGGCTGGGCCTCCGACCGAAGCATGGCCAACCGGTCTAGATCCAGCCCCGGGTACCACGCCTTGACGAACTCCAAGGCCTTGCGTGCTCCAGCCCGGGCCGAAGAGCCCTTCCAGGCCTCAAGACGACCAGCCGCGACCTCCAGCCAGTTGGCCGTCAGGCTGGGGGTGCGCGGAGCCTGCATATCCGACCAAAGGGCGGCAATTGCCTAGGCACCGATGCGCTGAAGCCGGCGCAGCATCTGGTGAGCCGGCCGGAGGCGAGCCTCGATGCTCAGGATGTGCTCATCAAGAGTTCGAGGGGCATCGGCGGCGATCTCTGCGCCCTCCGCCCTCCAACTTTCACGGTCGGCCTTGATGGCTTGGATGGTGGCCTGCGACTGCCTAGGGAAGAAGTCTTCAAAGACGCGAAGAACGAGGAAGCTAGTCAAAAACCAGGAGTCGGCACGATTTAAATCGGCAACTCAAAGAAAGAAAATAAAGAGACTCACCATCAACGATGTCTTCAATCTCGTGGAAGCCGGATGAAAGCAGCGCCTCCTTGTCAGACCAGGAGGAGCACTCGCTCGTGAATTCGGCCAAGAGGGCGGTTTCCGTCTCCTCCGCCTCCCTCTGCGATTTCACAAGCAGCTCCTTCCGCTGTGCCAACTGAGTGGCCGGCAGATCGCGCTCTATGGTGAGCCTGCTGCACTCCTCCCCTTTGGCGCGCAGGGCGGAGTTGGCTTCGCTCAGCTGCTGTTGAAGAGCAGCGTTGGCTCCTGAAGAAAAGGAAGAAAGATAACAGTCGTCAATAAAGTAGGTCGCCGGGGAGATCCGGCCCGACTGCTCAGCAGTCAACCCGAATCTCGGGGACTACAGCCCGCGGGTGCGCTAGCGCGCCCCCGCAGAGAAGAAAAAAGGACTTACTCTGGCTCTCCGCCAAGTCGGCGGTCCGCTTGCCCAGCTCTTCAACGTTACGGTTGAAGGCAGTGACGCGGAGGTTGTGGTAATCCCGCGACAAGCATTTCAGACAAAGTTAGTACCCAGAAGTTCATCAATTGGAGTTCCGGGCCGCCTGCTCAGCAGCCGGCCCGAAACTCGGGGACTACACCCAGGGGGTGCGCTGGCGCGCCCCCACAGAGAGGAACAAGAAAACAAAGACCAAAGGAAAAAAACATACCCGGATGGCTGCCCGTGACGCTAGGAACGCCTTGGTGCAACTCTGGAGAGCGTCGCCCTCAGCACAGAGCTTCGCCTGGACGTCCAGGAGCGCCCGGTTCAGTGGCCCTGTGCCGCCTCCTCGCACCCACCCAATAAGTGCGGCGCTCGTTGCTTTGGCGTCTAGGGCCGCCGAGCTGGCGGTGCCGGCTTCCAGGGGGCGGGGTGCCGAAGTCGCCTTCTCCAGACGACGGTGCGTTGGCGAGCCGACTTGGAGGAGTAGCCTCGCCACGGCCTCGTCTTTGGTCGGCGGCACCGGAGGGTCCGCTGGCTGCTCGCCTTGCGTGAGTTCAGACGGCGGCGGATGCGGCGGCGGAACATTCGCGTCCGGAGTAGAGGGGTCACTACCTTCCCTCTCCTCGACGGGGTTCTCCCCGCCGGCTTCTCCTGTTGGCCCCGTGAACTCTGGAGGCGGCGGCGCAGAGTTCAACGGGGTGATGAGCATTGCCGACTGGCGGCGTGCGGCTTCCTCAGCCTGCTGCTTTGCCGCGGCGGCGGCTTCGGCCTCCGCTAGTTTTGTCTTAGCGGAGGCCTCTGCCCTGTCGGCCTCTGCCTTCTCTAGGCGGAGGGCCTCTTCTTCGTTGCGCTTCTCCTGCGCATTCCGCTCCGTCGCCTCCCAGAGGTCAGCAGCGGGGTCAATACGCCGAGTGGTGGTAGACGTCTCCGCTGACCCCATGACGGAGGCGGCGGCGACCCGCTCAAGAGAGAGGGGGGCCCTGAAGCAAGAGGGGCAAGCATAGACTCAGACAAATCATGAAGAAAGAATAAAAAACTTTGAAGACAGAATACTTACGCGGAGACCAACGTTGGCTTCTTCACTTCCTTACAGAAGCAGATGGCCTTCGCGGCTGCCTCGTCCCGCCGGGTCGCCGCAGCCGAGCCCTTGGGCTTCTTCGGACGACTTCCGAACAAGGTCGGCACGGCCCTGCGCTTCTTCCCGCCACCTGGAGCGCCCGACGCGGCAGAAGAGCCCGCACCAGGCTGGCTGGCTCCTGGCCGATGGCGAGGGGCGACTTCTCCGTCGGCGTTGTCTTCAGGCCAGTCGGCGAAGGTAGTCGAAGGCCTGAAGTCGCCTACTGTCCCCCCTCCTCCCTCAGCGTCGTCTTCCAGAGCTGCCGCCCCCAGATCGGGGTCGTCGACGTCGCTCTCCGCCCGCTCGGCGAGGAACTCACGGGCCGGCCCCGAGGTGCCGGCTGGTGGGTGAAGAAGGGGATTCTAACCAAAGCCGACTGGTCAAAACAAAACTCGGCAAGAAGAAGACAATCTAAAGAAAGAAAAGAAAGGCGACTCACCATGGGCGGGGGGTTGGCGCGGGAGTACGGCTCCTTGTCGAATCGCCAGTCCTCCAGGAGCCTGCTGTCCGAGAGGTAGTTCACCATGAAGGCCACCTCTTCGTGAGGCATGTACTTGGTGCACATCCGACTCGGGTCGCGGTGCCCGCTCATCTGGCATATCATGTGAGGGCGGCCTTGGAGTGGGAGAACTCGACGCGAAACGAAGGCGGCCAGCAAGTCCGGACCAGTCAGACCCTCCGACTGCGTCAGCACTCGGAGTCGCGTGATGGCGCCGGCTCCCACAGGCGTCAGCGACCTGGCCCGGTACGACCAGTTGGGCAGTCTCCCAGCCGGCGGGCCGGCTTCGAAAGCCGGCAGGTTGACCCAGTCGCCCCTCGTGGCGACGTTCCTGACATAGAAGTAGGATCTCTGCCACATCTTCACCGACTTTATCAGTGAGATGGAGGGGAAGGGATTGTCGGCCCCCGACCTTCGCACGATGATGAAGGTGCTGCACTGAGCTGGCACGCCCGCGGCCTGGGTGCCGAGCTTGGAGAAGAAGAACTCCCCCCAGAGCTCGAGGTTGGGGAGGAATCCGTGGAAGCCTTCGCACAGGGTCACGAAGGCGGACAGCAGCACCACTGCGTTGGGGGTGAGGTGGTGCGGCTGGAGACCATAGAACTCCAGGAAGGACCGGAAAAAAACTGCTCGCCGGCAGCCCCAGCCCATGCAGGCAATGCGAGCGGAAGATGACCCGCTCGCCCTCCTGCGGTGCGGGGGAAATCTCCCCCTCCGGCGCAAGACGCACCTGCATGCGATCCTCGCCGGGAAGCCGACGAGTCCGGCAGAGGAACTCAATGTGGTCTTCATGAACTTCGGAACCGTCCCAGGTGCCGGAGCGCACTGGGGGAGGCGCGGCAGCGGAGGAAGAACTTATCGCGAGCTGTCACCGCAGCGTTCGCCGGAGCGTGGGGGTGCGGCGGAGCGAGGAGCAGCAAGGAGGAGGAGAGCGAGGAGAAGCAAGGAGGAGGAGAGCGAGGGGCAGCAAGGAGGAAGAGAACGAGGAGTAGTGGGAAGGAGGGGCGCGCGTGCCCCCCTCTTCCCCCTACTTATAGCCCCGTGGGCTGCGAAGCCGAGGGGGCAGACGTGGGGATTTACTGCGCCCACAACCCCACGACCCCCATGACCCACGTAAAGTTACTGCGCGCAGTAACTCCATGGGAATCCCAACCGTCCACCGGGGCCGCAGCGGATCCGCTCGGGTGCCGAGGCGTGGTAGTGGCGGGCCCCGCCTATGGGCCTGTCCCGTCGCACGCGTAGGCTGGCAGGACGGCCTGGCCACGTGCCCTCGCGTGACAGGCCAAGAACGGGCGGCGGCCTGGAGGCTTAGCTAGCACGCCACTTAAAATCCCGCCACGACGTTCGAAATACTGAGCAAGTCGGAATTGAGTGAGTCCGAGTTGGGCAAGTCCGACTCCATGTAGACGGCCCGGCAGAAGTCAATCAAAGACCATGTGTTGAGCACCCGGAAAGAGAAACTGCTGAGGCTTCTTGGCCGATCGCCCGCGGCGCCCCACCAGCTTCGGGGACTACTGCCGGAGTAATGGGCCACGGGTAGGCCAACCCGAGTCCCATAACCTTTCAAGACATCGGGGCAGGCTGCACCCCTCAAGATCCCAGGGCGAACAGCCGCCTCCTGAGGAGTCGACGGCAGGGCGGCCGACTGCCCACTCACGGCCGAGTCCCAGGGACGACTTCTAGAGAAGCCGGCTTTGGGGAGTCGGCCGGCGACTCCAACAAACCCCTGACCTCATCGAAGGGGACGGGGCAGGGGCGTGGCTACAGTGAAGCCCACTCCCGCCCCTTACCAAGGACAGGCATGGCCACAACACGCCGTACTCGGGAAGATCTCCGTATGCGTGGCACTGTTGCCCTGCCGACCCTGACATCAGCACCACAGTACCGAGTCCTGCGCCCACGATAGCTTGTCTGAATGGCCCGGAAGCAGCAGGTCCCACTAGTCAGTGAGACCCTAGGAGACGGCGAGAGGATCGCTAGTCGGATCCGCCAGGAGTCGGCCGAGCCCTCCCCCGGGCCCCATGCACCATTAATCAAGATGTGATGGGGAGTGGCAATAGTGATCGCCCGCCAGGCGGCGGGACTGTTGCCACGACCCCATGACCAAGCCTGCGTCATCAGAAGCACGACTACAGTAATCAGCAGCCGGCAAGACCCGCCCGCGGCGGACGCGGCCTGTCGGCTCCGTACCAGACCGGTCGGCGGGGCCCACCAATCGGCGGGCCCCAGCAGTCGGCGGAGAAATCAGAAGCCAAAGGCACTGACGGCTGGGCCCGCGCCCAGACGAATTACCATTGTACCCCTGGGGGTAGGCCTATATAAACCCCCGAGGGCGCCCATGCAAAGGGTTGGAACCCAGTAGCTCTAGACCATACCAGATAGAAGGAGAGAGCTAGCCTTGCCCTCTCCTACCTCTAAGAAACAGCTCAAGGAGCAACCGTGCAAGCACCTGGCCATAGTGATCATGCGGAGACCCCGCAGAGCAGCAATAGGGGTATTATCTCCCCGAAGAGCCCTGAAACTGGGTAAGATTCTCCGGCGTGCATGTCTTCGCCTCATCCCGTTTCCAGGCACCGGCGACGTTCTACTCGCCCCACCATGATAAGCCATCTATTGGCATATGTCGCATCAAACCCCCGACAACTTGATAGTTTAGTGCACCATGCTTGTGTTAAGAGGTATGAGACCTCTAACAAGTACTTTGCCTACAAGATGGAGGAGAATAGCTCAGCTAGTGAGCGTGTGCTTAGAATGTCTGGGGTACTACAATCGCTAGAATCAAGTGGGAGTTAATCTTCCAGATAAGATAGTGATTGACAGAGTTCTCTAGTCACTATCACCAAGTTACTAGAACTTCGTGATGAACTATAATATGCAAGGGATGACGAAAATGATTCCCAAGCTCTTCGCGATGCTGAAATCAGTGCTGGTAGAAATCAAGAAATAGGATCAAGTGTTGATGGTTAACAAGACCACTAGTTTCAAGAAAAGGGCAAGGGAAAGAAGGGGAACTTCAAAAAGAATGGCAAGCAAGTTGCCACTCCCATGAAGAAGCCCAAAGCTAGACCTAAGCCTGAAACTGAGTGCTTCTACTACAAAGGGAAGGGTCACTAGAAGTGGAACTACCCCAAATACTTGGCGGATAAGAAGGATGGCAAAGTGAACAAAGGTATATTTGATATGCAGGTTATTGATGTGTACTTTACTAGTGTTCATAGTAGCCCTGGGTATTTGGTAACGGTTTAGTTGCTAAGATTAGTAACTCAAAATAGGAGTTGCAGAATGAACAAAGACTAGTTAAGAGCGAAGTGACGATGTGTGTTGGAAGTGATTCCAAGGTTGATACGATCACCATCGCACACTCCCTCTACCTTCGGGATTAGTGTTGAACCTAAAATAAAGGTTATTTGGTGTTTGCGATGAGCATGAATATGATTGGATCATGTTTATTGAAATACAGTTATTCATTTATGTCAAAGAATAATTGTTATTCTCTTTACATGAATAAAACCTTCTATGGTCATACACTCAATATAAATGGTTTGTTGAATCTCGATCGTAGTGATAGACATATTCATAACATTGATGCCAAAAGATGCAAAGTTGATAATGATAGTGCAACATATTTGTGGCACTGCCATTTAGGTCATATTGGTGTAAAGTGTATGAAGAAACTCCATGTGGATGGACTTTTGGAATCACTTGATTATGAACCATTTGATGCTTGCGAACCATGCCTCATGGGCAAGATGACTAAGACCCCGTTCTCCGGAACAATGGAGCGGGCCACTGACTTATTGGAAATAATACATACCGATGTATGCGGTCCGATGAGTGTTGAGGCTTGCGGCAGGTATCATTATTTCCTAACCTTCATAGATGATTTGAGTAGATATGGGTATATCTACTTAATGAAACACAAGTCTGAAACATTTGAAAAGTTCAAAGAATTTCAGAGTAAAGTGGAGAATCATCGTAACAAGAAACTAAAAGTTTCTAGGATCTGATCGCGGAGGCAAATATTTGAGTTACTAGTTTGGCCTTCATTTAAAAACAATGTGGAATAGTTTCACAACTCATGCCACCTGGAACACCACAGCGTAATGGTGTGTCCGAACGTCGTAACCATACTTTATTAGATATGGTGCGATCTATGATGTCCTTTACCGAATTACCACTATCGTTTTGGGCTTATGCATTAAAGACAGCTACATTCACGTTAAATAGGGCATCGTCTAAATCCGTTGAGACGACACCGTATGTAGTGTGGTTTTGCAAGAAACCTAAGCTAACGTTTCTTAAAGTTTGGGGTTGTAATGCTTATGTGAAAAAGTTTCAGCCTGATAAACTAGAACACAAATCGGAGAAGTGTGTCTTCATAGGATACCCAAAAGAAACAGTTGGGTACACCTTCTACCATAGATCTGAAGGCAAGATCATTGTTTCTAAAAATGGATTCTTTCTAGAGAAGGAGTTTTCTCTCGAAAGAAGTGAGTGGGAGGAAACTAGAACTTGATGAGGTAATTGTACCTTTTATCGAATTGGAAAGTAGCTCATCACAGAAAACTATTCCCATGATGCCTGCACCAACTAGTGAGGAAGCTAATGATGATGATCATGAAACTTCAGATCAATACCGAACCTCATAGGTCAAGCAGAGCACGTTCCGCACCAGAGTGGTACGGTAATCCTGTTCTGGAAGTCATGTTATTAGACCAAGACGAACCTATGAACTATGAGGAAGTGATGACGAGCCCAGATTCCAATAAACGGCTTGAGGCCATGAAATCTGAGATAGGATCCATGTATGAGAACAAAGTATGGACTTTTATTGACTTGCCCGATGATTGGCGAGCCATTGAGAATAAATGGATCATCAAGAGGAAGGCAGACGCTGATAGTATTGTTACTATCTACAAAGCTCGAATTGTCGCAAAAGGTTTTTGACAAGTTCAAGGTGTTGACTACGATGAGATTTTCTCACTCATATCGATGCTTAAAGTCTGTCCGAATCATGTTAGCTATTGCCGCTTTTTATGAAATATGGCAAATGGATGTCAAAACTGGATTCCTTAATGGATTTATTAAAGAAGAGTTTTATATGATGCAACCAAAAGGTTTTCTCAATCCTAAAGCTGCTAACAAAGTGTGCAAGCTCCAGCGATCCATCTATGGACTGGTGCAAGCATCTCGGAGTTGGAATATATGCTTTGATAAGTTGATCGGAGCATATAGTTTTATACAGACTTGCGGTGAAGCCTGTATTTACAAGAAAGTGAGTGGGAGCACTACAACCTTTCTAATAAGTATATGTGAATGACATATTGTTGATCAGAAATGATGTAGAATTTTCTAGAAAGCATAAAGGAGTGTTTGAAAGTATTTTTCAAAGAAAGACCTCAGTGAATCTACTTACATATTGGGCATCAAGATATATAAAGATAGATCAAGACGCTTGATAAGACTTTCGATGACTACATACCTTCATAAGATTTTGAAGGAGTTCAAAATGGATCGGTCAAAGAAGGAGTTCTTGCGTGAGTTGTAAGGTATGAAGTTGAGTAAGACTCAAAACCCGACCACGGAAAAAGATAGAGAGAGAATGAAAGTCATTCCCTATGACTCAACCATAGGTTCTATAAACTATGCAATGTTGTATACCAGACCTATTGTATACCTTCCCATGAGTTTTGCAAAGGGTACAATAGTGATCCAGGAGTAGATCACTGGACAACGGTCAAAATTATCCTTAGAGGACTAAGAAAATATTTCTTGATTATGGAGGTGATAAAGAGTTCATCGTAAAGAGTTAGGTTGATGCAAGCTTTAACACCGATCTGGAATACTCTGAGTCTTAATCTGGATACATATTGAAAGTGGGAGTAATTAGCTAGAGTAGCTCCATGTATAGCATTGTAGACATAGAAATTTGCAAAATACATACGAATCTGAATGTGGCAGACACGTTGACTAAACTTCTCTCACAAGAAAAACATGATCACACCTTAGTGCTCTTTGGGTGTTAATCACATAGCGATGTGAACTAGATTATTGACTCTAGTAAACCGTTTAGGTGTTGGTCACATGGAGATGTGAACTATGGGTGTTAATCACATAAAGATGTGAACTATTGGTGTTAAATCACATGGCAATGTGAACTAGATTATTGACTCTAGTGCAAGTGGGAGACTGAAGGAAATATGCCCTAGAGGCAATAATAAAGTTCTTATTTTACATTTCCTTATATCATGATAAATGTTTATTATTCATGCTAGAATTGTATTAACCGAAAACTTGATACATGTGTGGATACATAGACAAAACAAAGTGTCCCTAGTAAGCCTCTACTAGACTAGCTCGTTGATCAAAGATGGTTAAGTTTCCTAACCATAGACATGTGTTGTCATTTGATGGACGGGATCACATCATTAGGAGAATGATGTGATGGAAAAGACCCATCTGTTAGCTTAGCATAATGATCGTTAAGTTTTATTGCTATTGCTTTCTTCATGACTTATACATATTCCTTTAACTATGAGATTATGCAACTCCCGGATACCGGAGGAATACCTTGTGTGCTATCAAACATCCCAACATAACTGGGTCATTATAAAGATGCACTACAGGTATCTCTGAAGGTGTTTGTTGGGTTGGCATAGATCGAGATTAGGATTTGTCACTTTGAGTATCAGAGAGGTATCTCCGGGCCCTCTCGGTAATGCACATCATAATAAGCCTTGCAAGCAATGTGACTAATGAGTTAGTTATGGGATGATACATCACGGAACAAGTAAAGAGACTTGCCGGTAACGAGATTGAACTAGGTATGGAGATACCGACGATTGAATCACGGGCAAGTAACATACCAATGACAAAGGGAATTACGTATGTTGTCATAAGGTTCGACTGATAAAGATCTTCGTAGAATATGTAGGAGCCAATATGGGCATCCAGGTTCCGCTATTGGTTATTGGACAGAGAGGTGTCTCGGTCATGTCTACATAGTTCTCGAATCCATAGGGTCTGCACGCTTAACGTTCATTGACGATATAGTACTATATGAGTTATGTATGTTGGTGAGCGAATGTTGTTCGGAGTCTCAGATGAGATCACGGACATGATGAGGAGCTCCAGAATGGTCTGGAGGTAAAGATTGATATATAGGATGATATGGTTCTGCCAAGGGGTGAAACCCATGGGGCTTTAGGTCAGTGCAAAAGGAGTTTTGCGGAGGCCAGGGGCCAATCACCGGAGACCGTGGCGTCTGGCCCTGGGCCAGACGCCAAGGACCATGGCGTCTGGTCCTGGAAGTCCAAGAAGGACTCTTCCTTGCGGGCAAAACTGACTTTGATGAGGCTTTTACTCCAAGTTTTGACCCCAGGGCTCAACATATAAATAGAGGGGCAGGGCTAGCACCTGGAACACATCAAGAATCACCAAGCCATGTGCCGGCAACCCCGTCCCCTCTAGTTTATCCTCTGTCATAGTTTCTGTAGTTCTTGGAGAAGCCCTGCGGAGATTGTTCTTCACCAACACCGTCACCACGCCGTCGTGCTACCGGAACTCGTCTACTACTTCGCCTGTCTTGCTGGATCAAGAAGGCGAGGACGTCATTGAGCTGAACCTGTGTGCTGAACGTGGAGGTGCCGTACGTTCGGTACTTGATTGGGATGGATCATGAAGGTGTACGACTACATTAACCGTGTGGATAAACACTTCCGCTTTGCGATCTTCAAGGGCATGAAGATGCTCTCTCCCTCTCATTGCTATGCATCTCCTAGATAGATCTTGCGTGAGCGTAGGAAATTTTTGAAATTGCATGCTACGTTCCCCAACAATACCCAATAGTTTCCTTGGGGTATCCTATGAAGACGCACTTTTCCGATTTGGGTTCGAGCTTTATAGGTTGAAGTTTCTTGACATAAGCATCGCATCCCCAAACTTTCAGAAACGACAACCTAGGTATCTTCCCAAACCATAATTCATATGCTGTTGTCTCAACGGATTTAGACGGTGCCCTATTTAAAGTGAATGCAGCAGTCTCTAAAGCATAACCCCAAAATGATAGCGGTAGATCGGTAAGAGACATCATAGATCACACCATATCCAATAGAGTTTGATTACAACGTTCGGACACACCATTACGCCGAGGTGTTCCATGCAACATGAGTTGTGAAACAATTCCACATTTCCTTAAGTGTGTGCCAAACTCATGACTCAACTATTCTCCTCCATGATCGAATCGTAAGAACTTTATTTTCCTGTCACGTTGATTCTCTACCTCGCTCTGAAATTCCTTGAACTTTTTAAAGGTCTCAGACTTGTGTTTCATTAAGTAGGCATACCCATATCTACGTAAGTCATCAGTGAGGGTGAGAACATAACGATAGCCACCGCGAGCCTCAATGCTCATTAGTCTGCATACATCAGTATGTATTATTTCCAACAAGTTGTTCTAGAGAACGGAGTCTTGGTCATCTTGCGCAGGAGGCCTGGTTCGCACGTGTCAAATGATTCATAATCAAGAGACTCCAAAATTCCATCTGCATGGAGTTTCTTCATGTGTTTGACACCAATATGACCAATGCGGCAGTGCCACGAGTATGTGGGACTATCATTATCAACCTTACATCTTTTGGCATTCACACTATGAATATGTGTAACATCACGTTCGAGATTCAATAAAAATAAACCATTGACCAGCAGGGCATGACCATAAAATATATCTCTCATATAAATAGAACAACCATTATTCTCGGATTTAAATGAGTAGCCATCTCGCATCAAACGAGATCCAGATAAAATGTTCATGCTCAAAGCTGGTACTAAATAACAATGATTGAGGTTTAAAACTAATCCCGGAGGTAGATGTAGAGGTAGTGTGCCGATGGCGGTCACATCGACCTTGGAACCATTTTCGACACGCATCGTCACCTCTTCCTTCGCCAGTCTCTGCTTATTCCGCAACTCCTGTTTTGAGTTACAAATGTGAGCAACCGCATCGGTATCAAATACCCAAGACCTACTACGAGCGCTGGTAAGGTACACATTAATAACATGTATATCATATATATACATGTGACGTTGCCGGCCTTCTTATCCGCTAAGTACTTGGGGCAGTTCCGCTTCCAGTGACCATTTCCCTTGCAATGGAAGCACTCAGTCTTAGGCTTGGGTTCATTCTTTGGCTTATTCCCGGCAACTGACTTACCGAGTGCTACCTCTTGAGCACTGCGTTGGTTTTCCCTTGAAGAGGAAAGGGTGATGCAGCAAAGTAGCATATGTATTTCCCTCAGTTTTTTAGAATCAAGCTATCAATCCAGTAGGAGGCCACACGCAAGTCCCTCGTACCTACACAAACAAATAGGAACCTCACAACCAACGCGATAAAGGGGTTGTCAAGCCCTTCACGGTCACTTACGAGAGTGAGATATGATAGAGATCATAATAATAAGATAAATATTTTTGGTATTTTTATGATATAGATTGAAAGTAAAGATTGCAAAATAAAATAGATTGGAAACTTATATGATGGAAAATAGACCTGGGGGCCATAGGTTTCACTAGTGGCTTCTCTCAAGATAGCATAAGTATTACGGTGGGTGAACAAATTACTGTCGAGCAATTGATAGAAAAGCGAATATTTATGAGAATATCTAGGCATGATCATGTATATAGGCATCACATCCATGACAAGTAGACCAACTCCTGCCTGCATCTACTACTATTACTCCACACATCGACCGCTATCCAGCATGCATCTAGAGTATTAAGTTCATAAGAACAGAGTAACGCATTAGGTAAGATGACATGATGTAGAGGGATAAAATCAAGCAATATGATTTAAACCCCGTCTTTTTATCCTCGATGGCAACAATATAATACGTGTTGTTTCCCTTTCCGTCACTGGGATCGAGCACCGCAAGATTGAACCCAAACCTAAGCACTTCTCCCATTGCAAGAAAGATCAATCTAGTAGGCCAAACCAAACAGATAATTCAAAGAGACTTGCAAGGATAACCAATCATGCATAAAAGATTTCAGAGAAGAATCAAATATTGTTCATAGATAGACTTGATCATAAACCCACAATTCATCCAATCTCGACAAACACACCGCAAAAAGAGTTACATCAAATAGATCTCCAAGAAGATCGAGGAGAACTTTGTATTGAGATTCAAAGAGAGAGAAGAAGCCATCTAATTAATAACTATGGACTCGAAGGTCTGAAGTAAACTACTCACACATCATCGGAGGGGCCATGGAGTTGATGTAGAGGCCCTCCGTGATCGTTGCCCCCTCCGGCGGAGCTCTGGAAAATGCCCCAAGATGGGATCTCTTGGGTACAGAATAGGGTTTCGTGGATGCTCCCGGATGTTTTTAGGGTATATGAGTATATATATGAGGAAGAAGTAGGTCAGTTGAGCCACGAGGGGGGAGGGCGCGCGCAGGGGGGGTAGGCGCGCCCCCTGCCTCGTGGACTCCTCGTATGTTTCTTGACGTCCACTCCAAGTCCTCTGGATCACGTTTGTTCCAAAAATCACGTTCCCGAGGGGTTCATTCCGTTTGGATTCCGTTTGATATTCCTTTTTTGCGAAACACTAAAATAGGCAAAAAAACAGCAATTTGCACTGGGCCTTGGGTTAATAGGTTAGTCCCAAAAATAATATAAAGGTGTAAAATAAAGCCCATTAACATCCAAAACAGATAATATAATAGCATGGAACAATCAAAAATTATAGATACGTTGGAGACGTATGAAGCATCCCCAAGCTTAATTCCTTCTCGTCCTCGAGTAGGTAAATGATAAAAACAAAATTTTTGATGTGGAATGCTACCTAACATAATTCTCAATGTAATTCTCTTTATTGTGGCATGAATATTCAGATCCTAAAGATTCAAGACAAAAGTCTAATATTGACATAAAAATAATAATACTTCAAGCATACTAACTAAGCAATTATGTGTTCTCAAAATAGCATGGCAAAAGAATGTTCATCCCTACAAAATCATATAGTTTGGTCATGCTCCATTTTCATCACACAAGAATGCTCTCATCATGCACAACCCAGATTACAAGCCAAGCAATTGTTTCACACTTTAGTAATCTCAAACTTTTTTCAACTTTCACGCAATACATGAGCACGAGCCATGGATATAGCACTATTGGCGGAATAGAATATGATGATGGGGTTTATGTGGAGAAGAAAAAAAGTAGAAAGTCTCACATCGACGTGGCTAATGAATGGTCTAGGGAGATGCCCATCAATTGATGTCAATGCAAGGAGTAGGGATTGCCATGCAACGGATGCACTAGAGCTATAAATGTATGAAAGCTCAACAAAAGAAACTAAGTGGGTGTGCATCCAACTTTCTTGCTCATGAAGACCTAGGGCATTCGAGGAAGCCCATCGTTGGAATATACAAGCCAAGTTCTATAATGAAAAATTCCCACTAGTATATGAAAGTGACAAAACAAGAGACTCTCTACCATAAAGAACATGGTGCTACTTTGAAGCACAAGTGTGGAAAAAAGGATAGTAGCATTGCCCCTTTTTATATATATATATATATATATATATATTTGGGCATTCCTTTTTTTAGCCTTTCTCTTTTTTATTTGGGACAATGATCTATTAATGATGATCATCACACTTCTATTTATTTACAACTCAATGATTACAACTCGATACTAGAACAAAGTATGACTCTATATGAATGCCTCCGGCGGTGTACCGGGAAGGGCAATGAATCAAGAGTGACATGTATGAAAAATTATGAACAGTGGCTTTGGCACAAATACGATGTCAACTACATGATCATGCGAGGCAATACGACAATGATAATGTGTGTCATGATAAATGGAACGGTGGAAAGTTGCATGGCAATATATCTCGGAATGGCTATGGAAATGCCCTAATAGATAGGTATGGTGGATGTTTTGAGGAAGATATAAGGAGGTTTATGTGTAACAGAGCATATCATATCACAGGGTTTGGATGCATCAGCGAAGTTTGCACCAACTCTCAAGGTGAGAAAGGGCAATGCACGGTACCGAAGAGGCTAGCAATGATGGAAGGGTGAGAGTGCGTATAATCCATGGACTCAACATTAGTCATAAAGAACTCACATACTTATTGCAAAAATCTACAAGTCATTAAAAAACAAGCATTACGCGCATGCTCCTAGGGGGATAGATTGGTAGGAAAACACCATCGCTCGTCCCCGACCGCCACTCATAAGGAAGACAATCAAATAACACCTCATGTTTGAAATTTGTTACACAACAGTCACAATACGTGCATGCTACGGGACTTGCAAACTTCAACGCAAGTATTTCTCAAATTCACAACTACTAAACTAGCAGACTCTAATATTACCACCTTTATATCTCAAGACAATTATCAAGTATCAAACTTCTCCTAGTACTCAATGCACTTTTTATGAAAGTTTTTATTATACCGATCTTGGATGCCTATCATATTAGGACTAAATTCATAACCAAAGAAAATTACCATGCTGTTCTAAGGGACTCTCAAAATAATATAAGTGAAGCATGAGAGACAATTTCTATAAAATAAAACCACCACCATGCTCTAAAAGATATAAGCGAAGCACTAGAGCAAAATTATCTAGCTCAAAAGGTGAAGCACATAGAGTATTCTAATAAATTCCGATTATGTGTGTCTCTTCCAAAAGGTGTGTACAGAAAGTATGATTGTGGTAAACTAAAAAGCAAAGACTCAAATCATACAAGACGCTCCAAGAAAAACACATATCATGTGGTGAATAAAAATATAGCTCCAAGTAAAGTTACCGATGGACGAAGACGAAAGAGGGGATGCCTTCCGGGGCATCCCCAAGCTTAGGCTTTTGGTTGTCCTTGGATTTTACCTTGGGGTGCCTTGGGCATCCCCAATCTTAGTCTCTTGCCTCTCCTTGTTCCATAATCCATCAAATCTTTACCCAAAACTTGAAAACTTCACAACACAAAACTTAAAAGAAAATCTCATGAGCTCCGTTAGTAAAAGAAAACAAACCACCACTTCAAGGTACTGTAATGAAATCATTCTTTATTTATATTGGTGTTACACCTACTGTATTATAACTTTTCTATGGTTCATAAACTCTATTACTAGTCATAGATTCATCAAAATAAGTAAACAACACACGAAAAACAGAATCTGTCAAAAACAGAACAGTCTGTAGTAATCTGTAGGTTTCGAATACTTCTGGAACACCAAAATTTCTAAAATAAATTGCTGGACATGAGGAATTTATCTATTAATCAACTGAAAAAACAATTAACTAAATAGCACTCTCCAGTAAAAAATGTCATCAAATCTTGTGAGCGCTAAAGTTTCTGTTTTTTACAGCAAGATCGCAAAGACTTTCCCCAGGTCTTCCCAAAGGTTCTACTTGGCACGAACGTTAATTAAAAGCATAAAACCGCATCTAAACAGAGGCTAGATGAATTAGTTATTATTAAACATAACCAAAAAGCAAAGAACAAAAATAAAATTGGGTTGCCTCTGTTGACGCTCAAAATTGGCACAGTCATAAAATTAGCATAGGTTATATCAAGAACAATTCAAACTTATGATTGGAAGTCACCGTGGAATGTCTCTCTTCGAGAAGATCAAGATGGATATCAAGATAGTCTAAAACGGAGCTCGGACTCAAAAGTTATGACAAGTTCAGAGATGCTCATGTTGACACCAGAGTAAAGAAAGGCATAAAACTCAATCAAGATGGCCTCTGGTGGAATCTGTTTCAACATGAAAGTTGTGCGTCTCGTCGAAACGATTGATTTTGATATAAAACTCGTCTTAATCCGAGTTCGTATGCAACCTCTGGAGGCAAAACAAGGTCAGAAATAGAAGCTGCAGAGCCATTTCGGACCGACCGAGTTGATTGACTCGGTGAGACCGAGTTGATCCGAAAAATTACAGAAAATTACAGAAAGTTTGCAACGTTCACTCGGTGGGGCCGAAAAAAACTAATCGGTGAGACCGAGATTGATCCGGAAATTGCCAAAGATTCCTGTCCGAGTTAGGTTAAGGTTTTTGATGTTTTGGACAGAATTTTTAGTCCTTTTCTTGTACGGGAAGTCCAGCCGCCTCTTATATATGTTGGGGGTGACGCCCGATTGAAACAACACACAATCGAACAAATCTATCTACATCTTTTACCTTTACTTTTCCTTCTCCCTTGTTCTTCTTCTTCCTCGTTCTTCTTCATTGTAGGGCGGCGAACCTCGAGGCCCTAGGGGCGATCAGGTCGACCTAGGGCAGCCCATAGCCGCTGCGCGCCCTGACGGGGTCCATCCCGGGCGTGTGGGGTTTCGGGTCCTCAAAAGCGCCCGCCGGATTGTCTTGCGTACCGCGCTTCCGGCAGGTCTCCTTCGACGTGAGCTGCGGTGCATCACCCCCGGCGTCGAGGGTACACGGTGACGTGTTCATGTGCGAACACACTTTTTGGCGACTCCGCTGGGGACGAAGCTTTGAACGGTCTCCAGCCCGTTCTTGCTATGAAGAGATCGTCATCAAGTTGCTGCAATCTACAAAGGTAATATGAATACCCAATTCCCCTTTGTAGATGCAAATAATCCATATGTTGTTGCTGAATCACCTAATGAGCATAATGTATCGGCTAGCCCTAGTTTTATCAATCATGCATCTAATTATGCGCAAGGGCCGATGCAAAGCAATCTTCATGCTTCAAATTCTTATGATTTTAGCAACGTACAACATATGTATCCAAACTCTCATGCATCGGCAACCCCACAATTCCATATGCCGATGAACAACATGATGGGTTTGGTTAATCAATTTGAAACACCTCATGTTAAAATTTCCAATAGAATACAAGAAAGTGTTTCATCTTTTTATTCATCGGCAACTAATTTGCAACATGTTAATCCAAACATGCCGGTGGATAGGGGAATTGGCCATGCTACTACTAGTTATTCGGCCAATTACCCTCAAACATCGTATGCTACACCTCATGCTACTAATTTTTCGGCACCATACGCAATTGTAGATGTTCATAATTCGGCTCAGCACCTTCATGCTCATTGCCGAATAAGTGAGAATTCTGCCACGCAAGTGTCTTTACCTAGTAACGTAGCATATCACGTTGCCCCCGCACAATTACAGAATTTTCGCAACACACCATTGTCGAAAGCGTCTCAAAGTATTGGGGGGCAATCCGATGAAGATTGGGCAGAAATTGGTCGAAAAAAGCTTAAAGATAGCCTAGCTACAATGTTTGC
Source organism: Triticum urartu (assembly GCF_056163025.1). Taxonomy (NCBI): domain Eukaryota; kingdom Viridiplantae; phylum Streptophyta; class Magnoliopsida; order Poales; family Poaceae; genus Triticum; species Triticum urartu. The sequence goes on from NC_141879.1 coordinate 122,853,993, forward strand.
TGAATTTAGACAAGAACAAGCAACCTTGCGAATTAAAGAAAGAAAGAGTGGTGATTCGGATAACAAAGTTAATTCGGTTGTGAAAAAAGCCGAATCAAATAGTATGTGTACCGAATTTATTGAAGAAAAAAAGGACGCCAAGGCATTGGAGAGTCATTTAAAAGTGGAGCAAAGTATTATTCAAGTATCACAACCATCATGCTCTCCCAGCGTGTATGAAGAGGTATGTCTAGCAAGTGATTTGCCTATTTTCAGATTTGGTCACAGCTTTATTGTTGATGCATCTATTAGAAAAAATCTCGTAAGTAATTTTGAAAGACCAATGATGAAGGGTAATTTACTTGTTAGCAATAAAATTGTTACAAAGCATATCGGTCAATAAATTGTACCATTCGAAGAGACCGATAGTGACTTATTATTGAAGCCAAAGCTTATCCCATTGCTTTATTTAGAGTTCATATCTAATTGGGTAGCTTTGCTTGCTTCATACTTGGCTTACGCATGGTCTCAATTGAGACATGTGTGTTTTAACTATTTTTGTTTCAGAAATATAAACCAAGGTTAAATTATTTTGAGAAATCCGATGCTAATATTATATCTTATCCAAAGACATCGGAGATAGAGTGCAAAACACAATGTATAGCCGAATGGGAAGATTCTAAATCTGAACCATTCGTTTGCTTATCTCCAAAGCCATTCGCACACCAAGATCGGCTAGAAAACAAAATGTATACCTTTGATTCAAACATGTGTGATCAAATCTTCGATTTATTGTTGAAAAATAATTACATTAGAATTCTTGATCACCATGTCAAGCCATCTATCCAAGGACGAATTTATTGTAAGTTGCATGATTCATTCAAGCATAGTATTGAGGATTGCAACATGTTTCGTCAAATAGTTAAATCGGCCATTGATAAAGGACGATTGAAATTTGTTGAGACACCAAAAGGTGATGATTCTATTCCAATTGGTCCCGATGGTAAAAGGTTTTTGCATCGGCTGCTTCAAGCCGATCCATTTAAAGAGAAGGTAAAAACTGCAGGTGATGGGATCAAGCTTTCAAGTAAAGAAATTGTTGAAGAGCATAATGAACATAATCTTGAGGGTGAGAATTCCATCAAAGCTACAATGGAGACGCCAAGGACTGGGGGGGCAGCAAGCAAATCCAATGATCGATGAAAGCAAACCAAAAGAAAACAAAGGCCGAAATAAGCGCAAGTGTAAAAGATCAAAAATCACCTTCGCTGAACTATTGGAGAAATATCAAAAGAAGAGTGAAGAGAAGAATGCTTATCGGCCCAATCAGGCAAAGAAACCAAGATCACCCCCAAGGCGCAAATATGAGGATCGGTATTGGCAAAGTGAGAATTTTAATGCAACATATTCATATCCTTATTTTGGGCCGCCAATGCCAATGCCGTGGATGCCTCCCTATGCTCATATAGATCCATATCCATCATGGGACAGGTATGATACAAGGGCACATTCTCCATCTTATTTTAGATCATCTCACCAATATTATGCAGCTCCGAGAAGATCAACATTTGAACAATCACATGTTAAAGACCGCTTCAGTCATAAGAAATTGGTCCAGAGCTCAAGGAAGAAGAAAGAGGTGGTCAAGCAAGTTTACCGTGTTAAAAGAGATGGTCGTAAGAGTGCAACTTCAGATTTGATCTCAAATGAAAAAGAGCCAATTAATGTGTTGACATTGGCTACTAAAGACAATGAGACAAAGCAACCAATTATTGAGAGTCGAAGTGCCAAATCTGAAGAAAAGAAGTTGAGAGTGCACAAGGCCAAAAAGGAATTTCCATTGGTCAAAACAGAATCACAGCCGAGATGCCCACTCATCTTATCCTATTGGCAAAAGAGGGAACTACAAAAACTTAGTGCACATGAACTTGAAGAAAGGAACATGGCATGGGTTCCCAAAGGAAGTGCTCAAAATAAGAATTATGTGAAAGCATCCATTACACGACGTGCGGCAAAGATGAAGAAGGAAAAGAGTGAAAACTATGAAGGACCAAGCCGAAGGTTTCAACATCTTCGTTCCACACATTATCCATATTCTTCAACTATGTCATTGATGCCTATGCCATGGAATTCGTCATCAGGTATGATTGGTTACCCTCAATGGACTTATTATAATCCATGGATGCAATATAATTTCTTACATCATGAAAGGGTATTGCCAAATCACTATACATTTGATTAGCTACAAGTTTGTTGCTGATTCAAAGGGCCGAAATACTTGATTTGTCATTTCATTTGTTTATTTCGGCTATATGTGCTTTGAATGAAGTTTACATAGTAATGGACGATATATACTTACCGTCCTAAGAAGATGCAGAATGGACGATGGAGTGTTGACATCGTCCTTAGAACCAACATGGTACAAGTTATTTTTCGGCACGCTAGCTATGCCGAAAAACAGGGGGGCATGTGCTGACGCTCAAAATTGGCACAGTCATAAAATTAGCATAGGTTATATCAAGAACAATTCAAACTTATGATTGGAAGTCACCGTGGAATGTCTCTCTTCGAGAAGATCAAGATGGATATCAAGATAGTCTAAAACGGAGCTCGGACTCAAAAGTTATGACAAGTTCAGAGATGCTCATGTTGACACCAGAGTAAAGAAAGGCATAAAACTCAATCAAGATGGCCTCTGGTGGAATCTGTTTCAACATGAAAGTTGTGCGTCTCGTCGAAACGATTGATTTTGATATAAAAATCGTCTTAATCCCAGTTCGTATGCAACCTGTGGAGGCAAAACAAGGTCAGAAATAGAAGCTGCAGAGCCATTTCGGACCGACCGAGTTGATTGACTCGGTGAGACCGAGTTGATCCGAAAAATTGCAGAAAATTACAGAAAGTTTGCAACGTTCACTCGGTGGGGCCGAAAAAAACTAATCGGTGAGACCGAGATTGATCCGGAAATTGCCAAAGATTCCTGTCCGAGTTAGGTTAGGGTTTTTGATGTTTTGGACAGAATTTTTAGTCCTTTTCTTGTACGGGAAGTCCAGCCGCCTCTTATATATGTTGGGGGTGACGGCCGATTGAAACAACACACAATCGAACAAATCTATCTACATCTTTTACCTTTACTTTTCCTTCTCCCTTGTTCTTCTTCTTCCTCGTTCTTCTTCATTGTAGGGCGGCGAACCTCGAGGCCCTAGGGGCGATCAGGTCGACCTAGGGCAGCCCATAGCCGCTACGCGCCCTGACGGGGTCCCTCCCGGGCGTGTGGGGTTTCGGGTCCTCAAAAGTGCCTGCCGGATTGTCTTGCGTACCGCGCTTCCGGCAGGTCTCCTTCGACGTGAGCTGCGGTGCATCACCCCTGGCGTCGAGGGTACACGGTGACGTGTTCGTGTGCGAACAGCCTCCCAACAAGTGCCATCGTTTAATGCCCCTAGCTAAGCATAAAAGCAAGGATAGATCTAGGTATTGCCATGATAATGATAAGGTAAATCGCGAAAACTCATCTCATACTCCCTATGTTCAGCAGCAAGATTTCTTTGTGGCAAGCAAAAGTAATCAAAAGGGCTAAATTTAATGGGACAGAAGTCCCCAAGATCAAACTCGGGAGGTATTGGTTCCTCCTTTGGCCCCTCATATTGCACAACCAATTCATCATTATAAGCATTCTTTTGGCAAAAAGTCATGACCCTTTGTTCAAGGGAAAAACCTAACCCATTATTCTGGATAGCAAAATTATAATTAAGTTTAGAGAACCTATCAACAAGAACATCGGTAGGAACCTTTTTTCTATGGTTTTCATTAAAAGCAACATGATCTAAAGATCGTAAACGCATAATGTCTTCTTGATAAAAAAGGATTGCTTCTATGGGAGGACGGCCGGCATCCACCCTATAGTGCACAAAAATTTCATTGGCTTGTTTTATTATAAATTTGAACTCATGAGCTAAAAAGATGGTCACTGCTGGCTTAACAGAAGAATGCTCAATATTGGAAAATTCCAGGAAAATCCTTTGTATGGAAGGATGCATATGTAAAAATTGTCTTTCAAGTTCAACTATGAGCAAAGATATAGCATTTTCGAGACTACTAGTTTTATGAAGAATAGACCCGCTCATGGTGGGTAAAGCACCCACACAAGTAAAAAACATCTTGAATAACTCCCTTCCCAATAATATTACCGCTACCAATCCGAAACTTTTTAGTGTGTAAAATAGTAGCATTTTCAAGAGGATCATCAATAACATCAAAGTTTTCTGTATTATTATCCTTATCAACGATAACCTCCCCAGTTTCAGACATGATGGCAACAAATTGCAAAAAAAAGAACGAGCACATAGAAGGCAGGAAGGAAAAAAAGAAGGCGGATAAAACGACAAGGATGAAGTGGGGGAGAGGAAAACGAGATGCAAATGGAAAATAATGTAATGCGAGGGATAAGAGTTTGTGATGGGTACTTGGTATGTCTTGACTTGTGCGTAGACTCTGTCGGTGTCAAAACCGGCGGATCTTGGGTAGGGGGTCCCGAACTGTGTGTCTTGGATCGATGGTAACAGGAGACGGGGGACACGATGTTTACCTAGGTTCGGGCCCTCTCTATGGAGGTAAAACCCTACGTCCTGCTTGATAGATATTAATGAATATGAGTGTTACAAGAGTGGATCTACCACGAGATCGTAATGGATAAACCCTAGAAGTCTAGCCTATGTAGGTATGATAATGAGTATATGTGATGTCCTTTCCGGACTACCCCCTTCGGTTTATATAGGCACCGAGGGGATCTAGAGTTTACATGGAGTCAGTTACATGAGAAGGAATTTTCGGTCGCCAAGCTTGCCTTCCACGCCAAGTAGAGTCCAATCCAGACACGGTGCATTCTTCGGCCTTCATGTCTTCACAGCCCATCAGTCCGTCCCAAAGGATAATAGGCCGGACGCCCGAGGACCCCTTAGTCTAGGACTCCCTCAGTAGCCCCTGAACCTGGCTTCAATGACGAGGAGTCTGGCGTGTAGATTTTTCTTTGGCATTGCAAGGCGGGTTCCCTTCTTTCCGAACTTTGAGATAGTCTTCGGATGCGATGATTGTATCCGGACCTGTCACACACACACACACACCATGTATAACCGCAGAGAGAATATATATTCTTACACGAGTCTAATCCGCTGACAGCTTTTACAACATGACATCGCGTTTGTCCGGTCGTAATTTCGAACCGTTTTTTGTCTACCGCTCCACGTTACGAGACGCGGTTGTCAATGGCACGTCTTGTCTAAGCAAAGATCATGCCCCCCTTATTATGAGATTCTCATCAATACAGGCGTGGGTAACCCAACCGTGCTGTTTTGCACGGCTCTCGGGAATAGGCGAGTTCAAGGCGAGTGGGGAGACGCTCGATATTCGTGGTCTTTATAAGGGGATAAGGACACTCTTCCTTTACCCACATCCTTCTTCATCTCCAGTCCCTCCGTCCTTGAGCTCTAGCGCCCAAGCTTTCGGCTTTTCCTCGTTCAAGAAAACATTCCAATCATGTTCGGATCCGGGGCTAGAGGCAAGTGGATGGCCTCCTCTGTTAAGGAGAAGAACACCACGGAGCTCCGGGAGGCCTGCTATCTAGCCAAGGAGATTACTCACTGACTCCCGAAAAAAGGGAAGATCGTCCCTACCCCCGATCCCCACAAGAGGGTTGTGTTTCTCACACACTTCGTCCATGGGCTGGGATTCCTTCTTCATCCATTTGTCCATGGATTGATGTTTTACTATGGGTTGCACTTCCATGATCTGGCCCCCAACTTTATCCTCAATATCTCTGCATTCATAGTTGTGTGCGAAGCCTTTCTCCGCATCCCACCTCACTTTGGCCTATGGCTAAAGACTTTTAATGTAAAGCCAAAGGTGGTGTGCAGCCAACAGGCCGAGTGCGGAGGTGCCATGGTGAGCAGGATGCCCAATACCACCTGGCTCGAAGGATCCTTCGTAGAGATAGTGAACGGATGGAAATCGGGGTGGTTCCATATCACCGAGCCGTGCGACGCCAACTGGGTGGCTGCTCCCAAATTCCGATCCGGAGTCCCGATGCGGCTTACCTCCTAGCAAGAGAAGGGCCTGACCTGGGGAACTCTGGAAGAGATCATGGGGCTCCAAACGTGCCTCTAGAATATGATAACGCGGAAGATCAAGCTAGTTGATGTGATCCAGGTCATGCTTGTACGCAGGATCCTTCCGTGTCAGCGCCAGACCTATTATTTGTGGGAGTTCAATCCGGCCGAGCACCAGACGCTGCTAAGGCTCTTCGGCATGACGCACAAAGATATCTGGAAGGTACTCTTCAAGGGCAGCGAGATGCCGCCACCCTTGACCAAAGATCGCTGGCTCAACTTTAAGCGTCAGGCCAATTCGGTAAGCCGTCAAGGTGTAGTCTTTAAGGACACATGTCGAGGGAGGATACTAAGCCTTCTTGTCAATTTCTTTTTCAGGCCTGGGTCAATCTAGCGGGACGGATTAATAATCCGGCTCCGCTGCCCGAAGATGAAGAAACCCCACTTCTTACCAAGATGCTATTTCCGGCGCCTTATGCTACCTCTCGAGCACTGCGTTGGATTTCCCCGAAGAGGAGAGGATGATGCAGCAAAGTAATGTAAGTATTTCCCTCAGTTTTTGAGAACCAAGGTATAAATCCAGTAGGAGGCTACGCGCGAGTCCCTCGTACCTACACAAAAACAATAGCTCAACGCAACCAACGCGCTTAGGGGTTGTCAATCCCATCACGGTCACTTACGAAAGTGAGATCTGATAGAGATGATAAATAATATTTTTGGTATAGAGATACAAAGTAAAAAGTAAAAGCAAAGTAAAAGCAAAGAAATAATAAAGTGATGGAGATTGATATGATGAGAAAGAGACCCGGGGGCCATAGGTTTCACTAGTGGCTTCTCTCAAGAGCATAAGTATTCTACGGTGGGTGAACAAATTATTGTTGAGCAATTGACAGAATTGAGCATAGTTATGAGAATATATAGGTATGATCATGTATATAGGCATCACGTCCGAGACAAGTAGACCGACTCCTGCCTGCATCTACTACTATTACTCCACTCATCGACCGCTATCCAGCATGCATCTAGAGTATTAAGTTAAAAACAGAGTAACGCCTTAAGCAAGATGACATGATGTAGACGGATAGTTTCATGCAATATGATAAAAACCCCATCTTGTTATCCTCGATGGCAACAATACAATACGTGCCTTGCTGCCCCTTCTGTCACTGGGAAAGGGCACCACAAGATTGAACCCAAAGCTAAGCACTTCTCCCATGGCAAGAAAAACCAATCTAGTAGGCCAAACCAAACTGACAATTCGAAGAGACTTGCAAAGATAACCAATCATACATAAAAGAATTCATAGAAGATTGAATATTATTCATAGATAGACTTGATCATAAACCCACAATTCATCGATCTCAACAAACACACCGCAAAAATAAGATTACATCGAATAGATCTCCACGAGAGAGGGGGAGAACATTGTATTGAGATCCAAAAGGAGAGAAGAAGCCATCTAGCTACTAACTATGGACCCGTAGGTCTGAAGTAAACTACTCACACTTCATCGGAGGGGCATGGATGATGATGTAGAAGCCCTCCGTGATCGATGCCCCCTTCGGCGGAGCTCCGGAACAGGCCCCAAGATGGGTTCTCGTGGATACAGAAAGTTGCGGCGGTGGAATTAGGTTTTTGGCTCCGTCCCCGATCGTTTGGGGGTACGTGGATATTTATAGGAGGAAGAAGTACGTCGGTGGAGCTTCGAGGGGCCCACGAGGCAGGTGGGCGCGCCCTCCACCCTCGTGACCGCCTCATAGCTTTCTTGACAGAGGGTCCAAGTCTCCTGGATCTTATCTGATGAGAAAATCACGTTTCCGAAGGTTTCATTCCGCTTGGACTCCGTTTGATATTCTGTTTCTCCGAAACACTGAAATAGGCAAAAAACAGCAATTCTGGGTTGGGCCTCCGGTTAATAGGTTAGTCCAAAAAATAATATAAAACTGGAAAATAAAGCCCAATATAGTCCAAAACACTAGATAATATAGCATGGAGAAATCAAAAATTATAGATACGTTGGAGACGTATCAAGCATCCCCAAGCTTAATTCCTGCTCGTCCTCGAGTAGGTAAATGATAAAAACAGAATTTTTGATGCGGAGTGCTACTTGGTATAATTTTAATGTAATTCTTCTTAATTGTGCTATGAATATTCAGATCTGAAAGATTCAAGACAAAAGTTCACATTGACATAAAAATGATAATACTTCAAGCATACTAACTAAGCAATTATGTCTTCTCAAAATAACATGGCCAAAGAAAGTTCATCCCTACAAAATCATATAGTTTAGTCATGTTTCATTTTCGTCACACAAGAATGCTCTCATCATGCACAACACCGATGACAAGCCAAGCAATTGTTTCATACTTTAGTAATCTCAAACATATAAACTTTCACGCAATATATGAGCGCGAGCCATGGACATAACACTATGGGTGGAATAGACTATAATGAGGGGGTTATGTGGAGAAGACAAAAAGGAGAAAGTCTCACATCAACGAGGCTAATCAATGGGCTATGGAGATGCCCACCGATTGATGTTAATTCAAGGAGTAGGGATTGCCATGCAACAGATGCACTAGAGCTATAAATGTATGAAAGCTCAACAAAAGAAACTAGTGGGTGTGCATCCAACTTGCTTGCTCATGAAGACCTAGGGCACTTGAGGAGGCCCATCGTTGGAATATACAAGCCAAGTTCTATAATGAAAAATTCCAACTAGTATATGAAAGTGATAACATGAGAGACTCTCTACTATGAAGATCATGGTGCTACTTTGAAGCAGAAGTGTGGTAAAAGGATAGTAACATTGTCCCTTCTCTCTTTTTCTCTCATTTTTTGGGCCTTCTCTTTTTTTATGGCCTTTCTCTTTTTTTATTCCTCACTTGGGACAATGCTCTAATAATGATGATCATCACACTTCTATTTATTTACAACTCAATGATTACAACTCGATACTAGAACAAAGATGACTCTATATGAATGCCTCCGGCGGTGTACCAGGATATGCAATGAACCAAGAGTGACATGTATGAAAGAATTATGAACGGTGGCTTTGCCACAAATACTATGTCAACTACATGATCATGCTAAGCAATATCACAATGATGAATGTGTCATGATGAACGGAATGATGGAAAGTTGCATGGCAATATATCTCGGAATGGCTATGGAAATGCCATAATAGGAAGGTATGGTGGCTGTTTTGAGGAAGATATAAGGAGGTTTATGTGTGAAAGATCGTAGTATCATATCACGGGGTTTGGATGCACCGGCGAAGTTTGCGCCAACTCTCAATGTGAGAAAGGTCAATGCACGATACCGAAGGGGCTAGCAAGGATGGAAGGGTGAGAGTGCGTTTAATCCATGGACTCAACATTAGTCATAAAGAACTCACATACTTATTGCAAAAATCTACAATTCATCAAAAACCTCGGCACTACGCGCATGCTCCTAGGGGTATAGATTGGTAGGAAAAGACCATCGCTCGTCCCCGACCGCCACTCATAAGGAAGACAATCAAATAACACCTCATGTTTCAAATTTGTTGCATAACGTTTACCATACGTGCATGCTACGGGACTTGCAAACCTCAACACAAGTATTTCTAAATTTCACAACTACTCAACTAGCATGACTTTGATATTATTACCTCCATATATCAAAACAATCATCAAGCATCAAACTTTTCTTAGTATTCAACACACTCATACGAAAGTTTTATTATTAATCTTGTATACCAAGCATATTAGGATTTTAAGCAAATTAACATGCTATTAAGATTCTCAAAATAATCTAAGTGAATCATGAGAGATCAATAGTTTCTATAAAACAAATCCACCACCATGCTCTAAAAGATATAAGTGAAGCACTAGAGCAAAACTATAAAGCTCAAAAGATATAAATGAAGCATATAGAGTATTCTATCAAATTCCAAATTATGTATGGCTCTCTCAAAAGGTGTGTACAACAAGGATGATTGTGGTAAACTAACAAGCAAAGACTCACATCATAAAAGACGCTCCAAGCAAAACACATATCGTGTGGCGAATAAAAATATAGCTCCAAGTAAAGTTACCGACAGAAGTAGACGAAAGAGGGGATGCCTTCCGGGGCATCCCCAAGCTTTGGCTTTTAGGTGTCCATAGATTATCTTGGGGGTGCCATGGGCATCCCCAAGCTTAGGATCTTGCCACTCCTTGTTCCATAATCCATCAAATCTTTACCCAAAACTTGAAAACTTCACAACATAAAACTTAAAGTAGAAAATCTCGTGAGCTCCGTTAGCGAAAGAAAACAAAAAGACCACTTCTAGGTACTGTAATGAAATAATTATTTATTTATATTGGTGTTAAAACTACTGTATTCCAACTTCTCTACGGATTATAAACTATTTTACTAGCCATAGATTCATCAAAATAAGCAAACAACACACGAAAAACAGAATCTGTCAAAAACAGAACAGTCTGTAGTAACCTGTAGCTAGCGCAAGATCTGGAACCCCAAAAATTCTAAAATAAATTTCTGGACGTGAGTAATTTATCTATTAATCATCTTCATAAATAATTAACTAAATAGCACTCTCCAAATAAAAATGACAGCAGTTCTCGTGAGCGCTAAAGTTTCTGTTTTTTACAGCAAGTTCAACAAGACCTTCCCCAAGTCTTCCCAACGGTTCTACTTGGCACAAACACTAATTAAACACAAAAAACACAACAGAAACAGAGTATAGATAATTTATTTATTACTAAACAGGAGCAAAATCAAGGAATAAAAATAAAATTGGGTTGCCTCCCAACAAGCGCTATCGTTTAACGCCCCTAGCTAGGCATAACAAGCAAGAATAGATCTAGGGATTGCCATCTTTGGTAGGCAATCCATAAGTGGCTCTCATGATAGATTCATATGGTAATTTTATTTTCTTTATAGGGAAGTGTTCCATGCCATTTTTTAATGGAAATTGAAATCTAATATTCCCTTCCTTCATATCAATAATTGCACCAACCGTTCTAAGGAAAGGTCTACCAAGAATAATAGGGCAAGAAGGATTGCAATCTATATCAAGAACGATAAAATCTATGGGCACATAATTCCTATTTTCAACAATAAGAACATCATTAATTCTTCCCATAGGTTTCTTAATAGTGGAATCCGCAAGATGCAAGTTTAGAGAGCAATCATCAAAATCACGAAATCTAGCAAATCACACAAAGTTTTGGGAATAGTAGAGACACTAGCACCCAAATCACACAAAGCATAAAACTCACAATTTTTAATTTTAATTTTAATAGTAGGTTCCCACTCATCATGAAATTTTCTAGGGATAGAAACTTCCAATTCAAGTTTTTCTTCATAAGATTGCATCAAGGCATCAACAATATGTTTAGTAAACGCTTTATTTTGACAATAAGCGTAAAGAGATTTTAGCATGGATTGCAACAAGGAAATACAATCAATTAAATAGCAATTTTCATAATTAATTCCTTGAAATCCAATATACTTGGTTTAGCAATATCTAGGGTTTTATTTCTTTTAATCCCACTTTTATCAATTTCATCATCAAGATCTAAATACTCCAAATTTTTAGAACACCTTCTAGGTAAAGGTGGATCATATTCAGTCCCATTATTATCAAGATTAATATTGCAAAACAAAGATTTAATAGGAGACACATCAATAACTTTTAGATCTTCATCATTATTTTCATAGGAACTAGAAGAACACGCTTTAATAAAGGCATCTTTCATAGCACATGTCCTAGCGGTTCTTTCCTTGCACTCTTCAATGGAAATTCTCATGGCTTTGAGAGACTCATTGATATCATGCTTAGGAGGAATAGATCTAAGTTTCAAAGAATCAACATCAAGAGCAATTCTATCAACGTTCCTAGCCAAATCATCAATCTTAAGCAATTTTTCTTCAATCATAGCATTAAAATTCTTTTGCGAAGAAATAAATTCTTTAATATTAGATTCAAAATCAGAGGGCATCTTATTATAATTTCCATAAGAATTGTTGTAGGAATTACCATAATTATTAGAGGGATTACTAGGATAAGGCCTAGGATTGAAATTTCCTCTATACGCGTTGTTACCAAAATTGCTCATGTCCTAGCGGTTCTTTCCTTGCACTCTTCAATGGAAATTCTCATGGCTTTGAGAGACTCATTGATATCATGCTTAGGAGGAATAGATCTAAGTTTCAAAGAATCAACATCAAGAGCAATTCTATCAACGTTCCTAGCCAAATCATCAATCTTAAGCAATTTTTCTTCAATCATAGCATTAAAATTCTTTTGCGAAGAAATAAATTCTTTAATATTAGATTCAAAATCAGAGGGCATCTTATTATAATTTCCATAAGAATTGTTGTAGGAATTACCATAATTATTAGAGGGATTACTAGGATAAGGCCTAGGATTGAAATTTCCTCTATACGCGTTGTTACCAAAATTGTTCCTACCAACAAAATTCACATCCATAGATTCATTATTATTCTCAATCAAAGTAGACAAGGGCATATCATTAGGATCAGAAGAAACACTCTTATTAGCAAATAATTTCATAGGTTCATCCATCTTTCCAATCAAAACATTATTTTCTTCTATCGCATGCACCTTTTTATTAGTGGATCTTTCAGTGTGCCATTGAGAATAATTAACCATAATATTATCTAGGAGTTTAGTAGCATCTCCTAAAGTGATTTCCATAAAAGTGCCTCCCGCGGCCGAATCTAAAAGATTTCTAGAAGCAAAATTCAATCCGGCATAAATTTTTTGTATAATCATCAACAAATTCAAACCATGAGTAGGGCAATTACATATCATTAATTTCATTCTCTCCCAAGCTTGTGCAACATGTTCATGATCAAGTTGTTTAAAATTCATAATATCATTTCTAAGAGAGATGATCTTAGCGGGAGGAAAATACTTAGAGATAAAAGCATCTTTGTACTTGTTCCATGAATCAATACTATTTTTAGGCAAAGATGAAAACCAAGCTTTAGCAAGATCTCTAAGCGAAAAATGAAATAGCTTCAATTTAACAATATCATTATCGACATCTTTCTTCTTTTGCATGTCACACAAATCAACGAAGCTATTAAGATGGGTAGCGGCATCTTCACTAGGAAGGCCGGAGAACGGATCTTTCATGACAAGATTCAGCAAAGCAGCATTAATTTCACAACATTCAACATCAGTAAGAGGAGCAACCAGAGTGCTAATAAAATCATTGTTGTTGGTATTGATGAAGTCACACAATTTAGTATTATCTTGAGCCATCGCGATAAACAAGCAATCCAACACACGAGCAAACAAAAAGCAAACGGGCAAAAAGAGGGCAAATAGAGAGGGAGGATAGAGAGAGAGAGGGCGAATAAAATGGCAAGGGTGAAGTGGGGGAGAGGAAAACGAGTGGCAAATGGCAAATAATGTAATGCAGGAGATAGGGATTGTGATGGGTACTTGGTATGTTGACTTTTGCGCAGACTCCCCGGCAACGGCGCCATAAATTCTTCTTGCTACCTCTTGAGCACTGCATTGGATTTCCCCAAAGAGGAGAGGATGATGCAACAAAGTAGCGTAAGTATTTCCCTCAGTTTTTGAGAACCAAGGTATCAATCCAGCAGGAGGCTATGTGCGAGTCCCTCGTACCAACACAAAAACAATAGCTGAACGCAACCAACATGCTTAGGGGTTGTCAATACTTTCACGGTCACTTACGAAAGTGAGATCTGATAGAGATGATAAATAATATTTTTGGTATTTTTGGTATAGAGATGCAACGTAAAAAGTAAAAGCAAAGTAAAAGCAAAGCAATAATAAAGTGATGGGGATAGATATGATGAGAAAGAGACCCGAGGGCCATAGGTTTCACTAGTGGCTTCTCTCAAGAGCATAAATATTCTACGGTGGGTGAACAAATTACTATTGAGCAATTGACAGAATTGAGCATAGTTATGAGAATATCTAGGTATGATCATGTATATAGGCATCACGTCCGAGACAAGTAGACCGACTCATGCATGCATCTACTCCTATTACTCCACTCATCGACCGCTATCCAGCATGCATCTAGAGTATTAAGTTCAAAACAGAGTAACGCCTTAAGCAAGATGACATGATGTAGAGGGATAGTTTCATGCAATATGATAAAAAACATCTTGTTATCCTTGATGGCAAAAATACAATACGTGCCTTGCTGCCCCTTCTGTCACTGGGAAAGGACACCGCAAGATCGAACCCAAAGCTAAGCACTTCTCCCATGGCAAGAAAAACCAATCTAGTAGGCCAAACCAAACTGATAATTCGGAGAGACTTGAAAAGATAACCAATCATACATAAAAGAATACAGAGAAGATTCAAATATTATTCATAGATAGACATGATCATAAACCCACAATTCATCGGTCTCAACAAACACACCGCAAAAAGAAGATTACATCGAATAGATCTCCATGAGAGAGGGGGAGAACATTGTATTGAGATCCAAAAAGAGAGAAGAAGCCATCTAGCTACTAACTATGGACCTTAGGTCTGAAGTAAACTACTCACACTTCATCGGAGGGGCTTGGATGATGATGTAGAAGCCCTTCGTGATCGATGCCCCTCCGGCGGAGCCCTGGAACAGGCCCCAAGATGGGATCTCGTGGATATAGAAAGTTGCGGCGGTGGAATTAGGTTTTTGGCTCCGTCCCCGATCGTTTGGGGGTACGTGGATATATATAGGAGGAAGAAGTACGTCGGTGGAGCTTCGAGGGGCCCACGAGGCAGGGGGCACGCCCTAGGGGGGCGCCCTCCACCCTCGTGACCGCCTCATGGCATTCTTGACGTAGGGTCCAAGTCTCCTGGATCTTATCTGATGAGAAAATCACGTTTCCGAAGGTTTCATTCCGTTTGGACTCCGTTTGATATTCTGTTTCTCCGAAACACAGAAATAGGTAAAAAAACTACAATTCTGGGCTGGGCCTCCGGTTAATAGGTTAGTCCCAAAAATAATATAAAAGTGGAAAATAAAGCCCAATATAGTCCAAAACAGTAGATAACATAGCATGGAGCAATAAAAAATTATAGATACATTGGAGACGTATCACCTTACGACGTGCCGGAGAAGAAGGTCAAAAGCACGGTCGAGGGGACCAGGCGTGGGCTTCGCCGAAGGAGCACCTTGGTCGTGTTGTCTGACGATGAGACAGACCCCTCAGCCGCCGAAGACGACCACGAGGAGGGAGGCGACTCCCCTCCTGCGAGAGGAAGGGATAAAAGGGAGGCCTCCCAGAGTTTGGAGGCGGAGGTGCCCAAGAGGGGGAGAGGATCCTTCGTGGATAACTCCGCGTGGGATGTTGACAGCAGTTCGGAGCGACCTCGTCGGACCAAGCCTCGGGCACCTCGTGAGTACCAAAATCAAAAACATCCGGCCTTCTCGGTTTGCAATATTGACGCATATTAAACCTTGTCGTTGCAGTCCGGCACGGGACGGCTCCCCACTATCCTCGACAAAGGATTCGCTGGACTCAAAGGAGATGGCTAGCATGTCACCGCCGCCGGCTCATTCCATCTCACGCAAGGGTGACGACGAGGTGGCGTCCAAAAAGACTTTCCCAGGCCGAGGGGAGATTCCGGAGACCATCGGGGTAACGCCCCAGGATGGCTCCTCGGTCACCGGACATATGGGGGAAAAAGTCCTTAGTGACGGGGCCCGAGTTCCCTTCGGGCCTCAGCCGGATACGATTCCGGAGATCTACATGGCTCCGGGGTCCAGCGAACGGCATTCCCCCCAAGGAGGGAATCTGCCTGTTCCACCGGTGACCTCTGTCCAACCAGAGCCACCGGATAATCTGTTGGAGGCGCTACAAGGCGCCTCTATCATGGATGAGCATCGTGTTCTTATGGACACGGTAATAGAGAAGGTTCGGTTTGTCAAAAGCGGACTGACCGAAGCCTGCACCAGCCTTCTAACGTGCTTTGAGGTGAGTAATGTGATTGTAGGAAAAATATCGCCGTATAGGCAGTAGCCCCTGATGCTCTGTTTGGTGTTCGGGAGGAAAAGCCAAACAGAGGATCGAGAATAAATATCGCAAGAGTCTAACATGAGTTGTCTATGTGAATAAGCAGGTATCACTGCAGGCTGCCACTGCTCATGCTGCGGAAGTGTCCGGACTGAAGCGGAAACTGGAGCGGGCTGAGGAGGAGCTCGGCCTCGTGAAGAAGCAGCTGGAAGATAGCCAAGGTATGCAGTAACCTATGGGTATATTTTGAGAAAATGCGCAGTCCAGCCAGACAAAAGTGTCATAAACTTTATTAGTGGCCACAATCAAGGTGGCGGCACTTAAGAAGGCGTTAGCCGAGGCTGAGGACAAAGCGGCCACGGAACGCACCGCGCGCGAGAAGCACGATGCCTAGGTTGCCGAGGCGCAGCAACAGCTCCAGGGCGTGATCGAGAGGTTTGAGTCCTTGGAGCGCAATTGTAAGGTGCAGGAGTCCGGACTGGTAGAGGCCCGACGGAGCGCACAGGATGCACGAGCCGAAGCCCAAGATGCTCTCCAGGAGATTCAGGCGGCTAAGAAGATTACAGCGGGTAAATCTTTCGCTCTGCATAGCAAGTGTGTGTAAGAAACGTTCCTTGTACTTATCCAAATTCTGGTTTTCCAGGGGCGTTTACGGATCTTCTGCGCATTATATTGGATGTTTCTGAGTATTACAGAGCCAAAGAAGGAATGTCTATGGAGAAGCTATTCTGGTCCCACTATCTTGGACCTGAACATCTGTTGCCCTTCATTGACCAGCTGAAGCAGTTGGTCGAGCTGCACAAGTCGGCGGAGCTAGCCATGAAGGACCTGATAGTCCGGCTGTGGCCTGCCAAGCCTGTACCTAGCAGCTATTTCGGACTTGTAAAGCGGCTTGTTAACGCCTGTCCGCGGCTTGAGACCGTGAAGCGGTCGGTCTGCATCGAAGGTGCGCGTATGGCCTTTGCCCGCATCAAGATACATTGGGCAAAGCTGGATGCCAAGAAGCTGATGACCGAGGGACCGTCGGAGGGCAAGGAGCATCATCGACCCGAGCTCTATTTTGATGGTGTCTTGGAGGGGTCCCGCCTTATGGTGGAACAATGTTTGAAGGATATCATTTTCCCATGAGAACATTTGTATTATACTGTCCTGTAATATGGAGCAGTAATGTTATGTATTATAATGCTTATGATTTACATTTTACCTCTTGTGCGGCCGTTTATGAAATCTGAGGGTTGACCAGTCATCGGCTTCTTCCCCCATGTAGATAGTACAGGGGTGTTCGGGATAAATCTAAACACTCTTTACTCCACATTCTGGTCCTTAAAGGAGGTGTTTAGCGCAACGAACAAGGCAATCAGACTATGCGGCCTTTACCGCCCTCACTTAGCCATAGGAGTTTGACAATTAAAATGTTTGGCGAAGCCCCTGGTATTCGGAAGGCCGAACTAGGGGCGCTATACACATCTAATCGGAGGGACCAATTCTTCGCGCGAAGTGCAAAAAATCTGTAACGATTTGGAACCTCTCGAACAACTGACCGGCTCTTGCCGCATCATGACAGTCAGTTTTCGGCTTTCTCTACTGAGGTGCTCGTCCGGAAGAACCGGGACACAATCGCAGGAGTTCTCCCTTTACTACCCTAGCCGATATAGCGAAACGTAAGGCAGTAAGCAAAGGAGCCGGGCAACCCAACTATTGACCAAAGACATGATTCAGAGCCGATGCATATAATGCTATAAGTTCGAGGTGCCGAACTATACTATGAAAGTGTTCGGACATTTTATTGCCGTAGTGTTGGGTGTAATGAAGCCCCTGGCGTAGTAATACAGACCATAGTGTACATGTGCAATAAGTAATATTTACAAAGGTGAGAAAACAGGAAAATTAGGTAATAAGCTGACGCCATCATTCATTCACCATTGTGATGTAATTGGTACGTCGAGGCGTACTTTGTGCAAATAACGCGATAAGCAAGTAAAGCTATTTATCATGCCGTAACCAAGGGCGGGCTGCGTGAGGGTATGTAAAACAAGTATGGCGATCGTTAATAGAGACCACCTAGGGGTTCCTTTGTATGCCAGAGCTCCTTGCCTCCTTGGTGTGTTCTGCAAACGAATCGTCCGTATAGACCTCGAAAAGAGAAAAAACCCGTAATAAAAAGCAAAAGTAAAGGCGTGTCAATCGCGGTGTCGGTCGAGCCATACAGTGGATTGCGGACGAGTTATGCCTCCATCGATTCCCATGGTGTTTTGAGTGCGTGGTTTATGTACGTGCGGTATTAGTGCCATTGCCGCATCGGGGCTGGGACGGAGGTCATATTGCTAATTCGGCTCTTGTCGAGCCGAGCTGTCCTGCTGTAGTGTGGTCCGGACCCTCTTGATGATGTCTAGGGGCTCGACAACCGGATTATAATGCTGCTTGAGAAGGCCGCTTTGTACCTCTGCTGCTAGAGCGGCAGTGTGCTCCTCTATACGGAGGGAGCATTCCGTGTTTCCGTTGACTGTGATGATGCCACGTGGGCCGGGCATCTTTAGCTTGAGATAAGCGTAATGTGGTACCGCATTAAATCTAGCGAATGCGGTTCGTCCGAGCAGGGCATGATAGCCGCTGCGAAATGGGACGATATCAAAGATTAGTTCTTCGCTTCGGAAGTTATCCGGGGAACCGAAGACCACCTCCAGCGTGATCGAGCCCGTACAACGGGCCTCTACGCCTGGTATGACTCCTTTAAAGGTAGTTATCGTGGGTTTGATTCGTGAGGGATTAATGCCCATCTTGCGTATTGTATCCTGATAGAGCAGGTTGAGGCTGCTATATACCACCGTCCATTAGGACTCGTGTCATGTGAAATCCGTCGATGATTGGGTCAAGTACCAATGCGGCCGAACCGCCATGACGGATGCTAGTTGGATGATTACGACGATCAAAGGTGATTGGGCCTGACGACCATGGGTTAAATTTTGGGGCAACTGGCTCTACCGCATAAATGTCCCTGAGTGCGCGCTTGCGCTCCCTTTTGGGGATGTGTGTCGCGTATATCACGTTCACCGTTTTGACTTGAGGCGGGAATTTCTTCTGCCCCCCAGTGTTTGGTTGCCGGGGCTCCTCGTCCTCGTCCTCGCTCTGCGATCCCCATTCCTTGTTTACGCTATTTACCTTGCTGGCTTGCTTAAAGACCCGGCAATCTCTGTTAGTATGGTTGGCCAGTTTGTCTGGGGTGCCATGTATCTGGCACAGACAGTCGAGTATGCGGTCCAAGCTAGACGGTCCTCCGCCGTTCCTTTTATAGGGCTTCTTTCGCTGGCTGGACTTGGAGACACTGAATCCGGCATGAATGGTAGTGTCATATGTATTATCGCCATTGCTTTGGCGTTTGTGTTTGTTGCGCCGGAGCTTGCCGGTGCTGTTTTTGGCCTCGGAGGGGCCTGTTTCGTTGGTTGTGTTGGTACTGCGAGCCAGCCAACTATCCTCTCCCGCACAAAAGCGGGTCATAAGTGTCGTGAGGGCTGCCATGGATCTCGGCTTTTCCTGGCCGAGGTGGCGGGTGAGCCATTCGTCCCGGATGCTATGCTTAAAGGCCGCTAGGGCTTCAGCGTCCGGACAGTCGACGATCTGGTTCTTTTTGGTTAGGAACCTAGTCCAGAATTTTCTGGCTGATTCTCCAGATTATTGAACTATGTGGCTTAAGTCATCGGCATCAGGTGGCCGGACATATGTACCTTGGAAGTTGTCGAGGAAGGCCTCTTCCAAGCCTTCCCAGCTGTCGATGGAGTTCTCAGGCAGACTATTTAGCCAGTGTCGAGATGGTCCTTTGAGCTTTAACAGGAGGTATTTGATGGCATGGAGGTCATCTCCTCAGGCCATATGTATGTGAAGATTGAAATCTTCGATCCATACGGCGGGGTTGGTTGTTCCGTCGTATGATTCAATATTGACAGGATTGAACCCTTCAGGGAATTGATGACCCAGCACCTCGTCTCTGAAGCAGAGAGGGTGTGCGGCGCCTCTATAGCGGGCCGTGTCACGGCGTATCTCCACTGACGTCCGTCTGTGATTATCGGCCCGGGTGTGATTAAGGTTGTCACGTCCGAATGGGAACGTCCTTGCGATCCGTATATAGATCTGGTGTGGCCTGCTCTATTGTCCAATTTCTGCCGAAGATCGTATGTATGGTCTCGAGCTGGTCTGTCCCTGTTTTTGCGAGGCGGTTGGGCGGGCTGCTGTTCGGTCTGAGTTGCCATTTCATCCTGACCGCGGGGTGCTCGGTCCGCATTGTGCGAAGGGGGTATGGTATCTACTGCCTCCTCATTGAACTGAGGTAGCAGTCTGCGTTTTGGGTACCTCTTGGCTGGGCGCTTGAGGCCGTATTCCTCAGCTGTCAGGACATCAGTCCATCTCTCGACGAGCAGGTCTTGTTCAGGTTGAAGCTGTTGTTGTTTCTTTTTCGGGCTTTTTGAAGTGGCTATGAACTGAAGCTTAAAGCACTCCTGCTCAAGAGGATCCTCGGGCATGATGAAGTCTTCGTTGCCAAGGCTTGTCTCCTCCTCGGAGGGTGGATGGTAACTATCATCCTTCGGGTCATCCTTCGGGTCATCTTCTATAGTTTCTGTTTGGATGTAGCCCTGACAGGGCCTTCATTGTTTTCGGCGTCACCCGGAGTACTATTTTCTCCGGTGCCAGTGTTGCCGTCCTTTGAGCGGCGGTGCTTAGAGCGGTGTTTGGGCCGCCGGCGCTTGGACTGTGTCTTGGAGGTTTTATTCGTGTCTGGCTCTTCTTTGTCGTCGCCTGATCCTTTAGGTGTATCAACCATGTACACGTCGTATGAAGAGGTGGCCGTCCAACGTCCAGTCAATGGCCGGTCTTGGCCTTGCTCCTCGTCGACATCGTCGTCCATACCGTCGATGTCTTCGGAGCCATAGTCCAGCACGTCGGTTAAATCATCGATGGTGGCTATGAAGTGGGTGGCGGGTGGGGAGCAAAACTCCAAATCATCTGTTTCTAGCTCGAGCTAGACATGGTTCGGCTGTGAGTCCTTCTCCAAGGACAAATTCTTTAAAGATTTTAGCACGTCGCCACAAGGTGAGTGCTGGAAAACATCAGCGGTGCTGAACTCGAAGATCGATAACCAATCTAGCTCGGTGTCCGCAGGCGTGCACAGTCCGAAACTTATAGCCAGAGACGAGTCCGAAGTTCCGTCAAGGCAAACATTGCAGGGCGTCGAGTCCATGTGTGGCTCCAATGCCGCAGATGGCTCGATCTGCTTCGGCTCTAAGGTCGTTGCAGCCGCAGGAACCATCTCCTAGGTGTGATCCGATGACGAATTTAAGTCACGTTCATCGGGATGAGGGGGAGCGATCGCCGCGGGCTCAAATCCCTCGAAGATCGAGTCTCCATAGATATCCGCGACATAGTTCAAGCTTCCGAATCCGACCTGATGGCCAGCGGCATAGTTGTCGATCTGCCCTAGATGGCCGAGCGAGTTGGCCTGTAGTACGAAGCCGCCAGATATGAAGATCTGTCCGGGGAGGAAGATTCCTCCCTGGACAGTGTCATTATTGACGATTGAAGGGGCCATCGAACCTTTTGTCGAAGGCATAGGGGAACTCTCAATGAAAGCACCAATGTCGGTGTCAAAACCGGCGGATCTCGGGTAGGGGGTCCCGAACATTGTGTCCTGGATTGATGGTAACAGGAGACGGGGGACATAATGTTTACCCAGGTTTGGGCCCTCTCAATGGAGGTAAAACCCTACGTCCTGCTTGATTGATATTTAACTATATGAGTGTTACAAGAGTGGATCTACCACGAGATCATAATGGCTAAACCCTAGAAGTCTAGCCTATGTGGGTATGATAATGAGTATATGTGATGCCCTTTCCGGACTATCTCCTCAGTTTTTATAGGCACCGAGGGGATCTAGGGTTTAGAGTCAGTTACATGAGAAGGAATTTTCGGTCGCCAAGCTTGCCTTCCACGCCAAGTAGAGTCCAATCCGGACATAGTGCATTCTTCGGCCTTCATGTCTTCACAGGCCGCCAGTCCAGCCCAAAGGATAATAGGCCGGACGCACGAGGACCCCTTAGTCCAGGACTCCCTTAGACTCCCCGGCAACGGCGCCCGAAATCCTTGTTGCTACCTCTTGAGCACTGCGTTGGTTTTCCCTTGAAGAGGAAAGGGTGATGCAACAAAGTAGAGTAAGTATTTCCCTCAGTTTTTGAGAACCAAGGTATCAATCCAGTAGGATGCCACACGCAAGTCCCTCGTACCTACACAAACAAATAAGAACCTCGCAACCAACGCGATAAAGGGGTTGTCAAGCCCTTCACGATCACTTACGAGAGTGAGATTTGATAGAGATAATAATAATAAGATAAATATTTTTGTTATTTTTATGATATAGATTGAAAGTAAAGATTGCAAAATAAAATAGATTGGAAACTTATATGATGGAAAATAGATCCGGGGGCCATAGGTTTCACTAGTGGCTTCTCTTAAGATAGCATAAGTATTATGGTGGGTGAACAAATTACTGTCAAGCAATTGATAGAAAAGCGAATAATTATGAGAATATCTAGGCATGATCATGTATATAGGCATCACGTCCGTGACAAGTAGACCGACTCCTGCCTGCATCTACTACTATTACTCCACACATCGACCGCTATCCAGCATGCATCTAGAGTATTAAGTTCATAAGAACAGAGTAATGCATTAGGTAAGATGACATGATGTAGAGGATAAACTCAATCAATATGATATAAACCCCATCTTTTTATCCTCAATGGCAACAATACAATACGTGTCGTTTCCCTTTCTTTCACTAGGATCGAGCACCGCAAGATTGAACCCAAAGCTAAGCACTTCTCCCATTGCAAGAAAAATCAATCTAGTAGGCCAAACCAAACTGATAATTCGAAGAGACTTGCAAATATAACCAATCATGCATAAAAGATTTCAGAGAAGAGTCAAATATTCTTCATAGATAGACTTGATCATAAACCCACAATTCATCAGATCTAGACAAACACACCGCAAAAAGAGTTACATCGAATAGATCTCCAAGAACATCGAGGAGAACTTTGTATTGAGATTCGAAGAGAGAGAAGAAGCCATCTATCTAATAACTATGAACCCAAAGGTCTGAAGTAAACTACTCACACATCATCGGAAGGGCCATGGAGTTGATGTAGAGGCCCTCCATGATCGTTGCCCCTCCGGCGGAGCTCCGAAAAAGGCCCCAAGATGGGATCTCTTGGGTAAAGAAAGTTGCAGTGGTGGAAATAGGGTTTCGTGGTGCTCCTGGATATTTTTAGCGTATATGAGTATATATAGGAGGAAGAAGTAGGTCGGTTGAGCCACAGGGGCCCATGAGGGGGAGGGTGCGCCCATGGGGTAGGCGCACACCCCTACCTTGTGGACTCCTCGTCTGTTTCTTAACGTCCACTCCAAGTCCTCTGGATCACATTTGTTCCAAAAATCACATTCCCGAAGGTCTCATTCCGTTTGGATTCCGTTTGATATTCCTTTTCTGTGAAACACTGAAATAGGCAAAAACAACAATTTGCACTGGGCCTTGGGTTAATAGGTTAGTCCAAAAAATAATATAAAAGTGTAAATAAAGCCCATTAACATCCGAAACAGATAATATAATAGCATGGAACAATCAAAAATTATAGATACGTTGGAGACATATCACCGGGCGCGGCAACTCCCTTGTCATCCTTCTTGAAGTTTTTTTTGACTATATACTGCAAGGCAACAGCCTCACGGTCCTTTATTAATAAAGAAAAGGAAATTACAAGTTTACAAATTTACAAATGTACAAGGAAAGAGAAGGGGAACTTACAAAAAAACTATGAAAGGTTAGCTATCCAAGACAGTAAGCTATCTTTATATTTACATCTAATTCTATGAGACAGAAGAGAAATGTCATGGACAAAGTTCCTCCTCCAAGCTCTAAAAGAAGGTTGCTCATTCCTGAAAATCTTCCTATTCCTTTGTGTCCAAATATTCCAAGAAGCAGTGCCGTCCTTCTTGAAGTTCTTCTTACCCTTGCCTTTCTTGAAGCTAGTGGTCTTATTCACCATCAACAATTGATGTTCCTTTTTGATCTCCACCTCCGTTGATTTCAGCATCGAATATAACTCAGGAATGGTCTTCTCCATCCCTTGCATATTGAAGTTCATCACAAAGCTCTTGTTGCTAGGTGGAAGCGACTGGAGGATTTTGTCAATGACCGAGTCATCTGGAAGATTAACTCCCAGCTAAGACAAGCGGTTGTGCAACCCAGACATTTTGAGTATGTGCTCGCTGATAGAACTGTTTTCCTCCATCTTACAACTGAAGAACTTGTCGGAGACTTCATATCTCTCGACCTAGGCATGAGCTTGGAAAACCATTCTCAGCTCTTGGAACATCTCATATGCTTTGTGTTGCTCAAAACGCTTTTGGAGCCCCGGTTCTAAGCTGTAAAGCATGACGCACTGAACCAGGGAGTAATCATCACTACACGACTGCCAAGCGTTCATAATGTCTTAAGTTTCAGGGAAAATGGGTGCGTCACCTAGCGGTGCTTCAAGGACATGTGCTTTCTTGGAAGCTATGAGGATGATCCTCAAGTTACGGACCCAGTCCGTATAGTTGCTTCCATCGTCCTTCAGCTTTGTTTTCTCTAGGAACTCGTTGAAGTTGAGGGAAACATTAGCATGTGCCATTGGGTCTACAAGATATATTGTAAAGACAATTTTAGACTAAGTTCATGATAATTAAGTTCATCTAATCAAATTCTTTAATGAACTCCCACTCAGATAGACATCCCTCTAGTCATCTAAGTCATACATGATCCAAATCAACTAGGACGTGTACGATCATCATGTGAGATGGACTAGTCATCAATGGTGAACATCTGCATGTTGATCGCATCTACTATACGACTCATGTTCGACCTTTCGGTCTCGCATGCTCCGAGGCCATGTCTGTACATGATAGGCTCGTCAAGTCTACCTAAGTGTTTCGCATGTGTAAATCTGGCTTACACCCGTTGTATGCGAACGTTAGAATCTATCACACCCGATCATCACGTGGTGCTTCGAAACAACAAACCTTCGCAAAGGTGCACACTTAGGGGGAACACATTTCTTGAAATTTTAGTGAGGGGTCATCGTATTTATGCTACTGTCGTTTCAAGAAAATAAAATGTAAACATGATAAACATCACATGCAAATCATAAAGTGACATGATATGGCCAATATCATCTTGCGCATTTGATCTCCATCTTCGAGGCGCGGCATGATCACCATCGTCACCAGCATGACACCATGATCTCCATCATCGTGTCTTCATGAAGTTGTCTCGCCAACTATTACTTCTACTACTATGGCTAATGGTTAGCAATAAAGTAAAGTAATTACATGGCGTTTATATTGACTCGCTTGTCATACAATAAATTAAGACAACTCCTATGGCTCCTGTCGGTTGTCATACTCATTGACATGCAAGCCGTGATTCCTATTACAAGAACATGATCAATATCATACATCACATATATAATTCATCACATCCTTTTGGCCATATCACATCACATAGCATACCCTGCAAAAACAAGTTAGAGGTCCTCTAATTGTTGTTGCATGTCTTACGTGGCTGCTATGGGTTTTTAGCAAGAACGTTTCTTACCTACACAAAAGCCACAACGGTGATATGCCAATTTCTATTTACCCTTCATAAGGACCCTTTTCATCGAATCTGGTCCGACTAAAGTGGGAGAGACAGACACCCTCTAGCCACCTTATGCAACAAGTGCATGTCAGGCGGTGGAACCAGTCTCATGTAAGCGTACGTGTAAAGTCGGTCCAGGCCGCTTCATCCCACAATGTCGCCAAATCAAGATAGGACTAGTAACGGCAAGCAAATTGACCAAATCATTGCCCACAACTACTTGTGTTCTACTCATGCATAGAATCTACGATAGACCTAGCAAATGATGCCACTTTTGGGTAACGTAGTAATAATTCAAAAAAATCCTACGTGTCACCAAGATCAATCTAGGAGATGCTAGCAATGAGAGAGAGAGAGGGAGTGCATCTTCATACCCTTTGATACGTCTCCGTCGTATCTACTTTTCCAAACACTTTTGCCCTTGTTTTGGACTCTAACTTGCATGATTTGAATGGAACTAACCCGGACTGACACTGTTTTCAGCAGAATTGCCATGGTGTTATTTTTTTGCAAAAACAAAAGATCTCGAAATGACCTGAAAATCAATGGAGATTATTTTTGGAATATATAAAAAATACTGGAAGAAATATCCACATTAGGGGGCCCACACCCTGTCCACGAGGGTGGGGGCGCGCCCTACCTCCCTAGGTGCGCCCCTACCTCGTGGGCCCCCTAATGCTCCACCGACCTCAACTCCAACTCCATATATTCGTGTTCAGGGAGAAAAAAAATCAGAGAGAAGGATTCATCGCGTTTTACGATACAGAGCCGCCGCCAAGCCCTAAACTCTCTCGGGAGGGCTGATCTGGAGTCCGTTCGGGGTTCCGGAGAGCGGAATCCGTCGCCATCGTCATGATCAACATTCCTCGATCACCAATTTCATGATGCTCACCGCCGTGTGCGAGTAATTCCATCATAGGCTTGCTGGACAGTGATGGGTTGGACGAGATTTATCATGTAATCGAGTTAGTTTTGTTAGGGTTTGATCCCTATTATCCACTATGTTCTGAGATTGATGTTGCTATGAATTTGCTATGCTTAATGCTTGTCACTAGGGCTCGAGTGCCATGATTTCAGATCTGAACCTATTATGTTTTCATGAATATATGTGAGCTCTTGATCCTATCGTGCAAGTCTATAGTCACCTATTATGTGTTATGATCCGTTAGCCCCGAAGTGACAATAATTGGGATACTTACCGGTGATGACTGTAGTTTGAGGAGTTCATGTATTCACTATGTGTTAATGCTTTGGTCCGGTACTCTATTAAAAGGAGGCCTTAATATCCCTTAGTTTCCAATAGGACCCCACTGCCACGGGAGGGTAGGACAAAAGATGTCATGTAAGTTCTTTTCCGTAAGCACGTATGACTATATTCGGAATACATGCCTACATTACATTGATGAACTGGAGCTAGTTTTGTGTCACCCTATGTTATGATTGTTACATGATTGATAGCTTCCGGCATAATTCTCCATTACCGATCCATTGCCAACGAGCTTTCCATATATTGTTCTTCGCTTATTTACTTTTCCGCTGCTACTGTTGCAATCACTACAAAACCCAAAAATATTACTTTTGCTACCGTTACCTTTTGCCACTGTTACCACTACTATCATATTACTTTGCTACTAAATACCTTGTTGTAGATATTAAGTTTCCAGGTGTGGTTGAATTGACAACTCATCTGCTAATACTTGAGAATATTCTTTGGCTCCCCTTGTGTCGAATCAATAAATTTGGGTTGAATACTCTACCCTCGAAAACTGTTGAGATCCCCAATACTTGTGGGTTATCAAGAACATTTTCTGGCGCCGTTGCTGGGGAGCATAGCTCTATTCTTTGAGTCACTTGGGATTTATATCTGCTTATCATTATGAAGAACTTGAAAGATCAAAGAACCAAGATTTTTCCCTCAACTATGAGTGGAGGTAAGGAACTGCCATCTAGCTCTGCACTTGATTCACCTTCTGTTTTGAGTAAGCTTGCGCACCTAAACCTGCTTCTGCTATTAATTCTGATATGTCGCATGTTATTGATGATTCCACTTCTGCTATGCATGATACTTATGATGAAACTACTTCTCTGCTTGATACTACTGTGCCACTTGGTGAATTTCCTGATGAACAACTTGCTAGGGCTAGAGAGAATGCAATTATTGAAACTGATAATATTGATGAAAGTGATGATGAAGATTCTCCCCCTAGATATGAATTGCCTGTTGTGCCTGAGGGTTATGTTATGGATGAAGAAACTGCTAGAGACTTTCTTGCCTGCAATGATAGAAGTGATCTTAAGAAACTATTAGCTAAGCTAAAATAAAAATCTGTGAATGCTAGAATGAAATATGATCCTTCTGATGCTACTTCACCTATCTTTATTACTGATAAGGATTAGGATTTCTCTGTCGATCCTGAGTTAATTACTTTGGTTGAATCTGATCCTTTCTATGGCTATGAATCTGAAACTGTTGTGGCACATCTTACTAAATTAAATGATATAGCTACCCTGTTCACTAATGATGAGAAAACTCGCTACTATTATATCCTTAAATTATTTCCGTTTTCATTAAAGGGTGATGCTAAGATATGGTTTAATTCTCTTGATCCTAGTCGTGTGCGTAGTCCCCAGGATATGATTTACTACTTCTGTGCTAAATATTTCCCCGCTCATAAGAAACAAGCTACTTTAAGGGAAATATATAATTTTGTGCAAATTGAAGAAGAGAATCTCCCACAAGCTTGGGGGAGGCTTCTCCAATTACTTAATGCTTTGCCGGATCATCCTCTCAAGAAAAATCAAATACTTGATATCTTTTATAATGGACTAACCGATGCTTCTAGAGATTATGTGGATAGTTGTGTTGGTTGTGTTTTCAGGGAAAGAACAGCTGATCAAGCTGAATTGATATTGAATAATATGTTGACTAATGAAAATAATTGGACACTTCCTGAACCAACTCCTAAGCCAACTCTGAAGAAAAGGGGTATTCTATTTCTCAGTCCTAAAGATATGCAAGAGGCAAAGAAATCTATGAAAGAAAAAAGTATAAAAGCTGAAGATGTTAAGAATTTACCTCCTGTTGAAGAAATACATGGTCTTAATTGATCACCTATTGAAGAAACACACGGTCTCGATAACCCGACATAGGTAGTAAAGGTAAACTCTCTCTATAGATATGATAAAGCTGAAATCCCTCCTACTAAGCTTGCTAGCCAATGTTTGGATGAATTTGATAACTTTATGGTTAAGCAAGAAGATTTTAATGCTTATGTTGGTAGACAATTGAAACATAATGCTTATATGATTGAACACTTGAGTGATTATATGGCTAGTGTTAAAGGTGAACTTAAACTTATTAGTAAACATGCTTCTATGGTTACCACTCAAGTAGAACAAGTACTTAAAGCTCAGAATGATTTGCTCAATGAATTGAGTACTAAGAATAATGACTTTGCTGTTAGTGTTGTTGAGGGAGTCCTGGATTAGGGGGTCCTCGGACAGCCGGACTATATCCTTTGGCCGGACTGTTGGATTATGAAGATACAAGACTGAAGACTTCGTCCCGTGTCCGGGTGGGACTCTCCTTTGCATGGAAGGCAAGCTTGGCAATTCGGATATGTAGATCTCCTCCCTTGTAACTGACTTTGTGTAACCCTAGCCCCCTCCGGTGTAGATATAAACCAGAGGGTTTAGTCCGTAGGACAAGAACAATCATAATCATAGGCTAGCTTCTAGGGTTTAGCCTCTACGATCTCGTGTTAGATCAACTCTTGTAATACTCATATCATAAAGATTAATCAAGCAGGAAGTAGGGTATTACCTCCATCGAGAGGGCCCGAACCTGGGTAAACATTGTGTCCCCCGCCTCCTGTTACCATCCGCCTTAGACGCACAGTTTGGGACCCCCTACCCGAGATGCGCCGGTTTTGACACCGACATTGGTGCTTTCATTCAGAGTTCCACTGTGCCACCACGATAAGGCTTGATGGCTCGTCTTGTTGTTAAGGACAACATTACCTCGGGGGGAGCCCTGGTTGTAGGCCAAACTCTCCGACTAAGCGTCTTCATCATGACCGCTCGTTCGGCCATCGCGTCGACAATGACTTCTCAGGTCATCAAATACAGCCTCCACGTTGCCTCGGGATTCGCCAAGCAGATGGATCCAATAGAGCTCTCTTCCTTGAACGAGCTCTTGGATCGCATCGCCGCCCTAGGAGTCGCAACAAACTATGATCGGATCGGGCTTAAACCCGACCAAAGGGAGATTAACTCTCCGCCGGTCACCCATCAGATAGCGGTGGTGGAGGAGCAATGTAGCAATTCTTCCTCTATTTTGAGGACAAACTATGTCCGGATTCCCGAGCTCTCCGAGCCGGATACCCGTCCATGGGAGGACATGGCCCAAGCTTCGAACCTAGAATCAGACAGCGAGCCAGAACTATTGGGCAACATCCCGGAGTCCGAGCTGCCAAGCTCGGAAACTCCTCCGCCCCTGGGTCTCAGATCGGGTCAGGGTTCGGATCTAAATCTGCCCACCCACCCAGACTCAAGTGATCTTTCCCACATTAGACAAGAGCCCTAAGAGACAGTACATCACTATTGGGCAAGATTCCTCCTTGTAATGAGCAAGGTCAAGGACTGTCGCGAGGAAGACGCAATTTCATTCTTTTGCAAAAATTGCACGGACGAGGGAATCCTTAATGCCATAAGTCATCGTGACATAGTACACTTTGCTGACTTGGCGGCCATAGTATGGAAGTACTGTGCGATGGAAAGCGCCTGGAAAACCCAAACAAAATTCTAGGACCCTCCGGCTCTCACTAAACCCCTTGTCTGAACTAAAAGGGTGTACTCTCGTAAGTCACCCGATCCAATTACAAAGAAACAAAAGCCCACTACAGGGTGTAGAACTGTATTGGAGGGATGGCTCAATGGGCCATGCAAAATTCATAGTACAACGGATACCATGCCAACACACATCCTTAGAGCATGTTGGATACTCCGGCAGGTGGCCAAGAGGGGCGAGGATATCCTCATCAACAATACAACAGAGCACCATCTCGTGGAAAATAACAATACAGTATTGACAGTCTTCGAGACCTTCGCCTCAAATAATAGGCGCAAGAGAACACTCCATAGCCTTGCCGAAGTCTACCACGTTGCAGCAATAAATCCATGGAACGACACGGACATAACCTTCAATGCCAGTGACGAACCTCAATTCCGAACAGCCCGAGCACCAGCTGCTTTGGTCCTTAGTACAATTGTGGACGGCTTCCGGCTTACTAAAGTGCTCATGGATGGCGGCAGCGGATTGAACCTCATCTACGAGGAAACTCTTAGAAAAATGGAAATAGACAAGAGCCACATTGAGCAAAGCAGCACGACCTTCAGAGGAATCATCCCTAGTCGGGAGGCACGATGTGCGGGAAAAATCACACCAGATGTGGTATTCGGCACGCCGGAGAATTATAGGTCCGAAGAAATCACATTCCAAGTGGCCCCGTTCAGTAGCGAATACCACGCCCTTTTAGGGCGGGAGGCAGTCACGATCTTCCAAGCTATACCCCATTTAAGGGTACATGAAGCTCAAAATGCCCGGGCCCAATGGAATCATCACTCTGGCTAGTGATCCGGACATAGCACTCCGCTCCCAAAATAAAACCGCTGCACTAACCCTCGAGGCGTTATCTGAAGCCCTTGCGGCCGAAGAACTAACTACACTGCGCTGCACGGTGGACAGGGACGGCGTGATACTCGACAAAAGACCCAAGTCCACCTCTTTTAAACCAGTGGACGAAATAGTCAAATTCCAGGTCCACCCAACGGACCCTACAAAAACAACATCCATCGGGGCACAGCTGAACCGCACAACAGACGCCACACTGCGGGAGTTCTTGCGCGAGAATTGAGACATCTTTTGTCACAGCCCAGTTCAGCCCTTGCTTGCCTTTGCTTGTTCATCATGCCATCATGTTTAAATTCCAAAGAAATTTGAAATGGGGATTGTTGAAACCCTAGCACCAAATGAATTTAACTAGGTTCAATAAAAATATTTTCAATAACCCAGAATGCCCTTTGGAAATGTTCATGATTTCTGTTAAAGGTAAAAACCTCTTCCAAAAATGATGAACATATTTATAGGCTATTCCTGGATTTTTGAATTAAATTATATAATATTTGCATTTGGGCATTTAATTGCTAATAATATTTTAAATGCTCAAATAATCACAAACTAAAATGTTTACTATTGGATATATCTTAAACAGTAGCCATGATTAGTTTCATGATTTTTGGAAATCCCTTAGCATTTTAATTAAGTCAAAATAATTGCAGAAAAATAGAAAACAGAAACAATTTAGAAAAGAGAGAGAGAGAGAAGGACTAACCTGGCGCTCACCTGACACGGCTCAGCACGGCCCAGCCCACCAGAGCCAGGCGCCAGTCGTCTCCTTCCTTTGCTAGGAGGACGACGGCGTGGCACACGCACAGGAGGCGAAGCCACCTCCTGCTTCCTCCCCACTCCGATCCGTTGCGCTTGGAAACGCCCGAGCCCCCTTGGTCCTTCCCCTCTCTCGCAGCTCACTCTCCCCTCCTCTCCCTCGCTCTCTCCCACGATGGCCGACGCGGCCATGGAAGCGCCGCCGTGAACCACTGTGCTCCCCGACCCCCTCTCGCCTTCCCGTGTTGTGTGGAAGCTCCGCCATTGTCGCCTACGCCTTCTGCACCGAGCCAAGCAAGCCGGAAGCCCTGCTTCGTCCTCGGCGTC
Source organism: Triticum urartu (assembly GCF_056163025.1). NCBI lineage: Eukaryota > Viridiplantae > Streptophyta > Magnoliopsida > Poales > Poaceae > Triticum > Triticum urartu. Next base: position 122,886,574 of record NC_141879.1, read on the forward strand.
GTCTTCTTCAACCTCGTCCACCGGAGATCGCCACCGTCGTTCGCCACCGTCCGCGCTTCCCCAAGGCCGCCGACCAGCTCTCTGGATCCGCTGTGAGCTCCTCTACCTAGCCCCTACTTCCCGTGCTCGATTACGCCTCGTAGCCACCACCCCGTTCGAGCCCGAGTGCTCCTCTCCGTCGGCCATGTCGCCGCCGTGGCTATGGCCGTGCAAGCATGCGTCCGAGTGCACCACCGCATTCAGTGCGTCCCCAGGAGCCTAACGCACGCACTTCCTCGCCCTGCCGTGCACCGTAGCCCTCTTTCCCTCTCCGCCCGAACTCCGGCTCCGCCGCGAGCTCAGTTCCGGCGAGCTCCGGCCACCCTGTGACCCGCTGTTGCCTCTGCTCGATGCAGCCGAGCGAGGGCTCCCCTCTGGTGCCCTCAGCACACCCAGCTACCGCCCCTAGCTCCATTCCGGCGAACTTCCGCCGCGTATTTGGTCGCCGCCGGCCAAGCTCCAGCGAGCTGACGTGGCGCTGGCTTAATTAGTGCTAATGACCCTGCTAAAACTCCCTAGAGCCACTGCCATGTGGGCCCAGTGCATGTTTAGTTTAACTTAATGTTCTGTTTAGATTAGTTATTAACCCAGCTGGCCCCACACATCAGTTTGACTTGCTGACGTGGCCTTTGACCGGCCCCACATGTCAGTGACTCATGCCAGCCGTGTGTCACTGACCAGTAGGCCCCACAGGTCAGGTTTGACCTGGACCGGCCCTATTGCCCTGCTGACGTCATAATGACATCAGGCTGACGCGGTAATCCTTTTTCTAGAATTTAAATAAATCTTAAATGATTTATTTATTTCAGAAAATGTCCAAAACTTCTAAAAATCATAGAAAATCAACCGTAACTCCAAATGAATTAAATTATATATGAAAAATTATCAAAAAAATCCAAAGAATCTGAATCTGGCATTTTCATGCATGTTTGAGAAAGTTAACCTCACTGTTTAGGATGAAACATGATTAGGGCAAATTTCATAATAGGTTTGGAGTTGGAATTTGATATAGTTTTGAATTCCACTTCAATTTAAATGACTTTCAGTTGCATTAGCTCAATCAACAGCATATTGCCATGTCATGATCATGCATCATGTTGTGCATTGCATTGATTGTGTTCCTTCTCTATTGCCGGTGATTGTCCCCTCTCGGTAGACGCTGCTCCGACGCTGTGATCGTTGACACTGATGAAGACTCAATGTTATCTTCAGAAGTGCCAGGCAAGCACAACCCCCTTGTTCATTCCGATACAAGCCCACTCTCTCGCTCCTGCTCTCTTTTACTGCATTAGGACAACAACGATTCGTCTGTTACTTGTTGCGGCAGTTGAACCCCTTTATCCTCTGCATGACCTGTCATTGCCACAGTAAATAGATGAAACCCACTAGCATGAGTAGGAGTTGTTTGAGCCCCGATGTGCCTACTCATTCATGCTTGTTTGTCATGCCTGCTACTGCTTAGAGTTGAGTCAGGTCTGATTCATCGGGGGTGAATTGGAACAGTGATGAACATGTCCTACTGTGTGTGAGCTAAGTGTGTGAACACGATTTGGTAAAGGTAGCGGTGAGAGGCCATGTAGGAGTACATGGTGGGTTGTCTCATTGCAGCCGTCCTCAGGAACTGAGTTCTGTGTCTGTGATCCATGAACAACTACTACCACTCATTGGGATCCTTAATTGACCCTCTCGGCTTCTTAATCACCCTAGTACTCTGTCCAGGAGTTGCAACTAGTTTCTGGTGTTTGTAGGTTATGTGTTGGCGGCCGTGCGTAGCGCTGACCCTAGGGGTGGGCTATGATGCGGTAGATACACCATGGCCGGGCATGCCGGGCGCCCGTTTGGTGTCTCGGGAACCCTGTTCACATCGTTCGGGGCCGTATGTGGAAACCTCGGCCGGACTCCCTGCGGATGGAACCTGGATAGGCGATAAACCTGGACTAGAGACTTAAGCATTTAGGTAGGCCGTGACCGACACCCTCGCCAGGCTTCCGCTTGAAGGTTGCCGAGATACATGACGTGTATATAGTGGTAAGTGGTGGGAGCATGTATGAAGAAGTACACCCCTGCAGGGTTATCATTATCTATTCGAATAGCCGGATTCCTCGGATATGGAAACTTGGACCCCTTGCATAGTTCATAGACAAGTGAAAGTGGATACTCTAAAACTCGCAAGATAAGTGTGAGTGCTATGGATGGCCTTCTCGTAGGGAGACGGGAGCGGATCCATAGTGGTGTATTGAATGGTGAATATGTGGACTCGTGTGCGCCACCTCAAAAGAGTTGCTTGCAGTCGTAGTTCAGGTTAGCCACTGAGTCAAAGCTGGCTTGCTGCAGTTAAACTCCACCACCCCCTTTTGATACTGATGCATATGTAGATAGTTCTGATGTAAGTCTTGCTGAGTACAATTGTACTCACGTTTGCTTATCTTATGTTTTGCACAGAGATTTCAGTCTCGCTAGTAGTTCCGCGTGGACTTCGACGTTTAGCTTGTTACCTCAGCTACGATCTTGTGCCCTTGGCAGGATCTGGTAGATAGTCAGGCTTCTCAGCCTTCTTCATTTGTAGTTGTCTATACTCAGACAAGTTAAGCTTCCGCATGTGCTTGTTGCTTGTATGCTTTGTGTGTTGGGTCATAAGACCCATGTTTGTAATACCTCGCTCCTCGGAGCCTAATGAATAAATACTTTGAGTCGTAGAGTTATGTTGTCATGCCATGTTGTATTTACACATATCGAGCATATTGTGTGTATTATTGAAATGCTTGGTATGTGTGGGATCCAACAACCTAGTGGTTTATCCTTGGTAGCCTCTCTTATGGGGAAATGTAGTCTTGTGCTTCCATGAGCCATAGTAGTCCGCTACAGCCCGGTTCACCGGAGTCCTGCTAGCCCAGCACTACTGCTCAAGACACTTGACTGGCCGGCATGTGTTTCACTTTGTTCCTGTGTCTGTCCCTTCGGGGAAATGTCACGCGGTGACATTCGGAGTCCTGCCTAGCCTGCTACAGCCCGGGTTCCCGAAGTCCTGTTAGCCCAGTGCTACAGCCCGGATTCACACGCTGCTGACTGACATGCTCTATGTGATTCATGTATGCTTGTCCCCATAGGTTAGTGCCGCTTTGGGTTCACGACTAGCCATGTCGGCCCGGGTTCTCTGTCATATGGATGCTAGCGACACTATCATATACGTGAGCCAAAAGGCGCAAACGGTCCCGGGCCATGGTAAGGTGACACCCGTGGGAATACCGTGCATGAGGCCGCAAAGTGATATGAGGTGTTACCGGCTAGATCGATGTGACTTGGAATTGGGGTCCTGACAGCGTTGGTATCAGAGCCTGACTGCCTGTAGGATTACCAAGCCAACCGGTCGAAGTTGAGTCTAGAAATGCTTTAGTTATGTAAGGGAATTGATTGTGGAAGGGAACGTAAGGCTCTGTTTACTCCTTTACCCTATGCCTTCTGATCTGAGTCAACCTCTTCTTTTCTATGGGGATTAAGAACTAGGCCTTCTCATCTATCTATCAGGATGACGTGTTACTAATCCATAGACTTACAGAATTGATAGTTTCAAGCCTCAGTTCTGTTCCTACTACCTCCGTATGTTGTCAGTTGATCTCAGAAGCTTGATATTGTGATGTTGAGTGGTTATGCCACCATTTTTGCAGGATGTCTCAAATCTTTTCGAGCATTTACAGTCGTTATGCTGTCCGAGTCATCCCAGGTCTCTACATAGTCTAATGCATTTGCAAACCCTTTCCTTCCGTTCTCGATGTCCTTTTGGGCCAGTTTAATCACACTAAACGGTGAGTTGAGGTACTCTGTTGCCTCGACATATATGTTGGAGCTATTACTATGACCCTAGGTGTTTTAGGGAGTCACCTAGTGATCTAGCCATGTTTTGTATCCCCAGTGTGTGATTCTGGCCATTATTCTCAAAAGCATCCCGTGATGCCATGTAGTGGTAGGTATTCTATTCATGGGCTCTTGAACCCGAGATTCACCCTACTTACCTCATGTTGATAGTGTTTGATAGTTCCTTTAGGATATTAGTAACCTTGCGACAGCCCTCGAGGTCCGTGGTATTTCTTCCTTCCAAATACCATGAACCGTTAAGGCAGAAGTTCTTTGAACCAAAATATCACAATCAGAGTACTCTTGAGGAGTTCTCCATTCATAATTGTGATTCTGTCAGTTCTACCTTTCTGCATGGGTTATCCGGAAGAAACCTGTTGAACTTGATTCGACATACTAATCTATGCATCCACAACTCAGAAAGTTATATGTTCCTTTGAGTTGTCCCTCTTTAGTTGTGCATTCGTGTTATCGATGCTTATTTTTCTCGTGGTCCGTCGAGCCATTCTATTTCAGAATGACTAGGAGAAACAAACTCCAGTACCTCGTCCACTTCTAGGATTGGGTCAAAGTAGTTGTATTCCACAGATCAAATGCCAATTTAGTTTTTGTTCTATTCTACCTTGGGGTATTACCATCTTTATATCAGGAATGTCATGGGAATTGCACCACCTTTTATAAATTCTTGACGCAGTAATATTTCTTGCCATCATTGTTCGTTCCTCAGCTCCGTGTTATTATAACTGGAATGCCGACAAGTGAACCGTGATGTGTGAAAGCAATATTCCTAGCAACTCCATTGCTTGGTAGTTAATGGACAATACTCTCATTCTTAGTGTGCTGGTAATTAAATCACCATCCTAAGATTGATCGTGCTACCTAGTCCATATTTCCGGGTGCACTCATCGACCAATGAGTTAGGACTGTGAATCCCTCGCTCCTTGATCATATAGTCTTGCCCTGAAAAGCAAGATTGTTCTCAAGCCTAATAACATATTGGTGGTTCTTGATTTTCCGAATATCTTCTCGGAGGTATCACCCGGCTGTCACCTGATCGCTATGTTGAGTTCATGATCAAGTTGGTTTCTTGTAGCCACCCTCTTCTCCAGGAACCTGTGTTGGATACCCCTGAGCTAGTTGGTTAAGCTTAACAACAACTTGGAGAGTTGGAAGATAAAAGCTTGTCCTACCACGCTCATCCCTAAGGGATATCCTTGTGTGTGCGTGTGTGTGTTGAAGAAAGATGATATCTCCATCGATTGATCCCCGTGATCAGTTGTTGGATCTATTATATTGTCCAAACCTTGATTTGAGTGTGGGCTATCGTCAAATCAAATCAGAACCAACGATGTTCGTAATGTTGTCTTACTTGCGGTTGTCCCTCAAGCATACACCATTATATCTTTGGTCTGACCAATACTATCACATTGTTCACATAGTGGTGGAAGTCCAGTGATATGGAGATTCCGATGAGTTGCTGTTAAGCCCATCAGCAGCATTTTGTCTCCCCCATGATTCACGTTGAACATTATACTGTTGTTGGAAACTTTATAAGCATTGCCCTCATGTCCCGATCATGAAGCATATGTCCGGTTGAAAGATGTGACTTCCTCTAATTCATGTGCATCTGATGTAAGTTGCCACCGTGAATTCGAGAAAGTTTGTTTTTGCTTCCTCTGGAATCATCCCAAGTCAGTCATGCATGTGCGAAGTATTCTATGGTCTGATAGACTGATCATCTACATTCTATACGTATCCCTAGCACACCAAGCCACTAATTGATTTGTTCAAGGAGAAGAAGTTTCTTCTTAAGAGTTAGACCTACACAAGGACTTCGATATCCTCGTTGATGGTTCCCCCTGAACTCGGTAGTGTTTCATTTTAAGACTACCAGGTGACCATGCTTGTCTAGGACAACGTGTTCACATGCTTGTAGCAGAACCGGCTCATGTTTTGGAGCTTACTACCGTAGTTCATTCCCCCGAGAATCTCGCAACGTCGTCTCGTCGATTTGTGTTGCAAACCTTCATTTTCCTTTCTAGACTCGATGAGTCTGGAATATCCTGACACCAACCAGATCTGAATCTCAGGCAGATATTATGGTTGGAGCATTTTTCCAAGAACTATAATATTGGTCTCTCGATAACCGGTAAAGTGGATGTCGTGGCCAACACACCTAGCCGGAAGGCCTATTATTGTAGTATCTTGATTGAGGAAGTTGGCCACCTTCCCATGAGGATTTCGTAGGATTTACCTCCATAGTTAATCCTTACTGATTCTTGTGCTCCCGAAGTCCGACCTTTCACTTGGTGTCCTAGATACCAAACCATATCAATAAATGAGTTATCCTAGCACATCAAGGAGAACATTAGAAGCGGAGTGCTAAATGTCTCTCGGTCGATTATCCAGATTTTGTTTCCTTGGCCTCGCTAAGGTGAAATTTGAGAAAGTGTTATCTTCCTTTGCATCGGCATCATCCATCACCATTCATCATGGTGGTATGTTGTGTTGCCAGGATCCTTGACACAGATATTGGTAAAACCTTGACGAATATGGAGATACTCAAGTTCTTGAGAGCACGTGCAAGCACCAGGTTTTACCGTTGGCGTTAACTGGGAATTGCCTCCAGTTTCCTCGGTTAGGTTATAACCTTTCAAACAGTGGAATCTCTCTCTACTGTTGGGTTTCTTCCCCAGTTACCGGAATCATTCCCAACATTTGCATTTTGTTCCTAGCTTGCACCTCAGTAGTTGTTGTTCAGGATCATCTTCAAAAGTGGACTTACCATGGGTCCTATCCATTTCCGATGATAAGCAAAAATCATCCATTGCATTGTCTTCAACAAGGTAGTCCACATCATCCATTCTGGCATGGGTATGCCATTCGTTCGAATTCATTCACACGATCATTTGTGATTGCCTTAGGCTGGTATAAAGAATTTCAATGATCTTTGTATCAAAAGTAATTCTTTTTGCCACTTAAGAGAATACTTCTACGAGTCACCTTCCTTAAGATGTCTCGCTATGGTATCATGGCAACCCAACCCCTCGCTACGTTGACACCGTTCGCCACCCTCCTAGGTGTGGGAATTCCGCTACTTACTTAAACCTTGTCATATGCTCATTTCCATCATTCTTGATGTGTGTATTGTGTCTCATCTCGACAGATGTCGCTATGTCTCGTTCTGTGAGTTGATCGTCGGTTGCTCGATCTTCAAGAAGATCGATTCCTCGAGAGTTTCTTTTCTTCTCGTCATCGCGTGGATGAAGATCTCAAAGGCAAGGATGTCAGAGTCAACGTATGCAACGAATCAACAACCCTAAGAAGTGCAACCTAGATCGTGAAGATTATGTTAGTTTGTGTTCCCCCTTCATCTTACCCTACACCTGAATCTCGGGGCGAGATTCTTGTTTAGTGGGGGTGAGTTGTCACAGCCCAGTTCAGCCCTTGCTTGCCTTTGCTTGTTCATCATGCCATCATGTTTAAATTCCAAAGAAATTTGAAATGGGGATTGTTGAAACCCTAGCACCAAATGAATTTAACTAGGTTCAATAAAAATATTTTAAATAACCCAGAATGCCCTTTGGAAATATTCATGATTTCTATTAAAGGTAAAAACCTCTTCCAAAAATGATGAACATATTTATAGGATATTCCTGTATTTTTGAATTAAATTATATAGTATTTGCATTTGGGCATTTAATTGCTAATAATATTTTAAATGCTCAAATAATCACAAAATAAAATGTTTACTGTTGGATATATCTTAAACAGTAGCCATGATTAGTTTCATGATTTTTGGAAATCCCTTAGCATTTTAATTAAGTCAAAATAATTGCAGAAAAATAGAAAAAAGAAACAATTTAGAAAAGAGAGAGAAGGACTAACCTGGCGCTCACCTGACACGGCCCAGCACGGCCCAGCCCACCAGAGCCAGGCGCCAGTCGTCTCCTTCCTTTGCCAGGAGGACGACGGCGTGGCGCACGCACAGGAGGCGAAGCCACCTCCTGCTTCCACCTCCTACTTCCTCCCCACTCCGATCCGTCGCGCTTGGAAACGCCCGAGCCCCCCTGGTCCTTCCCCTCTCTCGCAGCTCAATTTCCCCTCCTCTCCCTAGCTCTCTCCCACGACGGCCGACGCGGCCATGGAAGCGCCGTGAACCACTATGCTCCCCGACCCCCTCTCGCCTTCCCATGTTGCGTGGAAGCTCCGCCATTGTCGCCTACGCCTTCTGCACCGAGCCAAGCGAGCCGGAAGCCCTGCTTCGTCCTCGGCATCGTCTTCTTCAACCTCGGCCACCGGAGATCGCCACCGTCGTTCGCCACCGTCCGCGCTTCCCCAAGGCCGCCGACCAGCTCTCTGGATCCGCCGTGAGCTCCTCTACCTAGCCCCCTACTTCCCGTGCTCGATTACGCCTCGTAGCCACCGTCCCCTTCGATCCCGAGCGCTCCTTGCCGCCGGCCATGTCGCCGTCGTGGCTACGGCCGTGCAAGCACGCGTCCGAGCGCACCACCGCATTTAGTGCGTCCCCAGGAGCCTAACGCACGCACTTCCTCGCCTTGCCGTGCACCGTAGCCCTCTTTCCCTCTCCGCCCGAACTCCGGCGCCGCCGCGAGCTCAGTTCCGGCAAGCTCCGGCCACCCTGTGACCCGCTGTTGCCTCTGCTTGATGCAGCCGAGCGAGGGCTCCCCTCTGGTGCCCTCAGCACACCCAGCCGCCGCCCCTAGTGCCATTCCGGCGAACTTTCGCCGTGTATTTGGTTGCCGCCGGCCAAGCTCCAGCGAGCTGACGTGGCGCTGGCTTAATTAGTGCTAATGACCCTGCTAAAACTCCCTAGAGCCACTGCCATGTGGGCCCAGTGCATGTTTAGTTTAACTTAAAGTTCTGTTTAGATTAGTTATTAACCCAGGTGGCCCCACACGTCAGTTTGACTTGCTGACGTGGCCATTGACCGGCCCCACATGTCAGTGACTCATGCCAGCCGTGTGTCACTGACCAGTAGGCCCCACAGGTCAGGTTTGACCTGGACCGGCCCTGTTGCCCTGCTGACGTCATAATGACATCAGGCTGACGCGGTAATCCTTTTTCTGGAATTTAAATAAATCTTAAATGATTTATTTATTTCAGAAAATGTCCAAAACTTCTAAAAATCATAGAAAATCAACCGTAACTCCAAATGAATTAAATTATATATGAAAAATTATCATAAAAATCCAAAGAATCTGAATCTGGCATTTTCATGCATGTTTGAGCAAGTTAACCTCACTGTTTAGGATGAAACATGATTAGGGAAAATTTCATAATAGGTTTGGAGTTGGAATTTGATATAGTTTTGAATTCCACTTCAATTTAAATGACTTTCAGTTGCATTAGCTCAATCAACAGCATATTGCCATGTCATGATCATGCATCATGTTGTGCATTGCATTGATTGTGTTCCTTCTCTATTGCCGGTGATTGTCCCCTCTCGGTAGACACTGCTCCGACGCTGTGATCGTTGACACTGATGAAGACTCAATGTTATCTTCAGAAGTGCCAGGCAAGCACAACCCCCTTGTTCATTCCGATACAAGCCCACTCTCTCGCTCCTGCTCTCTTTTACTGCATTAGGACAACAACGATTCATCTGTTACTTGTTGCGGTAGTTGAACCCCTTTATCCTCTGCATGACCTGTCATTGCCACAGTAAATAGATGAAACCCACTAGCATGAGTAGGAGTTGTTTGAGCCCTGATGTGCCTACTCATTCATGCTTGTTTGTCATGCCTGCTACTGCTTAGAGTTGAGTCAGGTCTGATTCATCGGGGGTGAATTGGAACAGTGATGAACATGTCCTACTGTGTGTGAGCTAAGTGTGTAGGAGTACATGGTGGGTTGTCTCATTGCAGCCGTCCTCAGGAACTGAGTTCTGTGTCTGTGATCCATGAACAACTACTACCACTCATTGGGATCCTTAATTGACCCTCTCGGCTTCTTAATCACCCTAGTACTCTGTCCAGGAGTTGCAACTAGTTTCTGGTGTTTGTAGGTTATGTGTTGGCGGCCGTGCGTAGCGCTGACCCTAGGGGTGGGCTATGATGCGGTAGATACACCATGGTCGGGCATGCCGGGCGCCCGTTTGGTGTCTCGGGAACCCTGTTCACATCGTTCGGGGCCGTATGTGGAAACCTCGGCCGGACTCCCTGCGGATGGAACCTGGATAGGCGATAAACCTGGACTAGAGACTTAAGCATTTAGGTAGGCCGTGACCGACACCCTCGCCAGGCTTCCGCTTGAAGGTTGCCGAGATACATGATGTGTATATGGTGGTAAGTGGTGGGAGCGTGTATGAAGAAGTACACCCCTGCAGGGTTATCATTATCTATTCGAATAGCCGGATTCCTCGGATATGGAAACTTGGACCCCTTGCATAGTTCATAGACAAGTGAAAGTGGATACTCTAAAACTCGCAAGATAAGTGTGAGTGCTATGGATGGCCTTCTCGTAGGGAGACGGGAGCGGATCCATAGTGGTGTATTGAATGGTGAATATGTGGACTCGTGTGCGCCACCTCAAAAGAGTTGCTTGCAGTCGTAGTTCAGGTTAGCCACTGAGTCAAAGCTGGCTTGCTGTAGTTAAACTCCACCACCCCCTTTTGATACTGATGCATATGTAGATAGTTCTGATGTAAGTCTTGCTGAGTACAATTGTACTCACGTTTGCTTATCTTATGTTTTGCACAGAGATTTCAGTCTTGCTAGTAGTTCCGCGTGGACTTTGACGTTTAGCTTGTTACTCAGCTACGATCTTGTGCCCTTGGCAGGATCTGGTAGATAGTCAGGCTTCTCAGCCTTTGTTCATTTGTAGTTGTCTGTACTCAGACGAGTTAAGCTTCCGCATGTGCTTGTTGCTTGTATGCTTTGTGTGTTGGGTCATAAGACCCATGTTTGTAATACCTCGCTCCTCGGAGCCTAATGAATAAATACTTTGAGTCGTAGAGTTATGTTGTGATGCCATGTTGTATTTACACATATCGAGCATATTGTGTGTATGATTGAAATGCTTGGTATGTGTGGGATCCGACAACCTAGTGGTTTATCCTTGGTGGCCTCTCTTTTGGGGAAATGTAGTCTTGTGCTTCCATGAGCCATAGTAGTCCGCTACAGACCGGTTCACCGGAGTCGTGCTAGCCTAGCACTACTGCTCAGGACACTTGACTGGCCGGCATGTGTTTCACTTTGTTCCTGTGTCTGTCCCTTCGGGGACATGTCACGCGGTGACATCCGGAGTCCTGCCTAGCCTGCTACAGCCCGGGTTCCCGGAGTCCTGTTAGCCCAGTGCTACAGCCCGGATTCACACGCTGCTGACCGACATGCTCGATGTGATTCATGTATGCTTGTCCCCATAGGTTAGTGCCGCTTTGGGTTCACGACTAGCCATGTCGGCCCGGGTTCTCTGTCATATGGATGCTAGTGACACTATCATATACATGAGCCAAAAGGCGCAAACGGTCCCGGGCCATGGTAAGGCGACACCCGTGGGAATACCGTGCGTGAGTCCGCAAAGTGATATGAGGTGTTACCGGCTAGATCGATGTGACTAGGAATCGGGGTCCTGACATCTTCGCCTGGCATCCGTCAGACATGCCAGGAATCCCATGCAGGCTGGCCGAGCATAGCCTTAACATTCTAAAGGGGTTCAAGCCGGTCATGCAGACTCTTCGGCGTTTCTCTGAGCCTAAATGACAAGCCATTGGAGAAGAGTTAGCCAAATTACTCGAGGCCGGATTCATTAGAGAAATAAAACATCCGGACTGGCTAGCAAACCTGGTGATGGTAACAAAGAAGGACAAATCCTGGCGCCTATGTGTCGATTTCAAGGACCTTAACAAGGCTTGCCCCAAGGATCCCTTCCCCCACCCCCGCATCGATCAAATTATTGACGCTACCGCTGGACACGACTCATTGTGCTTCCTGGACGCATACTCTGGATACCATCAAATTAAGATGGCGGGGCCCGATCAAGCCGCAACGGCATTCATCACTCCGTACGGCCCCTTCTGTTTTAACACCATGCCTTTTGGGCTCAAAAAAGCTGGTGCAACCTATCAACGCATGATTCAGACATGCTTGGAAACACAAATCGGCAAAACAGTGGAGGCATACGTAGACGATGTGGTCATTAAGACAAGACACGTCGAATCCTTAATAGACGACTTGAGGCTCATGTTCGACAATCTCCGAACATATGACATCAAGCTCAATCCGGAAAAATGCGTTTTCAGCGTGCCCGCCGAAAAGCTCTTGGGCTTCATCGTCTCCAATAGAGGAATTGAAGCAAATCCAGCTAAAATCCAAGCTTTGTCAAAGTTGGCTATCCCAACAGACCTCAAGAAAATCCAGAAGTTAACTGGATGCGTGGCTACCTTAAGCCGCTTTATCTCCCGATTAGGAGAAAAGGCACTACCTCTTTATCGCCTTCTTCAACGCATCGAACACTTCGAGTGGACGGATGCGGCCATGGCCGGATTGGAAGAAATAAAGGCCGCATTGGCCACCAAACCAATCTTGGCTGCGCCAAATGTCAGCCAGCCAATGCTGTTATATAAAGCGGCAACACACCAAGTTGTAAGCGCAGTGCTCATCATCGAATGAGAGACGAACGGACATAAGTTCCCGCTTCAAAAGCCGGATACTACGTATCCACCGTCCTCACTCCATGCAAATCACGGTACCCACATTATCAAAAGATAGCATACGCGGTCTTCATGGCATCCCGGAAACTACGACACTACTTTCAAGAGTGTTCAATTATGGTGGACTTCGAAATACCACTCAAGGACATAATAAATAACCGCGATGCCACGGGCCGGATTGCTAAATGGGCTATCGAGCTCCTACTATTCGACATAACATATAAACCACGGCAAGCCATTAAGTCGCAAGTACTGGCTGATTTCGTCGCCGAATGGACGGAAGCCGAACTCCCTAAAGAGTATGGCGCGTACTCCAATTGGATCATGCACTTTGAAGGCTCTAAGATGCTGGCTGGTCTGGGGGCAAGCATCGTCCTGATATCCCCCACCGGAGATACAGTCCAATACTTACTCCAAATATTATACACATACTCCAACAATGCAGCAGAATATGAGGCCCTATTGCATGGTCTCCGGATGGCAGTCTCCATGGGCATTCAACGCCTAGAGGTGCAGGGGGATTCGAACCTCGCAATATCTCAAATAAATGGGGACTTTAACACCAAGGACCCAAAAATGGCGGATTACCACAACACCGTCCTCAAAATGTCAGCTCGGTTCGAGGGCCTCACAGTCCACCATGTGGTCCAAGAAAACTATCAAGCAGCGGATATCCTCGCCCGCATCGGCGCTAAGCGCGACCCTGTCCCACCTAATATCTTCTTGGAAAGGCTGTTTAAGCCATCCGTGGTGTGGGATGGGGAGATCGGCAATAACAGTCTAGATCCGGCCACAACACCAGACCCCAAACACTCTAACGTAATCGGAGGCTCTACCACTGAAATAACACCTTTGGCCCATGTGATTATGGCTGTCATCGCCCCGTGGACAGAACCCTTCTTGGCCTACCTAACTAGGCAAGAACTCCCTGATGACCCAAACGAGGCACGTTACATTGTGCGGCGGTCTAAAGCCTGCAAGGTCCACGAGGGAGAGCTTTATAAGAAAAGCGCTACCGGAGTACTTCAAAGGTGCATCTTTGAAGAGGAAGGACGACAACTTTTGGCAGAAATTCATGCTGGACTTGGCGGCCACCACGCCGCAGCTCGGGCCCTTGTAAGCAAGGCCTTCCGTACAGGTTTTTACTGGCCGACGGCCCGAGCAAACGCACAAGACCTCGTTCAACGTTGCGTCGGTTGCCAACTTTTTGCAAACCAAAGCCATATGCCACCTACCGCTCTCCAAACAATCCCCATTACTTGGCCCTTTGCGGTCTGGGGGCTTGATATGGTCAGACCCCTTAAAGGGGGAAGCCATAAGAAAAAAAATACCTATTGGTCATGGTGGATAAATTCACCAAATGGATAGAAGCCAAACCAGTTAAAACGGTCGAGTCTGGACCAGTGATAGACTTCATATCCGGGGTTGTACACCGTTACGGCGTCCCCCACAGCATCATCACCGATAACGGCTCGAACTTTACAGCCGACGATGTGAAAACTTGGTGCAACAACATGGGCATTAAGCTCGATTATGCCTCTATCTATTACCCGCAAACTAACGGTAAAGTCGATCGAGCAAATGGTCTTATCATGAGCGGCATTAAACCCAGATTGTGCGATCCTTGAAGGAATCATATACACACTGGGTGGAGGAGCTTGACTCCGTACTATGGGGGCTGCGGACCACGCTGAATCGCACTACCGGATACACACTGTTCTTTATGGTGTACGGTGCAGAGGCGGTATTGCCCTGCGACATCATTCATGACTCACCTCGAGTGCGCATGTACGAAGAGAAAGAAGCCGAGCTTGATCGGTAGGACAGTTTGGACACCCTGGAGGAGGAGCGTGACGTGGCAAAAGCCCGCTCCGCATTCTATCAGCAACAGGCTCAGCGGTATCAAAGCAGAGAACTACGGGCCAAAACTTATAACGTTGGCAAACTCGTTCTACGCCTACCGGAGAAGAAAAAGAACAAGCTCAAGCCCAAATGGGAAGGTCCCTTCGTTATTGAAAAACTTCTGACCGACGGAGCGTACCGTCTGCGGGATGCATCGGACAATCGACTCGAGCCAAACCCATGGAACGCAGCCAGACTCCGAAGGTTCTACGCCTAGCGCCGGACTCTGTGTTCGTCTCCTTAGCTCTGTCAATTTTTTATATATCTGTTATTTGTCTTTTCTTTCTTTCACGGCCTTAAAAGGTTAAAAGGTTAAAATGTGTCTTGACTACACAATCTTGACACGCTAGGCGTGCTCATTATACCTGGGGGCTTCCTATACAGAAGCTTAATATAACCATGTTCAGGGATCTATGCCCCCCCGCACATGTGTTACTTTTCCACATGTACCTTTTCTTCGCCATTATATGCATCAATATGACTTAAGTTTTGGCCAAGCTGGGTTGCCTAGCTCTTATGTTTATGCCCTACGTTCCTGTTAATTCAGCTAGGGCAAAAGGGGAGCACCTCTATGATTGTTACTGCCGGGTCAGCCGGATGTGTACCCCAGACTGGGTGAGGCCGAAAGCTAGCGTTCTTAAGGGAATATTCGGTTGGTGAACAAAATATGACTTTTATTTATTGTAATACATGCCCCCAGATGTTTATATCCTGCGTCTCTTTTCGCAGTTCGGACATGCACATTAATGCATGCGTACCCAGGGAAAGGAACCCTTAACGGAACTATTATCCCTGGAAGATGTTTCTTACTATCCATGTAATATAACATAGCTAGTTGGTACTTGCCTGTTCAAGCACTTATGACCCCTACGTCTAGTTTCCACGCATACCTCGGTTTTTACATAACTGAGCAGGTATTCGGATACACTCTGGACTGTCGGGTCCAGAGGTCGAAGCGAAAAGGTCTGCCATGACAAATGATTTACAATCCGGCTAGGGACAATATATGTCACTTGAAGTACACAGTCACTTAGACTGACTAAATTCTTCTTCTATACCATCCAACATGCTGTCTAGCCTACAATCCTATTGGGAATACTTTGCGGCTAATTTCACCTGGTCATACACCAAACTGACGGGGAACTCTTTCCCATCAGACCCCACAGGTCCGACCTCGGCTATGTGGTTCGGGTCTGCCTTGGTATATCGCGTCTTCACCATGGCCCAGGCTTCCCTTGCACCTTGTCGGCAGGATGATATCTTCCATAATCGGAAGCGCCACCGTGCTCCCTTGAGCATCTCCACAAGCTCCCCCATGCCTCCTGGCAGGGAGGCGGATGGCCACAAGGCTTGGGCAATGCCCTGCATCACCTGCCGAACTTGTTCGTGCAGTTGTGAGAGCTCTGGCATAAGATCACCCGCAGACCCGGGCATCTCCTCTGCGGGATGACCCATCAGCATACCTACAGATATAATTCTGTTAGCCGGTTTCTTCACCAAACTCTATAAAAGGTCATTCAAGCACTTACTAAAAATTTTGTTAGCCTCTTATTCTCCTTTACGGAGTCAGCAAGCTAGGCCCGAACATCTTTCAGTTCAACGCCCAGCCTGGTATTGGCATCTTGGAGATCGTTTTTCTCTCGCCTAACCTGCGTAAGCACACGCTCGCCAGCCTTTAGTTGTCGTTGAGCATGTTGCTCATCCCCTCGCATGACATCTGGATACACTCCGGGATCATTTGCAGAATCTATTGTTAGATTTGCATGCATGCTGAATACTAACTGGTACATGTCATTCTCTTAGATAGAAACAAGTGTTACCAGATGGGGCCTTCTCGGACTCCTTCATGGAGGCAACCGCGGCCCGTAGCTGGGCTTCGCACTCCTCCAGCTCTTGAGACAATTGGGTATTCTTCTCCATAAGAACCTATGCAAACAATGATCCTTAAATCAGTTGTGCCAACTATTTCAAGTCTCAGGGGCTACTAATGTACATAATTATTAGATTTTCTTACCCGTATATCCTTCACATACTGGTCGGTGGCTCGGGCAAGACCATTTTGAGCAGCTCGGATGTACGTGCCTCCTGAGTTGAAAGCATCAAACGCCTCTTGAGAGAAACAAGCATCATGGAGTACGGCCCGGCGACGCCTGTGATTCATGGCACTCTCCACTTCGGAATTCGTAGAGGACTGAAAGTGCGTTATATCGACTAGAGGGGGGGTGAATAGGCGATTTTTATGAAAGTCTTCAAAACATGGAAGTTATGAAGACAAACGATAGAAATAAACCTATTACCCTGCAGCGGAAGGTAAACTACACTAGGCAAGCAATAGTCAAGTATTCAATAGAGTGAAAGCACAATGACTAATAGCAGCAATGTAGTAAGGATCAGGTAGGAAGATATTATGAAGCCAAACAGAACACGCAGTCACTCAGTGAAGATAAAAGATAGTGCAATCATACAATGACATCACAAGGAGTAACAATACGTAAAGAGAAGGGACGGATGAAACCAGTGACTCGTTGAAGACAATGATGTGTTGGACCAGTTCCAGTTGCTATGACAACTGTACGTCTGGTTAGGGCGGCTAGGTATTTAAACCTGAGGACACACAGTCCCGGACACCCAGTCCTGAACACGCAGCTCAGGACACCCAGTCCTCACCGTATTCCCCTTGAGCTAAGGTCACACAGACCTCGCCCAATCACTCTGGTAAGTCTTCAAGGTAGACTCCCAAACCTTCACAGACTTCGTTCACCGGCAATCCACAATGTCTCTTGGATACTCAGAACGTGACGCCTAACCGGCTGGAGGATTTACAGTCCTCAAGTGTAATAAGTCTTCAGATCACACAGACAAGAAGACTTAAGTGATGCCTAATTCTCTTTGGCTTTGGGTGGTTAGGGCTTTATCCTCGCAAGGAATTCTCTCTCAAATGCTTCGAGGTGGGTTGCTCTCAAACGACAAAAGCCGTGCACTAACTCTGAGCAGCCAACCGTTTATGGTTGTAGGGGGTGGGCTATTTATAGCTACTAGGCAACCCGACCCGATTTGTCTGAAATGACCCTGGGTCACTAAGGAACTGACACGTGTTCCAACGGTCAGATTTCAAACTCACACGGCAACTTTACTTGGGCTACAAGCAAAGCTGACTTGTCCGACTTTGGACAAGATTCGCTCTCATAGTCTTCACTCGAAGACATAGGTTTTGGTTAGGCATCACTTCAGTCATTCTGAGTGGTTCTCTTGGACCCCACTTAACAGCACGGTGGTTCTTATGACTCAATAAAGAAGAAAGAGAACTACGAAAGATCTAAGTCTTCGAGCTCCATAGGCTTCATGTGATGTCTTCTCTTGTCATAGTCTTCAATGTGAATATCTTCATATACCACCTTTGACTTCAATGTCTTCATACATTTTTAGGGGTCATCTCTGGTAGGAAAACCGAATCAATGAGGGACTTCTACCTATGTTATCCTGCAATTCTCACAAACACATTAGTCCCTCAACTAGGTTTGTCGTCAATACTCCAAAACCAACTAGGGGTGTCACTAGATGCACTTACAAGGACAGCCTATCTGCATCCTCTGTAGGAGGAACAACCAGTGTTGGCCCCACGTTAGCATCTGCCTCTAAGTCCGGCTCTGGAGCCCAGCTGGTGGAAGCTTGGCCAGCAGGCTCTCCGGATATGGTCCGGTGAGAGTTTTTCCTACCAGGAACCATGGATGTTATTATATTTTAAAATACGACAACCACGGAGCGGGGTTGTTTTTCATACCTTTGCGACGGCATCTCAGTCCTGACCGCCTTCCTTTTAAGCCTACCCGGCTTCGGTTCCCCTTGTTGGTGAGTCACTGCGGGTTCGGCATGGCATCCCGAGGGCCTTCCCTATAAGACACCATATGTGTGCGGTAGGTGAAGTGCGGAAAAAAGAGAATCCTTCTTGGAAGTTGGGACTTCGGTTTTACTTACATGCGATGCAGGGAGCAGTCCAGGATAATTGGCTATGACGGCCACCAAGGCACCGTTGCAGCTTAACTGATAGCATGTCCTGTCGATGAGCTCCACAAATGTGTCCGGATCTTGTTTGAGTCCAGGGTCGAGGGCCCGGTCAGGATCCTTTGGTCGTGGAGGCGGCTGTGGACCTCCCTCACAGCTTTTCACAGTTCCTGCTATGAAATAGCAAGGTAAATACTTATGACGAAGAATGCAGGAAGGTCTGGAGTAGAAAGTAGCAGCTCACCTAGTTTGGGGGGATGTACATGGAGAATCCATCCCGTGGCTTAATGAGGATGAACTCCTCTTCCTCTCCTTTATATAGATCGGACAGAATTTTCGCTAGAGCAGCGATGGAGTCCGGTCCCTTACGACCGCAGCGGGTGGCATCGTCTTCTCCATTAAAGTGCCACATGGGTTGTCCCCGATATTGAAGTGGGTACACCCCCCGCATTATACATATTGACATAACCTCGATTATTGTCAATCCTGATTTGGCCAGCGTTTTTATCCGGCCCATCAGGTAAAGGACCTCTCTGTTATCTTCCTCCTGGGGGTCCCGAGGGCGCCAGCTGCAGCGTTTCTTCAGAGGGGCGTTATTGAACTCAGGAAGGCCCATCCGAATAGGATCCGGAAGCGGGACGTCCTCCATATAAAACCACTCTGAAGGCAAGTCTTCTGATGTCTTCTTCGGAGTATCGGACAGGTTTCCGGTCCCAGCGATACGCCATATCTCGGCTCCGCCCACTTGATATAGTGACCCCTCCTGTGTACGGGGTACGAGGCAGAATAGCCTCTTCCATAGCTTGAAATGAGCTTCGCAGCCCAAAACAGCTCGCAAAAGCCGACATAGCCAGCGATGTATAATATGGAGGCGGGAGTAAAGTTATGTAGCCGGAGGCCGTAGAACTCCAGAAGCCCGCGGAGGAACGGATGGATTGGAAATCCAGGCCCCCTTAATAAGTAAGGGACAAGGCATACCCGCTCCCCCATGGATGGGTTGGGAAAGCTCTCCGCTTGCTCTCCGCCGTTGTAAGTGGCAAGTCTGCCTCGAACGGGGACCATATACGCTGGAGGGAGAAACCCCTGGGTCTGTAACTCTACTAATTGGCTGTGGGGGACGAAACACTTCTTCCAATCGCTTGGCTTAGGGCTATGGGAGCGAGAGGAGGAGCTGCGATGGCCGGCCATGATGGGATGGACTTTTTTCAAGCGTGCTCCGATGGATACTTGCTATGGGAGGATGGTGTGATCTGGATCTGAGGATCCCAGTCTCTTTAAATAGACGATTTACTCACATGGTTAGGGTGGCAAGTGTAAAAATGCCTTGACTTCTCGCATTCGCTCAACACATGGAGGATAGCCATTATTAGGCGCAGAAGCCAAGGAGTGCAGCATTCATGGGAAGCCGAACACTACTTGACAGGTATTCAGAATTTGGAGAAGAACCCGCCTTGCAATGCCGAAGACAATCTGCGCGCCAGACTCATCGTCATTGAAGCCTAGTTCAGGGGCTACTGAGGGAGTCCTGGATTAGGGGGTCCTCGGACAGCCGGACTATATCCTTTGGCCGGAATGTTGGACTATGAAGATACAAGATTGAAGACTTCGTCCCGTGTCCGGGTGGGACTCTCCTTTGCGTGGAAGGCATGCTTGGCAATTCGGATATGTAGATCTCCTCCCTTGTAACCGACTATGTGTAACTCTAGCCCCCTCCGTTGTCTATATAAACCGGAGGGTTTAGTCCGTAGGACAAGAACAATCATAATCATAGGCTAGCTTCTAGGGTTTAGCCTCTATGATCTCGTGGTAGATCAACTCTTGTAATACTCATATCATCAAGATCAATCAAGCAGGAAGTAGGGTATTACCTCCATCGAGAGGGCCCGAACCTGGGTAAACATTGTGTCTCCCGCCTCCTGTTACCATCCGCCTTAGACGCACAGTTCGGGACCCCCTACCCGAGATCCGCCGGTTTTGACACCGACAGTTGCAACTAGAGGAGGTAAAGTGACTCAGGAACCTTTGTATCCTGAGGGCCACCCTAAGAGAATTGAGCAGGATTCTGAGAGAAATAACGTTGATGCACCTAGTCCTTCTAAGAGGAAGAAAAAGAAAAATGATAGGACTTTGCATGCTTCTAGTGAACCTGTTATTGACACACCTAAGAATCCCAATGATATTTCTATTTCTGATGCTGAAACACAATCTGGTAATGAACATGAACCTAGTGATAATGTTAATGATGATGTTCACATTGATGCTCAACCTAGCAATAATAATGATGTAGAAATAGAACCTGCTGTTGATCTTGATAACCCACAATCAAAGTATCAACATTATGATAAGAGAGACTTTGTTTCTGGGAAGCACGGTAAAGAAAGAGAACCATGGGTTCAGAAACCCATGCCTTTTCCTCCTAAACCATCCAAGAAAAAGGATGATGATGATTTTGAGCGCTTTGCTGAAATGATTAGACCTATCTTTTTGCGTATGCGTTTGATTGATATGGTTAAAATGAATCCTTATGCTAAATATATGAAAGATATTGTTACAAATAAGATAAAGATACCGGAAGCTGAAATTTCCACCATGCTTGCTAATTATACTTTGAGATCTAGGAGTACCAACTATACCATGCTCCATTAAAAGAAACTATGTTAAACCTGCTTTATGTGATCTTGGAGACGGTGTTAGTATTACGCCTCTCTCCTTATATCGTACACTTGATTTGAATAAGTTGACACCTACTGAAATATCTTTGCATATGTCTGATAAATCAACTGCTATACCTGTCAGTATTTGTGTGGATGTGCCTGTTGTGGTTGCAAACTTTACTATTTTAACGGACTTTGTTATTCTTGATATCCCCGAGGACGATAGTATGTCTATTATTCTTGGAAGACCCTTTTTGAATACTGTAGGGGCTGCTATTGATTGCACCAAAGGCAATGTCACTTTTCATGTTAATGGTAATGAGCATACGATACACTTTTCGAGGAAACAACCTCAAGTCCACAGTATCAATTCTATTGGAAAAATTTCAACAATCACTATTGGAGGTTTTGAATTTCCTCTTCCTACTGTCAAGAAGAAATATGATATTCTTATTGTTGGGGACATGCATATCCCTGTTGACGTAACCTAGTGTTATTCAAAAATTCTCCGGTTTCATGTTATTCGAAATGAGTTTGTTAACAAGACCTGATCAACTTTGTTAGTGGATTCCTTTTGATGAGCATGATATGGATGAATTTAGAAGGCACAACTTTCTGTACCCTCTTTTTACTTTCTGTTATTTATATTAATAAAGCAAAAATAGTATTTTTCTGTCTATTTTCTGAATTATCCATGCAATAAAAAATACCCCGAAAATAAAAGTTCTCCAAATGCCCAGAAAATTAAATATGATTTTTTCTAGAATATTTGAGAATATCTGACATGGAGAACACACCAGGGGGAGCAAGCACCTGGCCACGAGGGTCCAGGGCGCGCCCCCTGCCTCGTGGGCCCATGGTGGCTCCCCTCCACTTATTCCAGCCACCACACACTCCTTGTTCCTCCCAAAAAAATCACTAGCCAGCTCAAACCCGAGTTCTTGCTCATCTTGCTGCCATTTTTGATCTCCTTGCTCAAAGCTCCATTCATAAAACTGCTTTGGGGGATTGTTCTTTGGCATGTGACTCCTCCAATGGTCCAATTAGATTTTGTTCTAGTGTTTATTCATTGCAAATTTTTGCTACTTAGGTGACCCTGTTCTTGAGCTTGCATGTCAAATTTATATGGTCAAAAGTAGTTTTAATGCATGATATAGCCTCTGGGCACTTGTAGGAGTAGATGCTATCAATTTTGTTGAGTTTGGTCACTTTTATTTTTGAGTTGCTAAAAATTTCAAAAAAATTCAGAAAAAGATGAAGATATTTTTGAGGGGATCACCGAGCCGAAGCTCGAAGGATAAACAAAGTGAAGAGAACAAGAAACCCAAGTATAATCTCCGTCGTACTGCGGAGGTTCAGCCGTGTGAATGGCCTTGTGATGATTTGTTGAGAGCAGCCAGGATTTATGATGATTTCTATGAGTTGGCTGAGATGCAGGCCTCACCGCCTTCCTCCACGACCAACGCGAACTATATCTCTTACTCACCAATATCTTTCTGCAAAACTTTCATTTCCATGCTAGGAGCTCACCACCTTTGGTGGAATTTTCTTTATATGATGAGCATAAGGAGATGTCACTTCATGATTTTTGTCGGGTTTGTTTGATACCTTTTGAGGGTAGCGTAGAGGAACCACATCGTGACGATGTGGAAGGGTTTATTGATACAATTGCTATAGGGGAAACGAGGAAGGTTTCCGATGCAAGAATTACTAGCATACATTTTCATGTTTACATTAGTTTGCAATATTTGCTAGTAGATGCTTAATTGGTCGCGGAAACTGTGTCAACCTTGGTGCCCCTGATATTGTTATTTTGTGCCATGCCTTGTTCCTGATGACACATTTAGTATGGGCGCAATTGTTGAAAAGCGATTAAATCTTAACCATACTAAGGGCCCCATCTTGGGAGGTATCTTTGCCTCGCGCCTCGCTGCACATTTTAATATACCTATTAGACATTATGAGAAAGAAGAAAAGTTGATGCCTTCTGTTTTTCTAGACTATAAGAGTATGGTAGCACATGATTTTATTGTTAAGAATAAGGAAAAGATGCTTAAATACAAGCTGATTTTTGATAAAAATCACCCTGAGACTATCACTTTGCCTGCTCCTTCCTTGTTTGATTTATCTGCAGGCAAGTACCTTGTTCTGCCGAAGGCCATTCACGCCTACCGAAACCCCACATCTGCTACAGAGCCAGAGTCGGAACCACAATTTGATCCTTCACGACAGTCTGTTTACCAGTGGGATCCGGAGGAGATTGCCAACCAGTGGCAACCCGAGGCTCCTTATCAGTAAGACCCCAACTATTACTTTGGATATCCGCCAGGCCAGCCATGGCCATAGATCAACCTTGGCCAAAAGCCTAAGCTTGGGGGAGTACGTACTTCTCACCGACATTACATTCCTGTTCACACACTCATGCTAGTTGTCGCTGCTCATACTTTTTCATTGTATCATCCATGTTAGTTTATTTTCTTTTGTCGCTTTTTTCTTGCGTGTTTAATAAACCTTAAGAAAAAAACAAAAAAATAGTTGTAGCTTTTAGCTAGTCTACTTTTCATGCTGTAGTAGTAATAATTAAAAGAAAACCCAAAAAGATTTCTCGTTCTTCTTTTTGCTTGTTGGGAGCTTTCCATGTAAATAGTTTTGTTTCTTTTCTTTCCTTTGGGGGTCGAGAGGAGAAGACCATAATGAAAATGTTGAGTGGCTCTTATATGCATTATTGTTAATCTACCAAAGAGCCCATATTACCTTGTCTTCTCTCTTGAATTGAATCCTTGCAGATTCCAGCTTAGTCCAATGCACGTGCACAATTATTATTATCCACACTATTCGGTCATGCAAGTGAAAGGCAATAATGATGATTATATCATGAACTTATTGGGATGAGGAAAGCTGGTATGAACTCGACCTCTCTTGTTTTGTAAATATGATTAGTTCATCATTCCTGATTCATCCTATTATGAAAGAAACATGTTTGCAATGACAATTAGTGATTGTAGTTGCTTATGCCATGCCTAATTAGCTAGGAGCTTATAATGGTTGACCTTGCGTGCCAACATGCTATTAAAATGGTTGTGATGTGGTATGATAGGGTGGTATCGTCCTTTGAACGATTCGAGTGGCTTGACTTGGCACATGTTCACGCATGTAGTTGAAACAAAATCAACATAGCCTCTAAGATATTTATGTTCATGGTGCATTATATCCTACTCATGCTTGCATTCGGTGTTGATTAATTTTAATGCATGTTCATGACTGTTGTCGCTCTCTAGCTGGTCGCTTCCCAGTCTTTTTCTAGCCTTCACTTGTACTAAGCGGGAATACTGCTTGTGCATCCAATTCCATAAACCCCAAAGTTGTTCCATATGAGTCCACCATACCTACCTATATACGGTATCTACCTATCGTTCCAAGTAAATTTGTATGTGCCAAACTCTAAACCTTCAAATAAACATTCTGTTTTGTATGCTCGAATAGCTCATGTATCAAGTAGGGTTTTCTATATCTTCCATGCTAGGCGGGTTATTCCAAGAGGAGTGGACTCCGCTCCTCACTCATGAGAAAATGGCTGGTCATCGAGATGCCCAGTCCCATGCTTTATGCAAATCAAATCAAAATAACTGCAAACAAAACTCCCCCGGGACTCTTGTTAGTTGGAGGCACTCGTTGTTTTGAGCAAGCCATGGATTGATGCTTGTTTGTGGAGGGGGAGTATAAAATTTACCATTCTATTTGGGAACCGCCTATAATGTGTGTAGCATGGAAGATATCGAGATCTCTCGGTTGTTATGTTGACAATGAAAGTATACCGCTCAAAATATTATTCATATCTATTTCAAAACCGAGCTCTGGCACCTCTACAAATCCTTGCTTCCCTCTGCGAAGGGCCTATCTATTTACTTTTATGTTGAGGCATCATCCTCTTATTAAAAAGCACCAGTTGGAGAGCACCGCTGTCATTTGCATCCATTACTGTTAGTTTACATTGAGTATGACTTGACTGGATCTCTTTTACCATGAATTACAATGTCTAGTGATACGTCCATTTTGCATCATGCTTTTATATCGATATTTATTGCATTATGGGTTGTTATTACACATTATGTCACAATACTTATGCCTATTCTCTCTTATTTTATAAGGTTTACATAAAGAGGGAGAATGCCGGCAGCTGGGATTCTGGGCTGGAAAAGGAGCAAATATTAGAGACCTATTCTGCACAGCCCCAAAAGTCCTCAAACTTCACGGAAGTCATTTTCAGAATATATAAAAAATACTGAGCGCAAGAAGTTCACCAGGGGGGCCACACCTTGCCCACGAGCACTACAAAAAAATACACTTCCGTGATGATACGTGTTTGTCACAGTAGGTCACGTTTTCTGTCATGCATGCACATCCATGAAAAATTTATGACAGAATCAAGATAGTCATACTTGTGCTGTCGTAGAAGTGTTCCATGACATTACCAAAATTATCATCACGGAAGTGTCCACTTCCATGACGATAAATCGCGTGTCACAGAAGTGCTTTCGTCAAGGGTGACCGACACGTGGCATCCACCATAACGGAACGCCGTTAAGCTATCGGGTCGAGTTTTGGATCCGATAACCCGTTAACAGCCCCGACCAATGGGGATTTTCCACGTGTAAAATCATCATTGGCTGGAGGAAACACGTGTCGGCTCATCGCTGGGACAGATGTCATCCACTCAGTGGATAGATGGCGCCTATGATACGTCGACACGTGGCACGGCCCAACAGAGGCCCATTCCTATGAAAAGGCCGGCCCATTTGACTTGGTCAAAAGGTGGCGGGCCGGCCCATGGAAAGTCTGTTAACGGCCTGTTCGCATATAGCCCATTTACAGCCCGCTAACCCAAGGCCCGTTATGCCCTATTCGAATTAGGCCCAGTAGCGTCATCTGGGCCATCCAATATGATTCCAGCCCGTTTTCACTTCTGGCCCATGTATGGCCCATGACGTCTTTCAGCCCATATCAGGCCCTATGTAACTCTTGGCCTATTAACGGCCCGTGGTGAAACTGGCCCGTAATGAACAGTGTATCACTTTACACCCATTAACGGCCCGTGGTGAAACTGGCCCGTAAAGAACAGTGTATCACTTTATACCCATTAACGGCCCGTTATTCCATTGGGTCGTTTCCATCCCATGTTATCTTTCGGCCTTCTCAAAGCCCATTTATTCTTGGGCTATTTTCCAGCATTCTTTTACTTACGACCCGTTACTGTCATTTTCTGCTTGTGGGCCAAATTCATCCCGTGGTTACAGGCGGCCCGTTTGTGGTCCGTTAATACGTTGGGCCGTTTTCATAGCGTCATCAAATACGGCCAATTAAAGATGGCCCGTTATGGTCAGCCCATGAATGGACGATTCCAACTCTAGCCCGTTTACGGCCAGAATGCGGGCTGTTTGGCCCATGTTTGGCCAATTGATCATACGGCCCGTATAAGGCCCATTGATGATACGGTCCATAGAAGGCCCATTGTTTCTACGACCCGTAGAAGGCCCATCGTTTCTACGGCCCGTAGAAGTCCCACTGTTTCTACGGCCCGTAGAAGGCCCACTATTTATATGGCCCGTAGAAGGCCCACTGTTTCTACGGCCCATAGGAGGCCCAGTGTCACTACAGTAAATATTAGCCCATGGTTATTGTGGCCTAGTTTTAAAAAATAGGTTATTGCAGCCACTAGCAAACCGCAGAAAAAGAACTGCACTGACTACAAGCAAACAAATAAACAAGACAACAAGCAAATAAATAAGCAAGCAACTTACACTAGGCTATCACGGCTATTACACATATTACATCCACTCGGCATCAAAGTTCGCCACCAGTGCAAATATAGGGAACATGGCAGCATATAAACGCCGCAGCAAAACAAGTCCAGAACTGAAACCACTTCAGAAGAGCTCAAGAAACAATATCCTGGGTACCCATAATGCTGGCAAGATGCTTAGCAAGCTTATTAACTTGAAGTCCTCCAGCACTATCTGTTGCACCAGAAAGTATGCATCTGAATTCTGCAGGGACTTCCTCAGTCCTTCAGCTTCCTGTCGCATAACATCTGATTGATGTCTTTCAACTTGAAGTTGAGACTCAAGAAGCCGAACTGATTCAGGCAATGAGTTTGAAGAGCTGGTGCCAGCAGTGGTAGCCAGTAACTCAAACACTACATCAAGACAGGACTTTGGGGTTGTCTCAGTGTCTTCAGTATAGTTTTTATCAGCTTTCTTGGAGACCAACAGGGATGTCTCAGTATCTTGAACCTTATCTACATTACTTCCTTTACCATTGCATAACAGGGTAATCTTCTCCAATATTTTATCCGCGTTCTAAAAGAGAAACAAACAAACACATCTCAGGTTTACAATGTAGTATATGAAACTCATTTTGGTAAACCAATTCAGTAGTAAGGTGGACAGGATAACAGCATGAAACAAACATATATCTATGTAGTATGGTCACTGTATGGTCTATATCATTCTAGTTTATAAGTGTGGGAAACTACACAACAATAACAACACTTGTAATGTGCATGGCATGAGAACATAACTGTTTATTCAATTGAAACTGAAATCAACATAGAGCAAGTTACAACAGTAAACAGCCAAACACGTTGAAGAAACAGGTTTAGAACATACATGTTGCACCATTGGAGTTTCAATTGCATCCTTCAAATTTGAAATTAGTTGGTATTAGTAATTATAGTGATGCAAGAACAAAGTAGTATGAACCATAGCTACGGAACCTGACCTAAGAACAATTCTTCTTCTACTTTAAGCGTTGACTTCGGGCTCGGAGTGGTGGTCCTCGTGATTTGGGCACCGTAGTTGCCTTACTAACTGCTCGTGTTTGGGTGCTCTGTGGTGGAGACGGTGATGTGTCAATGGGAACTGGGTGTCTATCTGCTGGGGTTGGGGTTAGAAGGGGTGTAGCTGGTTCTCTGTCCAACTGGGTAGGGGTACAATCTGCATGAGTGTGGGTTATGTGTGGTGGGGCTGGTTCTTGGGCAAGTACAACTGTGGTTCTATATGCATCGACATGTAGCACGACCTTTCTGAAGACAGTGTTTTTACTCCCACAGATACTGCCATCACTTCCTCCAATTGAAATGGCTGATAAACAAGAAAAGTAATTGAATGTACAGACATTGTAAGATAGACAGGTGCAATGGATAGTAGGGAAGAAAACAGGGCATGAAATAATTCACATTTATGTTGTCTAAGCAAACAGAATAGCAGGACATAATTTCAAATATATGATGGCTAATTAAACAGGATAGCATGACACAATTTCACATGTATGATGGCTAACTAAACAGGATAGAATGACATACTTCAAAATATGATGACTATGTAAACAGGATGACATGATATAACTATACGATGTGTCTATTAAAGTGGTTGGCATGCCATAAATCACAAACATGACGTCGATGGAAACATGATGGCATGATATTATTCACGGATAGAATGACATAATTTAAAATATGATGACTATGTAAACAGGATGAGATGATATAACTATATTATGTCTTTTGAAAATGGGTTGGCATGCCATAATTCAGATACATGCTGTCTATGTAAAAATCATGGCATGACATAATTCAAATATATGATTTATATACTAAGGAAGTGAGCAGAGGGCAATCGCATATATGATGTGTCAACTAAGGACATAGCATTCAATATTGTGTATATGATGTAAAAACTAAGCATTGCAATACAACATATGCATTATATGAGTAATATAACCCTGCCAAGTTTGAGCATACACCTCAGGGGGGTAATAGGACTGGTCATCTGCCTCTGAATCCTCCTCTGAAGAGCTATCTGTAACCAGCAAGATATCTGCTTCAGCAGGTAGCATTGTCTGCTCTGAAGACCTTGTTTTCACTCCAGATTTCTCCATCACCAATTCAAATGGCTGATGCACAGGAAGAGCTGTTGAACATACAAACATTGTCGACAAAAGCAATGAGAGATACAAAAAAAGGACGGTATGATATAATTCACATATATGATGCTTGCCTAAATAGCATGGCATTGCATAATTCACACACGTAGTGCCGTTCAACAAGATAACATTGCATAATTCACATATATAATGTCTTGCAACAAGATGGCATTGCATAATTCACATATATGGTAATTAGACACTAAACAGGTGGCATTCACACAAAGCATGTCTAAACTAAGAAAATGACATAGCAATGCAAGATACCATACGCACGATATGAGCAACATAACCCTGCCAAGTTTGGGCATGCACCTCGGGGGGGAAATATGACTGGTCATCTGTCTCTGAATCCTCCTCTGAGGAGCTATCGGTAACCAGCAAGACATGCGCTTCGTCAGATAGCATTGTCTGCTCTGAAGACCTTGTTTCCACTCCAGATTTTTCCATGACCATGCCGAATGGCTGATGCACAGGAAGAGTAATTGAATGTACTAAAATTGTTGACAAATTTAACACGTAATAAAAAATGATGGCATGATATAATTCACATATAAGATGACTGTCTAACCAGGGTGGCATTGCAAAATTCACATATATGATGCCTGGCTAGACAAGATGGCATTGCATGATTCACATATACGATAAAGAAACTAAGCAGATGGCATTGACACAAAGCATGTCTAAACTAAGTAGATGACATCTTTAATGTATACAGTAAGCAATGCAAGGCACCATATGCATGATATTACCAACATCAGCATGCCAAGTTAGAGCGAAGACCTCATGGGGTAAATAGGAGTGGTCTTCTCCTTCTGAATCCCCCTCAGAATAGTTATCTTCCTCTTGATTACGATCTGAAATGGGTGGAAGGGGGCTGCCTTTGTGCCCACCATGGAACGACGTCTGCATGAAATTTTATTGACACGCAAGGCTCGTCTCTTTTGCTCTACATGATCAGTTCCATTGTGTACAATAACTAGCATGCATAGGAATAAAACATAGTGAGATTATGTAAGGAGTGCATGCACAATCCAGAGTGATGGTAGCAAACTGTGGATAGACCCAAAACCAATGATAGCAGGCAGATAATAGCTTTAGTTAAAGAATACAGATAATGGCTCCTTTAATGTTTGTTTGCACCCAACATGAAACTCATAGTAGACACTGGAGATTAACCAGATAGTAGACATATAGTACTGATTGCTGCCCCAATATGTACCCCACAACCATTTAAAAACTCAAGTTTCAGCATTAGTTTGGACCTGACACGGAATCTAATAGGTGAACATGACGATAATGTAGCATGTCATCATATTAAGCGATGCATAACGTAAGCAGACACGGAAGAGTGCGACCTCTCTTGCAGACCCGTGTAGTGCTCAAGGTCATCTGCTCAGTTGATGATGGTAATGCAGTTGCCGTGGCTGCCGGCGGCAGGGAAGAAGATCTGAGGCGGCGAAAGACAGTCTGGAGAGCGGATCCCTGTTGTGGTGAACCCTTCCGTCGTTGGAGCAGCTGAGCTGGGGTGGAAGACAGCGCCGCAGGAGCAGGACAAACCACACAAGGTTTTCTTTGACACATATCTGTAACAGAAGTAATTGAGTAAGGGCTTGTTTGAATTTGAGGATTCTAATAATGCAGGGATAGGAAATAGACAGGAATAGGATAGGAATGCACGTGCAAAACAGAGTATTTAAAAACACAGGATTTCTGCCAATCTGGGTGTTTGATTCACAACAATTGGAAGATCACAGGATGCAAAAAAGCATGGTGAGATTAAGTCAAACCACAAGAAAATGTATGGTTATAATGCTATTATGCTACTATCTCTTAGTCTTGTGCTTGATGAATAGGAATATGAAAAGGAGGAGAAGTGGAAATTAGAATTCCTACAGTTTTTCTTTCAAGGAGACACTAAAGGAACAAATCCTACAGTTTTCCTTTGCTCCATTCCTTTGCACCAAATTCATGAAAAGTAGTACCATAGGAAACTTTCCAATTCTGATGTTTTTCATTCACTTTTCCTTTCAAGCACTGGCGATCCTAGTAGGTAGGCTTGAGCAAGGAAAATCCTACACTAAAAAAATGTTTTTGTGCTACTTCTATTACTTTGGACCCAGGCCACTGCCATACTAGCTCAACTCCCACGCCCATCGACAAATGCACAGCTCAAACGCGCAGAGATAAATAATGATGGCGTTCAAGAGAGTCCATCACGGATATCTAAGTTGCCTGGTAACTCACTGCTTGTCATATAGTAGGATAAAATAATCGTATTTCCCGTTACTACGTGCTCAGTGGACAATATATATGACATGTAGAGTAAAAAAGAGATGCAACAAGTGTACAACCTCTTTGGCGAAGCCATGTCGATCTCAGCATGATTGGGTTGGCCGGTGAGGATGCTCCGGCTGACTTGGCTGTCGTAGGAGGGGAAGAAGATCTTAGGCGTCTGGAGATGGAGCCCGAGGTACTGCTCCGCTGTGATGGAGGGTTTCGTCGTTGGAGCAGTTCCGGTGAGTTGTACGACGCCGAGGCTGAAGCAGGACAAGAGAGACAACGAACAACGTTAATCTGAGTGGAATTCTAATAGCATCTCCAATACATGACATAAAATACATAACCACAAAGTGCTAGATGTAAAATACATCATCCGCTCATCTCTGAACTTAACTGTCGAAACTGAATTTAACTGTTGAAACTGAACTTAACTGTCGAAACTAAACTTAACTGTCGAAACTAAACTTAATTGTCGAAACTGAATTTTGCTGTCGAAACTGAACGCACTAGCAAGGTGAGGCTACACGTCGATCGACTGACTTTTTCATCTCTGGTCAGTCGATTTTGCAGTCGTTGGATACGAAATCAAGGGCCTGCATTTCATCTTCAACCTCCACACCCCTGAGCCGCCAGCCACCACCGGCCAAACAGCAGCCCCCCGCCGCCCGCGGCCGGCGATGCGCCGCCCCACCCGCCCCGAAAACAATCCCCACCGCCGGTCCGCCGCCGCCCCGGCAATCCCTCTAGGCCCCCCCGTGTCGAGCTTTTTCTCCGGCGATCCCCACACCACTACCCCCATCGTGAACCCTAAGATAGATAGTGGGGTACCTCTCCGGCGAGTCCCCCTCCCCGCTGCGGCTGGTTCTTCCTTCACCTCGGC
The DNA here is from genome assembly GCF_056163025.1 of Triticum urartu. NCBI lineage: Eukaryota > Viridiplantae > Streptophyta > Magnoliopsida > Poales > Poaceae > Triticum > Triticum urartu. Next base: position 122,918,840 of record NC_141879.1, read on the forward strand.
GAGCCCCCCCCCACCCCCTGAAAATCGACTGACCCAAAAGGCGATTCAGTTGACTGAAGTGTAGCTAAATCGGAGTAGCATCGCAAGCAAGAGCAAGAGCGAGAGCAGCAACGCGAGCAAGAGCAATATCAAGAGCAGACAAGGCAAGGGAATGAGAGCAAGAGCAGAGCAGCAGCAGTTCCTACTGATGTGGACGTCGCCGCCGAGGGAGCGACGCCGTGGAGGAAGTGGCCGGCGACACCGCCGTGGATGGAGCAGCGCCGTGTCGGCTCGGGACCGAGCGCCGGCAGCACCGTGAGATCGAATCAAGAAGAAAATGCAGCGATTAGTGTTCAACCTCTTTGGTGGCGCCGATTAGGCTGCAGCTTCATCCAAGGAAACGGTGATGATGATGCTCTTCCAGTGGTGCAGGTGAAGACGGCGGTGTGGGAATGGAGGTGGCGCGAAAGACGAGGGGAACGTCGGGGCAAGTCCTTGGAGGTGGAGGACGGGGTGGCTAAACCGGCGGGACGATGAGATCGACGACGGATCCTCATCCGGTACGGTGGATGAGGGATGTTGTGGTGTTGCTGTGGACGACGTCGTCGGGGAAGAAGCTCCGGCTGGGTGGCCGACGGAGCAGGGTGTGGCGTTTCGTCGCGGGTTTTCGCGGCTTTGGTGTACGAATGGGTGGGCGGATGGGATGGCAGTGGGGAACCATGGCTTAGTGATGCGCTTGTACGAAATGTGGGGTCAGTTACGAAAGTACCCCCATCGTTTTGAGGCGGTTCTTTCGGTTCAGGGGTACCACGGGCATTTCGCGTGTCGGGATTTCACAGGAGGTGGGAGTTTTCACGCGTTGTAATTTCGGAATAGCAAGGCTCGGGCTGAGATGGAGGGAGTTGTCGGAGCACAACAAGACAAAGATATATCTCAAATATTTCGGGCTAACAAGGCGTGGGTTGAAGAGGCGGGAGTTTCGCAGCACGATAGACAGAGACGCTAGCTTGAATTTTCGGCATAACAAGGTGCGGCTTGAAATTTCGGAAGAACAAGCTTAACGTGTACCCAAAAAAAGACAATTTGCACCTCAACACGCACAACACAGACACAAACACCATTTAGACTAGAGTAAGGTACACGTGCATTGCACGTATGAGATTTGGCAACCAAATTATGAATAAATACCACATTATAGCATGCAAGCTTTGAGTCATATATGCATGATGTAGATGTTTGTGTCATTCTTATAGTTCATTTCATTTAAAATCATCTAGTTTTTATATGAAAGCTAATCTATTTTAAGATTCATGGAATTGTGCGTCGTCAGACATAAAGTAAAAACAAATAATGGCAAATCATGTAGAAAAACATTTGGGCAATTCTGATATGGAAGATTCTAGAACAAATAAGAAGTGCTTGTGTTTTGATGTTTGTGCATTATGCTTAAGTTCAACCATGGAGTCTTCTAGATTATACATGTGGCGAAATCTGGTGGAATCTAGATGATATCCAATGGCCAGTAGTGCTCAAATTTGCCATCTTTGGACCATCAGATTCGCCTCATCCAACGACCATCTTTCAAAGTTAAAGTTACCCACACACAATATAAAAAAAATATAAAAAATAATATATATATATATATATAGCGGTATAGATATAGATATGTGATGCGAAAGGCGCCCATCATCTCCAATTAGAATAGTGTGTCCATGCACGGATGCGCCGTGGCCAAACGATGCGAAAGGCGCCCATCATCTCCAATTAGAATAGTGTGTCCATGCACGAATTTACAACATGCTCGTTTCCAAACCACACCGCGCAGATCTCCGTTATATTCATGCATGCATGGGTTTCAAACATCAGGATCTCTTATTCAAATATTTGAATTCAACTTTACATTGATTATGACCTCACCTATTCTTTTACACTCACACAGTAGTCTTCTCTTTATAATTGTACCACTAACTTTCTCTCGTGCATGCATGCACACACACTACCGGTCGGCATTATCCATCACACGCATGCAATCTTTTTCTTCAGGTCGGTCTCCCATGAAGGCACACACCCACACACATCCCCCTCTCCATCATATCAGGCATTCTTTATCTCTCACGCGTGCATGCGCAACGATCGATGTTCCTCTATGTATGGGTGTATATAGCTAGGTCTTTCATAGTTTTCCACACAAACCGATCAATCGATATATCCAGTGAGGTCTCACCCTCTTTCCCACGTCCACATCGATCAATCTATACCTCTCTATATAGGAATAACATATATAGCTAATACACCCACATTAATTATATATCCAACGTCCCCCTCTCATCATCCATGCCTTCCTCTTCATCTCTCATACGTGTGCACAATGGAGAAGACAGGGGGCAGTAAGGGCCCTGCCCCCCCCTAACATCACTATATATCAAGGCTAATATGAATGTGATCATTAGACAATTGCTGCTAAAAATGGTTTAAGTTCATGAATTGACCCTGCTCGTAAAGGATTAGCAATGCTTGGCCCCCTAGCTCATTTATTTTTCATGGCTCTGCCACTGCGCGCAACAGCGAACGTGTTCGCCCCCTCTCTCTAAATATCGATCTCGCACTTGTTCATTCCTTCATAGTCTCCTTCCACTCGGCCCCTCGCACCATCTTCTAGCCCCCCATCGGATTTTGCCACATGTACAATCTAGCAGACTCCATGGTTGAACTTAAGCACAATGCACAAACCTCAAAACAACATTGGTTCTCTTTTGTTCTAGAATCTTCCGTATCATAACTGCCCAAACTTGTTTTCTAGTTGAATTTCCATTATTTGTTTTTACTTTATGCTTTACAATGCACAATTCCATGAATCATAAAATAGATTAAGGGCTTCTTTGATTCAAAGGATTCTCAAAGGAATTTTGGAGGATTCTAATCATTAGGAATTTTTCCTATCTTGGTTGTTTGATTCGTATGATTGTAAACCATAGGAATTTTTCCATATGATTCATTTGCACTAGATTTCATAGGAAACATCCCATCCACTCAAACCTCTTTGAAAGAATTCTGTGTTTTTTCTATGCACAATCAAACACTCGTACAATCCTGTAGGATTCAAGACGACATTCCGCTATAATCCCATGTTTTTCCTATTCCCGCGTTCTTAGCTTTTTTATCTATCTATACCTATACTAATTTTAGACTTCTTAAAAATTCCCACAAGAATTAGAATTTACGAGCCGTTAATCTGGTGGGACCAAATTATTACGGTGTAGATCGACCCCTTAAATCCTTCATTGAAAAAATATCTATTGTATAATAATTCTCAAAAAAAAACTATTAAGAGGTCCAAAAATCTTCCATTCGTAACTAAAATAGAATCCTAGCAGTTTACGCAGCCATGTTCCTTAATTCTCTCTCTCCCGATGGAAACACATGTTCCTTTATCTCTTAATCCCATAGTTCTCTCTCTTCCCCGTATCCTCCTCCTCTCTCTCTGTTCTCTCTCTCTCCCCCGTATCCATCTTTCTCTCCACCCACCCTTCCTCTCTCCATACTCTCTCTTTCGAGTTGGAACGGGAAACCATCATCTCTCTCTCCGACCAGAAGCAAACGAGTTTGGCCGCATTGATCAGTTGATCATGATCTCATCTCTCTTCACCCTAAAGCAAACGAGTTTGGCAGCATGGATCCAGTTGATCAAGATCTTACTGCCTCAAATATGAGTTCCTCTTCTAGATCGGCCACACTATAAGGAGATCCCGCAGTATATTCTGCAATTTTTTCTTGCATGTTCCTCTACTCCGCTCCGACACAAATCCCGCTAATCTCAGGTAATGATGCTCTCCTCTTCAAAGTCAAATCATGCGTTGCTTGGATCTAGAACATCTGACAGACTGGGAGTACATAGATGGCTACTCGTATGTTTCCATACATGGATGCATTGATTTGATCCTTTTGTAGGTTCTAAACCGTTGAATCACACCAATATTTGATGCGGTGTATCCCTTTGTTGGAGGCCTCTGATCCAATCTCCTCATCCAAGTCGAACATGTCCCTCTCTGCGGGATGTCTTTGGTTGCTAAACAAGAAGGGTTCGGAATTCTGACTCTACTGTACTGGTGGCACAGTCTGACCTCGCCGATGCAACAAGCGGAGTTCTTTCCAGCGAACACGCATCTATGGAAGCTAATTCGACTACTTTTTGAACTGGTTAGGTGCAGGAAAACAGGCAACTACATGGCAGCTATCTGACTGATTCACGTACAGTGCATGCACATACACAGATCATTATTTGCCTTCGGCCATAGATAGGTTCTGCTTATGTATTTTGGAGTGTATTATTGCAGGTTGACTAATTTTATTTCAAAAGCTAGCTTTATACATGGAGATTGATTCAGGCAACAACGCAGCAGGGAGCAAATGGATTCAGTTTTTGCCCATACCTTTCACTACAAAGTACGTCGCAGCTCGACGGATCATCTCAGTTAAAGTAAAGCCAAGCCCGGACAAAAACTTGAGTCATTTTGTAAGCATTCAACGGATCCGCATTCACATTGCAGAGATCCAGGAGTACAGGCTCCAGCACTTTACGCAAATAGCATAAGTGCTCCATGCCGCTCCTCTCCAATTCTACCAAAGTTCTTAAATTATTCTGACTTCTCATGGTTCTTAAATTGTACCCAGTTGTGGTTACAATAATTTTTTGTTTGCTAGAAGGTTGGACTAGGCCTTTCTGTCATCAATTATATGGATGGATTTTGTTCAATCTTACTGACAAAAAGACACTTCCCCTTTTGGTGACATGGAAAAAAACTGAGTGTCATGCGTGAGATGAAAGAGGCAAATGATATGGCTCTTTATCATGTCGTGGCTGTTGCAACCATGTGTTAAAAAAATTTTAAGTACAGGTATTGTATTATTTTCCTTATTTATACTTGAATCTATACAAACTGCACTATTGGATTCGGATTAGCCAAACATCTTCTGTCCAAATATTTTCTACCGGTTTTCTATACTATTTTTGAATCATGTTGTGAGAGCAGGCATGCATTTTGTATTCCTTACACTAACAGGACAACCAAGATTTGATTCAATTGTTGTACTCATTACTTTTTGACTTGCGCCTTGAATAATCTTAAAAATTCATGTTCCTTTGATTTGTGATATAAAAGTGCTGCTTTCTTTGTTTTCAGCAATTTAGGTCTAAAAGAATGGTGTGTTATTATACTTCAATGCAATTAGCCTATGGCACGCCAATAAGCTCAACAGCAATGAACTTATGATGAAGAGGTCAAATGATTGGTCCAAGTTCATGTCATAGATAAAATGGTTTGGACTACATGACATACAATTTTAAGGTAACATCTGCTTTAAATTACCATCCAGTTGAAGGCAATAAGATGCTTATTCTCTTCCGCATGAGATATAAAAATCTCTAAAATATATCATAATAATAGCAACCTTCACATTTCCTAAAATTTAAACTCTTTCCAGAGGAGAAATGGCCAGAAGATTTACTAAGTAGTAATTTATTCTGCACCGACCCATATATGTTGTACTATGTATAGGTACAAACTTAACCTAGAGATATATGACCTGAGTGGAACATCAACTTGCACCATGTTTGAGACATTAGGAAGAAAATTAACACGCAATCTCAAGATTCTTGATAGATACAGATAATGATGATGTGAACAAGGAGACAAAAAAATTCCAGAAAGTACATGGATAGAGATTGATATATTAGTTCACATTGGATATATGTAACACTGTTTATGGAATCTTTTATAGGCTCGGAAAATGATTTGCCAATACTGCAAGTTGATGAACGTTTTGTAAAAAGAAAGAGGAAAAGCAGGTCCAGTACTTGGGTGATGAAAGAGATCAAAAGCAAATTTTGAACATGCATTGGACTTTTCTACTATCCTGCTTTATGCTTTTTAGTATCTATTGCATACCAAATTATATTTATAATCATTATTTTACAGTAGTTAACACAAGTTTGGTCATGTTTTTGTATAAACAAGTCACCAATGATAAACTAATTATGAACAACAACAAAAAGACTAGAAAAGAACACATATTGTTGCACATTTTGATGGTAGCGAGGATAAAGATGAATCCATATTCAAGGAATCAAGACGTAAGAGAAAGCTTACAATAACTCGCATATGTGGCGCAATGGTAAAATACCATAAAAAAATATTGATGTTGCACATTCAGGACAAAAAATGTAACCACGTAAGCTTTTTTGGTGTATTTGCATGTTCTTTTGTAATACAAGTTCCATAGCAGTGTTGATAAACAATCGGTGACCAAAGAATTTCGGAAGCCTGGAGCATCAAGACCTCGAAAGATAAGTGGCAGATTGATGGATATTTCAAAAAAAGGATGTAATATAGCATATATGGGGAGTGTTGAATTATTTTCTTTACACATATACTTTGTTGTTAATCCCTTTCATCCGTGTCATAAAGTTACTAATATGCCTCTTAGTCAAGAGCAGATCCTAGGTGTATATGTTGAGTGCATGAAGAATTCAGTTCACCCGTTTTGCTTACTATATAAGGAGAGAGCAAATGAAGGTAAAAAAGACTAAGTATGCAACACCAATAAAAATACTTAAGACGAAAATCTGCTATTCTCCATCGGCCATCTGCTCTCCTCGCCACCAAAAATATCACAGTACACATGCTAGAAGATCATCAAAAAGTACAGTGCTCTCCCAGGTCTCTACCCCTTGCGGTATAGTCACATATAATGTTCAAGTCCAATTATCCATTTTTTTAGATTACAAAATAACAATCCAATTAGATCAATTGGGCATTGATACTAATGACCGTTCAAAATAAGGTACATCAACCAATAATCTGCATTGCCTACCCATAAGGTACACCAGCCAATAATTTAGAATAGAATTAAATATTACTTTTACAGCAAGGATATCTAGATAAGCACAAGTCATACTCCTTCCGTCTCAAAAAAAAGTGTCTTAAGCTTAGTACGCACTCAAGTTAGTACAAACTCGAGACACTTATTTTGGGACGGAGGGAGTACGTCATTATATACACTGCTAAAACTGCAAATAGAAAACGTAATTTATGAAATATAGACGTGCAACAGGAATTAATCTTCCCGGGACAAAAGGATCGATAATTTTCTACATCCTAGAGATCAACCAAATTTAAAGTTATACACTAAAGCTAAGTGTCTTATGCAACATGCACAAGTGGATTTAAATTAAGACATCAATTTTCAAAGCGTGAGATACTTTTATCGCTATAAACCTATTAGTATGTGCACTGGAATAAATGGATATATGGGAAGCCATGTTGCACCTTCTATTAATATTAATGTTGTCACTATAGTGAGACTATATAAGTAACTAAGTCAAAATCATGGTTTACAACTAATACATGATTCCTGCAAAAAACATTGCTCAAAGCTAAACAATCTCATTCTAGCCCGTGCGAATGCACGGGTTGGCGACTAGTAAAAACTAATTGATTTTGAATGAGATGAAATATAAGAATTAAACGAAGGGCTACATCAGGCATATATGACTCAGAGCTTACATGCTATAGTGTGGTATTTATTCATAATTTGGTTGCAAAATCTGATGTGTGCAATGCACGTGTACCTTACTAGTACTTAGAGTATGTGCAAAACACGTAAATTACAATACCAATGGCACGCTACACAGTGTCTCTCTTACAGTTCATGAAGCCACATGGCACATGTGGAGGTGTTGTCGCGACCTCCTTGCGTGGATTGATCACAGTGACGTGCTGATGGTTCCAGAAGAATGTACTCGTCCTCCCTGAGCCATACTGGTGGTACATGCATGAAGCGAAGATGTGCACGCACGCCATGCACGCACTCATTCCCTCGCATGCACACGCGGGTACACGGGCGGACGCAATTTTGTACCAAGATCCACCCCGTGTGATAATTTGATGTGTGTAAAGTCGTTCACTTCATTGATGGTCAATTAATACAGCGCATGCAAATTGAGTGGACGTGAGGGCAGAAGAAAGACATTATTACTCCACTGCGCGCATGCGAGTAGTTGAATCGTGGGTTGCTAGTAGTACTTCCATTGGTCTCCTTCGTATTTTGTGCCAATTTTTGACAGTAACATAATATTTACGCATTTGAGCAGTGTAGTACTTGAAATTTATGTTCCGCTAAACTCATCGGGAGCCGTTTCAGGCCTCGAAACCAAAACCATCAATTAATCCTTGTTCCCATCACATTCGAAAGCCTGCTCACACCTACTAGTACGTACCAAACCTGAACGTGTTCCCACTATGCAGGTATTAGTACTAGTGCTAGTACTTAGGTTATAAAAAGAGGAACTACCTAACCGAAAATTACTCTACCTTTCCTCCTCATAAATGCTTCTTCTTCGTCCATCATTGCCATAGCCGGTGAGCAGAGCTCTAGGTTGAGAACTACTCGTAACAAGGGAGCGGCAACCAAGGCTACGGAAAAAAAGAGGGCTCACCACCACGCGGAGACCTTGAAAATCTCTCATGGGCAGGCGATGGCTCCCAGGAGCGCCCTAGCCGCGGAGGCGAACATGCCGAGACGGCGGAGCTGGAGTCGTTATCCCTCGACGGCATGCCCGATCAGCTCAATAAGCACCTCAATAAGCAGAAGGAGTTCATCCAAGGCTTGATGGAGTTGCTGAAGGAGAGCCTCGACGACATGCCCGCTGAGCTCAATCAGCAGGGGGAGTTGACCGCCGGCTTGGTGATGCTGCTGAAGAAGAGCATTGCCTCGGAGAAGAAGGCGACCGACGAAATCCTGCGACATCAAGAGGACAAGGCGAAGCTCTGCCACAAGATCAACCTGTTGAAGGAGAAGAATGCCGGCTGGAAGAAGCTGCATGAGAATAGTAGTTCCCCCATGAAGATGTTGCAGGCCCTCGTCATGGAACAGAAGGAGGAGTTGGCGAAACTCCACATCAAGCACCCGGCTGCTGTCAAGGTACGTAATGCGGTCGTGGAACAGACGATGAAGGCTCACGTCGAGAAATCCCGCATCATGGACAGAATGAAGAAGATGGTGGAGGAGACGCCTAAGGAGATGGAGGTCGTGGAGGAGATGAAGAAGCAGTTACGACTCCGCGGCGAATTAGATCATTTGGGGTGATAATCTTCCTTCTTCTTTTGCTCCTGTGTTTCATCTTTTGCTTCGGGTGTTTCGCCGCACGTGTCACGTTCTCTGCGAGGCATGAATAGAACAATGGTTTTTTTGAGGGAATGAATAGAACAATGCTAACATTGAGATGACTAGCAAATTAGATCATTTTTTATCGCCATATGGCACTGGGCCGCCGTGTTTCGTGCTCCTCCGTCGCAGTACTACTCCAGTGGAAAACTTGAGTATACCGCATGGTTCTTTGCGCCCCCTCGATCAGGTCATCGGCGCATTTATACGAGTAGTCAAATCACAAGGCCCCGCCTTCCAGCAGTAATGAGCCGTCAAATCACAAAGGCCCTCGCCTCTCGTGAAACTGACCAAGCTAGACTGCCCCGCCCTCTAGCCTTTTAAAAAATGTATACTTTTGTACAACAGTAGTATCGATGGATTGCGCCATGGAGCAAAACTTGAAATTAAAAAAGGTGGTACATATAGAGAGCGCTCGTCACCAAATTATGCATATAGTACTATTAAAAAGGCTAGTCACAATAATGGTGTCAGGCACAACCCACCCCTTAAATAAAACTAAGAGGGTGCTTCGATACGTTTTAGTCCCATGACTAAAAGTAGTGGGACTAAAACATGCTAGCCTCACCCATGCTTGGATCCAAATACTAAAAAGGCTAAAATCAAGTTAATGAGCATTTATTATCCTCCAAACCCTCCAATCCGGAACTAGCCTGTGTTAAAGGAGAGGAGTTAAATGAGTAGAGAGAGGACTAATCCACATTTTAGTAGGGGTACCCCTGACTAAAAAAATTTAGTCTCAAGACTAGTTTTAGCCCCTCTTTAGTCAGGGGTGCTTGGAACTTTAGCATCTTAAAGATACTATTTTTAGTCAGACTAAAAAAAGTCCCTTGGATCCAAGCACCCTCTAAGCATCCTAGAATTCTTTGACAAAACTAAGCACCCTGAAATTCTTTGACAGCTAAACTGTCAGCTATATGATGTTAGCCATATATATTGTACGTATATAATGTGAAGAAACGAGTGGTAGTACTATACCAACTAAAAGATGAAATGTAAGAAATACTAGTATGTACGTACTGAAGAGTTAAAGTAAAGAGAAGAAACATAACATAGTTCTGCTAGGGGCTCAGCACAACACACCCCTCAAATTAAATTAAGCACACCTGAAATTAAACTTTGCAACTATTCTGGTAGACACTGCATTAGAACCACCATGAGCAACGACACTGCCACCTTACTCAGAGTCCTAGTCCATGTCCTCGACTTCGTCCTTGTCCCTCTTCCTCTTGGCCAATACTTCTTTGCTTGAACCGCACACTTGGCTGTTGCTCTTCATCCAACCCTTGTAGATATTGAAGCAAAGGTAGCCATCCATTGTAGCGTAGTGGATGTGGTCTATATCTAGTACATTCCGCTGCCATGCATGACGATGAAACGTGTATGGAGGTTTCTCCAGTTTACCGTACGAAGGATGAACCATGGCTCCTGCCAGGGTCAGCATTGAAGGCTGATGAGAGGACACCAGCCGATTCTTCTGGAGGTCGAAGGGGTTGCCTACAACGAGACCTATCCGACGCAGGACATCCCTGTCGTTCTTAAAGTCTACAGTAACGAATTTGACTAGGTTGCTCTCGAGGAAGTCCTCAAAATCCTGGCACTCAACGTCGGCATGGCATATGTGGTAGACCAGGCATAAGTCATGCACGCAAACCTGGATCACAGCGGGCTTCTTCCTCTCTTCGTCCTTTAGATCCTTCTCTGGTCCCAGGACTATGGTGTACTCAACATCTAGCCCAGCGACCCACTCATCATCTGAGTTTTCGAACATGCGTCTGAAGCGAGAAAGGCACCCTTTCACCGTCGTAGAAGAACGGGTGTAGATGACGTTGAACTCATCGCCGGTGATGGTTCTAGCCTTGTACTCACCACCGATCATGGAGATTGGGGACGCCATGGATTTGGAAGGAGGGTTAGTATTAGTGGAACTGTCGTAATGTGAATGGACGAGAGGACTAGGAGCGAACCGCCATAGTATTGAAGGACGTGCGGGGACGAGTAGGAGCGAACTGCCAACGTGCGAACGGTAGGGTAGTGGATTTCCATTCTCCCATGATACGGGCTTCCGAGAGCCCTTGGATCTGAGATCGAACGGTTGCATGGCGTGATTCTAGACCTATGGGTGAATATCCTATCCTGGAGGGTTATTCTGCAAATTTTCAGCAACTTAGCATGCGACCGTTTGATCTCAGATCCAAGGGCAGCCAGCAGCCCGTATCATGGTCGCGCCTACCACGACCGTCGCGGTGCTCGCGCGGTCGCGCCCTTGGAGATTTAACACACTGCGTTAGGCTATCTGATGTTGGCATGTCATACATAGTCATCACTTAGTCACTCATACTACAACAAGGTTGGCTATAAGTGTATTTTTTTACTCCTCTCTATCTCTTTCTTCGTACTCCCTCCGTCCCATAATATAAGAATGTTTTTGACATTAGTGTAGTGCCAAAAAAGTTCTTATATTACGGGACACAGGGAGTACTAGTATTTATTGCATTTGCCAAGGAGTGACCTCTTCCAATGAAGTGGTGTTGCTAAGTTTGCTTCATTTAATTAGCTATAGACTCAAAATTGTCTTTTCACGTAGGTACAAGCGCTTAGCACCGTTTCTTCCTTGGGTCACCAAACTAGTCTAACTCTTCTTGATTAACTTGCCAAATCAGACTTTATGCCTATGTGGCAAGCTTAAGCACCTGTAGGAGCAAGTAAAAGTAAGTACAATAGTGCACTTTACATGGCATTTTTGCATATGTGGAGGAAAGAGAGGCAAGGAAAAAGTGGAGAAGTGGGTTCTCATGCAAGAGCCAGCCTCTACTAGATGGTGGAGCATTGGGAGAGGCACCTGTATGGAGGTGGTCAGGAATCGGGAGACTCACGCCGGTCTTAGCGCCGCAGTTAAAATGATAATGGCAAGTCAAATCACGGGGCCCCACCTGTCCAGCAGTAACTCACTGTCAAATCACACAGCCCTACGTTTGCAGCAGCCTATTCCCTCGTCTTCTCGCGTCTCTGTCGAACCGACCAGGCGGAACTGCCCCGCGGCCTACCGCGCAGGAAAAGCCCCGCCCTCAACTTTTAAATAGTATATAGTATACTAATTTTGTATCCATGGATTGCGCCCGCGCCATGGAGCAAAGCTTCTAGAAAACGGAGGAGAGACGGTGGTCTTGCAATAGAGAAGAGGGAGAGGCGAGACGGTGGTTTTGGACTGGAGATGATGGAGTGGAGAGGAGGTGGTTTTGCAATGGAGAAGAGGGAGAGGAGCGTGCGGCGGTGATTTAGGATTGGACGAGAGGGCTGGCACGCTGTGACTGGATCAAAATCAAAATCAATTTACCCTTCAATTAAGAAAGCGACCCCACATTAACTAGTCTCCCTTTTATTCTGGATCATAATTGACCATGATTTTCACACATAAAATATATGTTATGCGTTGCAAAAATAATATAATTTGAAAGTACATTCAGATATGAACCAAACGATACAATTTTTGGTGACATGCATTCACATTTTGCTTGTCAAATACAGTACGTGGTAAAACTTTGACCCAAAATACGCAAAACAACAAAAAAGTACTTCCAAGACCAGCGCCGTTCTTCCGCCCTTCTCCTCTTAAACCACCGCCGCTCCTCTCCTGTTCCAATCTAAATGCAGCTCTGCTCCTCTCCTCTTCAATTTCAAAACCACCGCCCCTCCTCTCCTGTTCCAGTCCAAAACCAGCGTCGCTCCTCTCCCGTTCTAATCCAAAACCAGCGCTGCTCCTCTCCTCTTCCATTCAAAAACCACCACCGGCGAGTGAAGGTGCTGTGGAGAAGTAGATCGATGGAGGAGTACAACCTATACATGAGGATCGCAGTTGGCGACCCTGTGAAGCTACCTAGGATGTTGGAGATACAGTCTTGGTTTGACAACAAGGACCAACTAGCAGCGACGGCGACATCCATGGCCAAATATCTGCAACAGAACGAAAAGGCGGCGATACTCTCGGAGGGAGTCGCGCCAGAGTACATAGAGCTGCTCCTCTGGGCCATGGAGCAAATAGATTCACAGAATCCAATCATGAGGGAGCGGTGGTGGGAGTATCGATCCCAGATGGAGCATCCACCTGAGTTTGAAGGATCGAGCATCTACAGGGTGCGGTTTGTGAGGTTGTCCTGCCAGAGCGAGCCGGTGGAGTCTTCGTCGATCGAACCCAACTACAAGAGGAGAAAAGCAGTTGGCCCGACGACGCTTCCCCGCCATTGTCTCCCTCGCCGTTCACATCGTCTCACGGGGCGGTTGTCTGCCGCCGAGGAATAGGAGGGGGCTGCCCCCCCCCCGGCGCAATAGTCGGGCAGGTTGTGAATTGTCAGGAGGAGCTTAGGGTTGTCAGTATTTGCAGGTTGTGAATTGTGTTTTGTGTTGTGTATTTTGAGAGTAATTTCAGATATGAATGTCTTTTGAATTTCAGATTTGCAGTATTGAGCATATGAAGTATTTTATGAGTTCTAGATATCTATTTTTAGCACTTAAAAAATGTAGTTTCATATGAGTATAAAAGTGCACACAATGTGATTCTCAGAGAAGAAACTGCAAGTTTCAGTTTCAGATAAGAAACTGCTTGTTCAGTTTCAGATAAGAAGCTGCAACTTTCAGAGGCAGAGCATTTATATTAACACGGCCTTTTCAAACAGGGTTAACATCATGTTGGAAGTTTTATTCATGGTCGAAAATGGAACTACCAGCCAGTTAACATCATGCTGATCAACATTCATGCATAACACATCTTCATATGATGCACAGTCAAAATGCCCACACAATGTCGAGTGTGCGAAACACACAGAAAATGAGGGACGAAGTTTTGGCAAGTGTTGGACGTGGTTTTGGGCTGCCCCGTCTAGGCTTTCATTTTTAACATGTGCAGCCCACGACCTCGGATGGGAGGTCCATAGGCCTGTTTGTATTTTCTTAGGGCCATCATGTATCGACCGCCCTATGGACCTCCCATCCGAGCATTTATTTTTGGCAGCCCAATTTATGTATTTTTTGAAGAAAGCGCAGAGGTCTGTTCTACTTTTCTATATACGAATAGGAACGCCGGGTCCAACTTATGTTTCCCTTCTAACTATATTATATATATTTAAATTATTTTATATGTTGACTGTTTAGTTCACATAATTGGCAAATAGATGACCGCTCTCGCGATCCCCTTCGCCCCCATCACCACCTCCACCCTCGCCGCCGCCCCCGCCACTACCTCCATCCTTGCCGCCGCCATAGATCTCGCCGCCACCCCTTGCCTCCTGACTCCGGGCGCGCCTTCCCCCCTCAGCAAGTTCGCTCACGCGCCCCATGGAGTCGCCGGCCATATCCACGGGGAATGGCTGGAAGGTAGGCAGATGTACAAGATGCATCTCCCACATGTCTACAAAGCCTTCCTACGGATGCTCCAGCCGCTCAACTCCGTCGTTCCGGCGGTGCTGCGGGAGACTCGAGGAAGAAGATGGAGGGAGCGGGCGATGCGGATCCACGACGACACTCTGTCCTGGACCCAGTGCACGCGCGAATGGAGGGAAGCAGAGGAGGAAGCCGAGGAGGGACAGAATCCGTTCTCTCACTCGCGCAGGTATGCTCGGATGTGCAAGGATCATGTGGATTGGGAGCTGCTGAATCTAGCCCTGCGGATCTACTTCGAAGGAGATTTCTCAGAGAAGCACAGGATGCCCCACCCCAGGGAGCCGCTGATTATGTTCGTTCGATGGGCGAAAGGAGAAGTGAATTTAGGAGATCCACGTCGTGCTGCGAGATAGGAATGCTTGACTGGACTCATGCCCACCAGCACGCCACCGGAGCAGGTGGATCCCCTATGAAAGTGCTAGTGATCGACTAGAGGGGGGGTGAATAGGCGATTTTAAGAAAGTCTTCAAAACATGGGAGTTTCGAAGACAAACGATAGAAATAAACCTATCACCATGCAGCGGAAGATAGACTACACTAAGCAAGCCATAGTCAAGTATTCAATGAAGTGAAAGCACAACGACTAATGGCAGCTAGGCAGTATGGATCAGGTAGGAACATAGTATGAAGCCAATCAGAACAAGCAGTCACTCAATAAAGACAAAAGATAATGCAAACAGACAATGACTTCACAAGGACCAACTGTAAATAAAGAGATGGGAAGGATAGAACCAGTGACTCGTTGAAGACAATGATTTGTTGGACCAGTTCTAGTTGCTGTGACAACTGTCCGTCTGGTTAGGGAGGCTGAGATTCAACTTAGAAGACCGTGTCTTCACCTTATTCCCCTTGAGCTAAGGACACTCAGTCCTCACCCAATCACTCGGGTAAGTCTTAAAGGCAGACTTCCAAACCTTCAAAGACTTCGTTCATCGGCAATCCATAATGACTCTTGGATGCTCAGAACGCGACGCCTAACCGGCTGGAGGATTCACAGTCCTCAAGTGTAATAAGTCTTCAGATCACACAGACAGGAAGACTTAAGTGATGCCTAACACTCTTTGGCTCTGGGTGTTTAGGGCTTTAACCTCGCAAGGAATTCTCTCTCAAAGGCTTCGAGGTGGGTTGCTCTCAAACGACAAAAGTCATACACTAACTCTGAGCAGCCAACCGTTTATGGTTGTTGGGGGTGGGCTATTTATAGCCACTAGGCAACCCGACCTGATTTGTCCGAAATGACCCTGGGTCACTAAGGAACTGACACGTGTTCCAACGGTCAGATTTCAAACACACACGGCAACTTTACTTGGGCTACAAGCAACGCTGACTTATCCAACTCTTGATAAGATTGGCTCTCATAGTCTTCGCTCGAAGACATAGGATTTTGGTTAAGCATAACTTCAGTCATTCTGACTGGTTCACTTGGACCCCACATAACAGAACGGTGATTCCTATGACTCAACGAAGAAGAAAAAGAACGACGAAACAACTAAGTCTTCGCGCTCCATAGTCTTCACACGATGTCTTCTCTTGTCATAGTCTTCAATGTGAATGTCTTCACATCCCACCTTTGACTTCAATGTCTTCATACATTTTTAGGGGTCATCTCTGGTAGGAAAACCGAATCAATGAGGGACTTCTACCTGTGTTATCCTGCAATTCTCACAAACACATTATTCCCTCAACCAGGTTTATCGTCAATACTCCAAAACCAACTAGGGTGGCACTAGATGCACTTACAATCTCCCCCTTTTTGGTGATTGATGACAAATTGGTTGAAGTTTTCAACGGGGAATAAAATATGTGAAATTGTAAAGGATAGGGTGTAAGTGCATCTAGTGCCACCCCTAGTTTGGTTTTGGAGTATTGACGACAAACCTAGTTGTGGGACTAATGTGTTTGTGAGAATTGCAGGATAACACAGGTAGAAGTCCCTCATTGATTTGGTTTTCCTACCAGAGATGACCCCTAAAAATGTATGAAGACATTGAAGTCAAAGGTGGTATGTGAAGACATTCACATCGAAGACTATGACAAGAGAAGACATCGCATGAAGACTATGGAGCGCAAAGACTTAGATCTTTCGTAGTTCTTTTTCTTCTTTGTTGAGTCATAGGAACCACCGTACTGTTAAGTGGGGTCCAAGAGAACCAGTCAGAATGACTAAAGTGATGCTTAACCAAAATCCTATGTCTTCGAGTGAAGACTATGAGAGCGAATCTTGTCCAGATTTGGACAAGCCAGCTTTGCTTGTAGCCCAAGTAAAGTTGTCGTGTGTGTTCGAAATCTGATCGTTGGAACACGTGTCAGTTCCTTAGTGACCCAGGGTCATTTCGGACAAATCAGGTCGGGTTGCCTAGTGGCTATAAATAGCCCACCCCCTATAACCATAAACGGTTGGCTGCTCAGAGTTAAAGTACGGCTTTTGTCGTTTGAGAGCAACCCACCTCGAAGCCTTTGAGAGATAATTCCTTGAGAGGATAAAGCCCTAACCACCCAGAACCAAAGAGTCTTAGGCATCACTTAAGTCTTCTTGTCTGTGTGATCTGAAGACTTATTACACTTGAGGACTGTGAATCCTCCAGCCGGTTAGGCGTCGCGTTCTGAGCATCCAAGAGTCATTGTGGATCGCCGGTGAACGAAGTCTGTGCAGGTTTGGAAGTCTACCTTGAAGACTTACCAGAGTGATTGGGCAAGGACTGGGTGTCCTTAGCTCAAGGGGAATAAGGTGAAGACGAGGTCTTCTGAGTTGAATCTCAGCCTCCCTAAATAGACGTACAGTTGTCACAGCAACTGGAACTGGTCCAACAAATCATTGTCTTCAACGAGTCACTGGTTTCATCCTTCCCTTCCCTTTACTTACCGTTGGTTCTTGTGAAGTCATTGTACGATAGCATCATCATTCGACTTCACTAAGTGATTAAGTGTACTAATTGGCTTCTCAATATCTTCCTACCTGATCCTTACTGCCTAGCTGCTATTAGTCATTGTGCTTTCACTTCATTGAATACATGACTATGGTTTGCCTAGTGTAGTCTACCTTCCGCTGCACGGTAATAGGTTTTTTTCTATCGTTTGTCTTCGAAACTTACATGTTTTGAAGACTTTCATAAAAATCGCCTATTCACCCCCCCCCCCCCGCTCTAGTCGATCACTAGCACTTTCAATTGGTATCAGAGCAAGGTACTCCCTTGTTCTATGTGATTCGGTTTAACCACCTAGAGTTTTAGCTATATCGACTGCAGGGATAATTAAAGTCTCCGCTGCGTGCCCCGTCTTCGGTGGAACTGAATATCCCTACTGGAAGAATAAGATGTGCATGCATCTTGAAGCCATTGATGTCGACCTATGGTATGTCGTCAAGAACGGCGTTCCCAAGGCTCGAGAAGGTGTCACTGCCGCTGATGTCAAGAAGTTCGTTCAACTGGGCTCTACTGCCAAGAATATCACCTGTGGTCATCTAACCAAAGGACAGTATGGCCGCGTGAGTGCTTTGGAAACATCTAAGCTAGTCTGGGACTGGCTAGCCAAGGTCAACGAAGGCATCTCAACCCAGAGAGATCAGAGAATTAGCGTCCTTCGCAACCTCTTCAACCGCTTCAAGAGAAATGACAATGAGAATGTCCAGCTCACGTTTGATCGACTCACTGACATCACAAACGAGCTTCAAGCCCTCAGCGCTACTGAGATCACCAAGCATGAAGTCGTCAAGACACTCCTGAGATCACTTGACAGTTCGTTTGACACCCTAGCCCTGATGATTCAAGAACTTCCTGATTTCAAGACACTTGATCCGTCTGACGTACTTGAGAGGCTCAACACACACGAATTTCAGCTTTCTGAGAAAAGAGACATCTACGGTCCCAAACTATAGGCGAACTCGTGCCTTGAAGGCAAAGGCTGTCTCCTCATCTGAAGAAGAATCTGACAGTAGTTCTGATGATCCTGAAGACATTGGAAGGGAGCTTGCTATGCTTGTGAAGAAGTTACAAAAATTCACCAAGAAGAAAGGCCTCAGAAAATCTTCACGATCAAGCTCAAGGAATGATGAAGCTTCTGCTCATGACAACAAGAAGAGAACATGTCACAAGTGCAAGAAACCTGGCCACTACATCTTTGAGTGTCCATAGTGGGACAATGAGAACAACAAGAAGAAGAAGAGCAAGGAGTATGACTCTGACGACAAGAAGAAGAAGAAATACTCAAAATCTTCTTCCAAGTCTTCCTCCAAGTCTTCATCACACAAGAAGAGCTCATTTGGCAAGGCACGTGCGTTTGTTGGCAAGGAAATGGACTCAGAGGAGGAGTCCGCTTCTGAGGAGGCGGAGGTGGAGTCTGAGGAGGAGTCCGATTCTGGCGTTGCAAGTCTGGCTACAGCATACGTTGCCAAGTCCATCTTCAACACTGAAGACAATGACTTCATCACCGACACCAATGCAAATGACAAGGACTACTCCACTCCTTCCTACTTCTTCATGGCACGCGGTGCCAAGGTAAACACACGCACTACTCACTATCAAACATCTAGTGACGATGACTCTGATTGTGGTCCAAACCCAGCTACAAAACACTTTCTAAAATTGCAACTGAACAACAGAAAGCTATGGAACACATTCAAAAACTGTTAGACAAAAGCGATGATCTGTTAGATGCTGAAATGACTCGATCTCAGTCCTTAATTGAAGACATAAAAAATCTTCATGTTAAGTATGAGGAACTTGAAAGTCGTCATGAAACGCTCTCAACAACTCATGAAAGGCTTTCCTATGATTATCTTCAAAGGAAGCAAGATCTTGAGAAATTGAGAGCGGCTCATGAAGATCTTCAAAAGGAAAACGAGTCACTTTGCGCCGAACAGATCAGTTCAGCTCAGGAAGGATTTGAACCACCATGTCTTAAATGCATTGAGCGTGATAATGCTACTTCTGTTGCTGAATGTTCTACTGCTGCTACTGTTGTAATATCTTCAACTGTTGATGTGGTAACTAACCCCTCTGCTGAGGATACCACTGCTATTGCTGATGAGAATGCTAGGTTGAAGACACTGCTTGAAACAGGGTTGTACAAAAGTCTCAAAGGGCATCAGACACTATGTGATGTCCTCAAAAGGCAGATCCTGAACCGAAACCCTAGGAAAGAGGGTGTTGGGTTCGAAAGGAAAATGAATGCTGATGGCTCTTACTGGAAACCTGAGCAGTACCCCAAAACCACATGGGTTGCTGCAAAGGAACCTTCAGCAGATCCATCCACCCTATCTGGCTTCACTTGTGCTAACCCCATTGTTATTGATGAATCCTTTGATGCAAACTATAAACTGTTTAAGAATCAGAATGGTGAAGTGTTTGCCAGGTATATTGGTACTAACTGCAGGAATGGACCACCTATGAAGAAGATCTGGGTGCCGAAAAGGTGTTTGGAGAATCTCCCTATGAATGTCATCATGACACCACAAGTGAAGAAGACAAACCCCACACCACAGGCTTCATACGGTCCAAAGGCTTCATATAGACAGAGGACTCACCTGAGTCACACTAACGCAAATGTTTTGCAGGGAAGCCATACTCAGGCCTATGAATATGAGCGTGGTCCATCAAACCGCCAAGTTCATAAGACCAAGAACTATTCTGCTTATTCTTATGAGTAGAATTGTCCACCTGCAAGACTTTTTGCTAGGGCTCCAAAGCCAAAGTTCTCCGATGCTGCACTTAGACTTATTGCTTCGAAGCCACCCCTGAAGATGTGGGTGGCTAAGAAAGCTTAACTCTCTTTTGCAGGGAAAGGTCTCCAGCCAAAAACCAAAATCGTCTGACACTATTGCTGGGGACCTTAAACATCTTGTAGGGTGCAAGATCAAATGCCCAAATGGTCCTATTATGTACTTTGTTCCTGAATCGCTTGCAGCTTGCCCTATCAGTCCTGATCTCGATCTAAGCTTTAATAATCCACTGGTTCGTCAAATGTTTTCGCTTCACAATTCTCTTCGTGAAGCCTATCCCCCTAACTGCACTGTAGGGTACGACACTAGCTGCTTCAGAATGGATTATTGATAGTGGGTGTACAAATCACATGACTGGCAAGCGAAGCCTTCTCATAGACTCAACTTTACGTCCATCTGACAAAAGTCACATCACATTTGCTGACACTGGTAAAAGCAAGGTATTGGGTCTAGGTAGAGTTGCAATCTCAAAGGATCAACACATGGATAAAGTCATGCTTGTTGAATCCCTTGGTTTCAACTTAATGTCTGTCTCAATGCTTTGTGATTTAAACATGACTGTGATGTTTGGAAAATATCGTTGCCTTGTAGTAATGGAATCTGACAAGTCTCTATTGTTTGAAGGGTATCGGAAAGATGATTTGTACATGGTAGATTTCTCAACAGGACCACAACTTGCAGTATGTCTTCTAGCAAAAGCTTCTGAATGCTGGCTCTGGCATCGAAGGCTAGGGCATGCTGGCATGAGGAACCTCCACACCCTTGCAAGGAAGAATCATGTCATAGGCATCGAGGGCGTCAAGTTCAAGAAGGATCACTTATGCGGTGCCTATGAAGCAGGAAAGATGACGAGGGCCAAGCATCCCTCGAAGACAATCATGACAACGACTCAACCCTTTGAACTGCTACACATGGATCTTTTCGGTCCCACTCATTACTCAACTCTTACTGCTACTCCTTGTCTCTATGGCTTTGTCATTGTTGATGATTATTCAAGATATACTTGGGTGCATATAATCCTTTACAAGACTGAAGTGCAGGATGTCTTCAGACGCTTCACCAATCGAGCAATGAACAACTATGGCGCCAAGATAAAGCACATCAGAAGTGACAATGGCACTGAATTCAAGAACACTGGCCTAGATACATATCTTGATACTTTGGGCATCACACATGAATTCTCAGCTCCGTACACGTCACAGCAGAATGGCATCGTCGAACGCAAGAACAGAACAGTTATTGAGATGGCTCGGACGATGCTTGATGAATACAAGACTCCAAGAAAATTCTGGCCTAAAGCCATTGACACTGCATGCCATATCATCAACCGTGTTTATCTTCACAAGCTTCTGAACAAGACATCCCATGAGCTCCTTACTGGCAAGAAGCCAAATGTCAGTTACTTCAGAGTATTTGGCGCCAGGTGCTGGAACAAGGATCCACATCACACTTCAAAATTTGCACCAAAAGCACATGAGGGTTTTATGCTTGGATATGGAAAGGATTCGCACTCCTACAGCGTCTTCAATCTCTTTCATTATAAAGTGGTTGAAACAGTGGATGTGCGGTTCGATGAGACTAACGGCTCACGAAGAGAGCACCTGCCAAATATGCTAGATGAAGTTCCATCCAGTGAATCAATCAAACTTATGGGAACTGGAGAAATCATACCTTATGAAGCTCAACCTGAAGAGGAACTTATCATCTCCGCACCTGATCAACCTGAAGACAATGCTCAGCCTGAAGACAATCCCTCTAACAATGACAATGATTAGCAAGAGCAAAATCTTCATCCTGTACATCCCCGTGTTGCAAATGAAGTACAAATTGAGAGAATAATTGATAGCATCAATGCACCAGGTCCACTCACTCGTTCAAGGGCAACACAGCTAGCAAATTTCTGTGGGCACTTCGCATTCGTCTCAATAACTAAACCCAAGAAAGTTGAAGAAGCCTTCATGGAACCTGAATGGATTCAAGCTATGCAAGAAGAGCTTCAACAGTTTGAGCTGAATAATGTATGGGAACTGGTTAAGCGTCCTGATCCTCGGAAGCACAATATAATAGGAACCAAATGGATATATCGCAACAAGCAAGATGACCATGGTCAAGTTGTCAGAAACAAAGCTCGTCTGGTTGCTCAAGGATACACTCAAGTTGAAGGGATTGACTTTGTTGAAACATTTGCTCTTGTGGCTAGACTTGAAGCCATACGCATACTGCTGGCCTATGCAAATCATCATAACATACTTCTATATCAAATGGATGTGAAGAGCGCTTTTCTCAATGGCAAGGTTGAAGAAGAAGTGTATGTTGCACAACCGCATGGCTTTGAAGATCCAAAACATCCTAACATGGTGTACAAGCTCAACAAGGCACTGTATGGCCTCAAACAAGCCCCTCGGGCTTGGTATGACACACTCAAAGACTTCCTAAAGAGCAAAGGCTTCAAATCTGGTTCCCTCGACCCCACTCTCTTCAGAAAGACATATGATGGTGAACTGTTTGTGTGCCAAATATATGTGGATGACATTATCTTCGGCTGCACCAATCAGAAATACAGTGAAGAGTTTGGATATATGGTGCAAGAGCAATATCAGATGTCCATGATGGGTGAGCTGAAGTTCTTCCTTGGTCTTCAAATACGTCAGCAACGCAACGACATCTTTATATCTCAAGAGAAGTATCTCAAAGATTGCCTGAAGAAGTTTGGTATGCAAGACTGCAAAGGCTTCACGATGCCAATGCCAGCCAAACATCATCTGGGTCCTGACAACAATGGTAAAGAGTTCGATCAAAAGGTATACCGCTCCATGATTGGTTCTTTACTTTATCTATGTGCATCTAGGCCAGATATTATGCTTAGTGTTTGCATGTGTGCTCGATTCCAAGCAGCACCAAAGGAATCGCATCACTTAGCTGTGAAGCGAATTCTTCGATATTTGGCTTACACCCAAACTCTAGGATTATGGTATCCAAAGGGCTCAGAGTTTGATCTGGTTGGATTCTCGGATGCTGATTATGCTGGTGACAAGGTGGATCGCAAGTCTACATCAGGCACATGTCATTTTCTGGGACGATCACTTGTATGTTGGTCTTCAAAGAAGCAGAACTGTGTATCTCTCTCCACTGCTGAAGCTGAATACATTGCTGCTGGATCTTGCTGCGCTCAGCTTCTGTGGATGAAGCAAACACTCAAAGACTATGGCATCCATCTGAAGCAAGTGCCACTCTACAGCAACAACGAAAGCGCCATCAAGATTGCCAACAACCCAGTTCAGCACTCGAAGACAAAGTACATTGAAATTCGTCATCACTTTCTCAGAGATCATGTTGTGAAGGAAGATATTGATATCATACACGTCAACACTAAAGAGCAATTGGCAGATATCTTCACCAAGCCCTTGGATGAGAAGAGATTTTGCAAGTTACGGTGTGAGCTAAATATCTTGGAATCCTCAAATGTACTATGACCAGGCACACATCCTAACACTTATGCATATTGATGCCTTAGATGTGCAACACACGAAGTAAAGTATATCTTCAATCAATGAAGACATACATTCTAAGTGTGAATACATTAATGTGGAATTTGACTTCAAAGCGCCACGATAATTGTGCGCCGTGTCTGGGTCTAATACTTCCTATACGGTGGGTAACGCCACCACCAAATTCTTCCGTTTGAAGTGTTTTACCCATGGCGTTACATTTGCTATGTCTTCACATTTTGTTTGTCTTCATTCTCAACTTGTCCTCATGATTATCTTCACTATGTTGGTTTGATTGTCTTTTTCACATATATATACATATATATACTAGTGTTCTGTCCTCTACAACATTCACTTATAGCTATGTCTTCTTGTTGAATCTTTTGAACTAATTGAATGTGAACGGACCCTAACCTCTCTATGCTTTCTATCTCAAACTCTAACTCTCCAAATCATATGTATTCTCTTGAAACCGTTGAATGTCTTCTCTGCGTCCTTGTCAGCAAAAGATACAGAGACAAACTGAAAGTGCGTTATATCGACTAGAGGGGGGTGAATAGGCGATTTTTATGAAAGTCTTCAAAACGTGGAAGCTTCGAAGACAAACGATAGAAATAAACCTATTACCATGCAGCGGAAGGTAGACTACACTAGGCAAACCATAGTCAAGTATTCAATGAAGTGAAAGCACAATGACTAATAGCAGCTAGGTAGTAAGGATCAGGTAGGAAGATATTAAGAAGCCAATCAGAACAAACAGTCACTCAGTGAAGACAAAAGATAGTGCAATCATACAATGACTTCACAAGGACCAACAGTAAGTAAAGGGAAGGGAAGGATGAAACCAGTGAATCGTTGAAGATAATGATTTGTTGTACCAGTTCCAGTTGCTGTGACAACTGTACGTCTGGTTAGGGCGGCTAGGTATTTAAACCTGAGGACACACAGTCCCGGACACCCAGTCCTGAACACGCAGCTCAGGACACCCAGTCCTCACCGTATTCCCCTTGAGCTAAGGTCACACAGACCTCG
This sequence comes from Triticum urartu, assembly GCF_056163025.1. Classification (NCBI taxonomy): domain Eukaryota; kingdom Viridiplantae; phylum Streptophyta; class Magnoliopsida; order Poales; family Poaceae; genus Triticum; species Triticum urartu. The sequence goes on from NC_141879.1 coordinate 122,943,713, forward strand.
CCAAATCACTCTGGTAAGTCTTCAAGGTAGACTCCCAAACCTTCACAGACTTCGTTCACCGGCGATCCACAATGACTCTTGGATGCTCAGAACGTGACGCCTAACCGGCTGGAGGATTCACAGTCCTCAAGTGTAATAAGTTTTCAGATCACACAGACAGGAAGACTTAAGTGATGCCTAATACTCTTTGGCTCTGGGTGGTTAGGGCTTTATCCTCGCAAGGAATTCTCTCTCAAAGGCTTAGAGGTGGGTTGCTCTCACACGACAAAAGCCGTACTTTAACTCTGAGCAGCCAACCGTTTATGGTTATAGGGGGTGGGCTATTTATAGCCACTAGGCAACCCGACCTGATTTGTCCGAAATGACCCTGGGTCACCAAGGAACTAACATGTGTTCCAACGGTCAGATTTCAAACACACACGGCAACTTTACTTGGGCTACAAGCAAAGCTGACTTGTATGTCTCTGGACAAGATTCGCTCTCATAGTCTTCACTCGAAGACATAGGTTTTGGTTAAGCATCACTTCAGTCATTCTGACTGGTTCTCTTGGACCCCACTTAATAGTACGGTGGTTCCTATGACTCAACAAAGAAGAAGAAGAACTACGAAAGATCTAAGTCTTCGAGCTCCATAGGCTTCATGCGATGTCTTCTCTTGTCATAGTCTTCAATGTGAATATCTTCGCATACCACCTTTGACTTCAATGTCCTCATATATTTTTAGGGGTCATCTCTGGTAGGAAAACCGAATCAATGAGGGACTTCTACCTATGTTATCCTGCAATTCTCACAAACACATTAGTCCCTCAACTAGGTTTGTCGTCAATACTCCAAAACCAAACTAGGGGTGGCACTAGATGCACTTACAATCTCCCCCTTTTTGGTGATTGATGACAAACTAGTTGAAGTTTTCAACGGGAATATAATATGTGAAATTGTAAAGGATAAGGAATTGTCTTCATAAGTTGCAAGGGCTCCCCCTGAAGATGTGCATATAAGTAATTTGCTTTTGGAATGCAAATGCACATCGCAGGTTGTACTCGTGGAGATCCTTTTCAACATATGATGACAATTCATTATGCATGTGAAGGTATGTGAAGATAATGACATGCATAATAGAAAATGGACGTCTGCAAAATGATCTAAGTGCGGAATTTATCGTCGCACATGCGGAATTTATCATCGCATCACAAAGTGGCAAATAAGTAGCAGACGACCATCGAGTTTAAGTGTTACAACTCAATGAATGAAATGAATCAAAACGAGAGTTGTAAACACTAGGCAAAATATAAAGCAACCGCCCATGTGGACCCGCTTGAAGACTATCAAACTCATATGCTTCTCCCCCTTTTGTCAGTAAGGACCAAAAAGGTTTGAAGACATAGAGCATCTACTCGTTCTCATGAAGAGTAGGTGAAGCAGCAGGGTCGTCGGTGGTGTTCGGTGGTGCAGAAGAACTTGGAGCAGTGTCGAAGCGTGCTGAAGGAGGGGGTGGTGAAGTAGCATCGTCTTCGTCCTCGATCACTCTGGCATTCATAGTTGCCGCAGAGGAAGAGAACTCAGAGTCTTCAAGAGATGGAGTTCGTCGTAGCACCGCCCTTCGAGGAGGTGTGGAGTCAAACTTAAAGCGTTCAGAGAAGCCATCCTCGTGAAGATCATCTTCAGAGCACATAAGCATCAGCCTTTTCCATGTGCGTCGAGAGGTTTCACGGGCAACAAAGGCATTCTTGGTGGCAAGATTGCGAGTGCGGTTAACATCCACCAAGAGGCTTTGCATTTGGCGCTTCAGCCAGTCATGATGCCTATCCTCTTTCTGATGAAGAGCCACCAGAAGCTCTCGGTCATTGAGAACACGAGATTGCTTCTTGGGTCGTTGGGCAATAGTGCTTTCGGTGGCTTCAGTAAGGGCACGATGAGGTGCACGTGTAGTTCCAGCCAAAGGATAAACAAGAGTGACTGCTTCAACTCCTTCAATGTTCTGAGAGAAACTTTGATGCTCCGCATTCTAAAGACTAAGAGGCTCCTTGGCAGGCTCAGGATAAATGGCTTCAACGGACATATCCACATCAGGCAGAAAGATCCGATGATTGCGAGCAGATGGCTGTTATGAGATAGCGGAGTGGAGTTTAATCAGCCGCATTATCCATGGAGCGTAGAACTTCAAGCCAAAAAGATCAGAGCCTGATGCAGCAATTTGGTAGATGAAGAAGTCCTGTGCATTGAAGCATTTGCCATGAAGAATATAGAAGACCAAAGTCTTCATTGCACCTTCCAGCTTGGCATGTGGAGAATGTCCTTTGATGGGCCAGAGAGTTCGCCTTATGATGTGATAAATAGTCTTTGGCAGATACTCAAGGTCTTCAACAAAGAACTCCTTAGGATATGGAGCATCTTGTGGCAAGGGCTTCATCATACTGAGCATCAGACTCATGTTTGGTTCAGGCTTCTGAAAGATGCTCTCCATAGCTTCACTATGAAGCTGACAGCCAGGTTCGTAGAGATCGCCAGGAGTGGGCAGACCAGTGAGCTCAATGATATCAAAGGCTTTGGCTTTGTGATGAACATTTCTTGTCATCCACTCCAGGACCCAAGTCTTCGGATCTCTGTTGTACCCACAGATGTGAAGTGTGGCATAGAATTGGAGCAGCAACTCTTCATTCCAGTGCTCTTGGTCGGTGACAAACGGCAACAATCCAACCTCTTTGAAGCAATCCAGAGCTTCTTCCAGACAGGGCAGACCAGCTATTGCTTCGGTGTCAAGACGCTTATGTGGGAAGATGCGACCTTGATTGTACAGAATGCAGGAGTAATAGCTTCATTGCAGATAGCTCTAGAACCGATCATAAGATATTCTTTCCCTTGAGTAGGGGTTCTTGGAGCTATTAAAGAAAGTGTTGTCTGCTTTGAAGCCATTGACATTGAAGGATCCAGGTGCTGATGCAGGACCTGGAAACCAGGGCAACCTTGGAATTGGCTTCTATACCTGAGGCATGTGCTCAACATGATAGTCAAACTGAGGACCAGCAGCAGGCGCAGGAACAGAAGCAGTAGCATCATTGGCTTCGCTGACTTCTGGTGCTTGGGTTGGTGAAGGCTCCACATTCGCTTTAGCCATGACAGCGTCAGTGGCTTCATTTGTTTTGGTGGTGGCAGCCTCAAGATTCTCAACCTCCACTTGATGAGGTGGAGGGTCGGTCACAGTCATGTTCTCCTCGAGAACAGCTTCTTGGTGAGACGGGGGTGTAGCAACTCCTGGGGTTTCTTCTTCATTGGCTGATGCAGCCGGAATGTACTCAGCAGCTTTAGCTTCAGACTCAGAGACTGGAGGCCTTGGTCCTTTGTGAAGCCTGCGTAACGTTGGCGACGCCTGTGGAGTTGGAGTTGGCTGGGCCTTAAAGTCATCTTCCTCTTGTGCTTGTGGGTGATCAGCCCATGATGCATCCCGAGCAATTGGCGTCAGAGGACGACCAATGCTGATGAGTTCGCTGTGCGTAAGCACAGGCGATGATACCTGTTGGTGCTCGATCTGAGGAAGAAGTGCATCATCTTCAACATGGTCATGGTGACCAATGTCTTCAGCAGCGGTGGGATCAGCTGCTGGAATGTCTTCAGCTTCATGAGCCTCTGTGGAAGCAGGCTCATGGACAGTCAGTTGGCGCTCTTAATGTTCAGCGTCAGGGCGAACCATGGAGATGGGTTCAACAATTAAGGGCTCTGTGGGAGCAGCCCGTTCCTTCTTGGTCTTCCGCTTCTTCTTGGAGGAAGCAGCATCAGAGGCTTCAGAATGTTTCCTCTTTCTGGCTTCAGCCTCAGCAGTCCTCGTCTTCTTCAGTTCTGAAGCGGTTGACTTGGCCTTTGGCTTCGAGCCAGTCATGCTAGTTGGGAAGACAATGGGATCTACTTCCTTCCTTGGTGCGTTGGGTTCGGCCACAGTGGGCTTCTTCTTCTGCTTAGCAGCCATCCTGGGATCAATGCCCGTACGCCCAAGGGCCTTGCGCTTCTCAGCCTCGTTGTAGCCTTGCACACACTTGTCAGCCAGGCTCTTCATGCGCTCACGAGAACCCTGAGCTTCTGCACGTTTCTTGAGAAAGGCTTCTTTGAGCTCATGCAGCATAATCTTGAAGTTTTTCACCTCTTGCACGCTAAGCTTGGCCATATGCTTCTTGAACTGAGCTTTCTCAAAGTCAATCTTTTGCTTCAATTCGACGATGCGCTGAGCTAGAGTTAGCTCTGAAGCAATGGCGCCATGGAAGGCAACACTGAGGCCAATTGGAAGTTGCAGATCTTCGAAGCTGAGGTTGGGCGTGTCAAACCACTCATCAATGAAGTTGTGAATGATTGCCACGTCAAAGAGAGGCAGAACATTGAAGATTTCTGCTTCTTCTTTGCTCTTGATCAATTGCTCAAGAGCGTCATCTGCAAGATCTTCATCACTGGACAGATCGATGGCATCGTTGCGCAGAATAGCAGCAGCTGTCAGTTCTTGGCCGGTGGGTGGCAGAGGCATCTTGACTTTCTGGGGCTTGGAGATGCGTGACAAATCTTTAGACTTCACACTGTCTTTAGGAGGTGCAGTAGCCAGTGGCTTCGCCCGTGAGATCTTTGGTGCAGAGGCAGGCTTTGAAGCTTTAGGCTGCTTCAGTTTCTTTGGCTTCGGCGCTGCAGGCGCTTCATCTGATTCAGCGTCATCTACAGGCTCAGTCACGGCTATCGCTTGAACCACGATATGAGTGATGAGACCTTCCAAGTTGTAGAAGGGCCCAAGAAGATTGGGTTCAGCTTCGCGAGTTCCATCGGCACGGGGAGCAGAGGGACCAGGGTTGAAGTCTAATCCCAAAGACTTCCTGTTCTGCTTCGCTGAGTTCTGGGCAAACTGGAAGTTGCGCTTGAACAGATTGTCGTCATGACACCATAGCAGTGACGATGGGTCAGCATCCGTAGGTTGTGGTCCACGGACCATGCAGGGATAGAAGCCTTGTTCAATGGCTTCATCTCTGGACCTGGGTTGAAGATTTTTGTAGAGGATGTCTCCCCATGGTCGCTTGATGGCATTCTTTTCAGCATATTCCTTTGTCACAAATCTGTACTTGAACCACTGTTCTGCCCAATATCGTCGAATCCATTGGATTCATGTCTTGCGATGATTGTAATCCTCTTCAGGATCTGTCTTGTACAGCTCTGAGAGGTCATCGGGCAGATCTCTTGATGTTTCTCCTTGACGCTTTCTGCCACCCTTCCTTGCTGATTTTTCTGCAGCCATGAACTTTAAACCGAATGGCTTCAATACATTCAAAGGCTTCAAAGGCTTTCGCTTGCTGGACAAACAAGAACTGGCTTCGGGAGAATTTATGTGATACTGTAAGAATTCTGCAAATGAATGCAAACTATGAGAACCAAGGGATTTTCCCACGGACATGTACCTGTGACAGGATTAAGGTGCGAGGGAAGGGGAAGAGGTCATATGCATTCTCAGAAGATTTTGAAGATAAATCAGTTTAGAAGACATTGACCTCATCGTGCGAAGACATTCACTCATAGATAAGGAGTTGGTTCCAGATTTGTACGAATCCACGGATCAGTACAAGTGAGGAATCTAACTACTTTGTGAAGCATAAGTGAACATACTAGGCATATTATGAGATGCAGTATGAAATAGATCCAATTTGTGTGAACATAAACTGCTTGTGGTATAAAGTGACGAATTTATAGGATCAAAGGGGCCGTAAAAAGGAAGTTTTATTTACCACACGAAGAACTGCTAGACGGAGTGGAAGAGGAGGCCGAGCAGTCCAATCGTCCGTGCCCTAACTTGGCGACGGAGGACACCTACGGCGACGGCGCAGAAGACGATGTCCGCGGTTGGCGTGAAGACGGCGTCGGAGAGGTTGCGGCAGCTAAGCGCTTCGTCACCGGCGTCGTCGAGGGCTAGCGGTGGCGCTAGGGTTCGTGCGAGAGTGAAAGAAGAGATAATGATTGTGGTGTGGCACATATTTATAGGGACAGGGGCGGCTCAGTGTTATTACACAGGTGCCCCTAGCGATTCACATCTGAGGTACACGTGGCCATCATGCAGCATATCGGAGGTTGTTCCACGTCCCACGCACGCCTGGATTGTCGGGTGGTCGTTCCCACTTCTCCGGGTTTCAGGTGAAGGAATTAGCATTGAAAGCGGACTTAATGTTTGTCTCTGTATCTTCTGCTGACAAGGACGCAGAGAAGACATTTGACAGGTTCAAAAGAATGCATATGATTTGGAGAGATAGAGTTTGAGATAGAAAGCATAGAGAGGTTAGGGTCCGATCACATTCACTTAGTTCAAAAGATTCAACAACAAGACATAGCTATAAGTGAATGCTGTAGAGGACAGAACACTAGTATATATATATAATCAACATAGTGAAGATAATCATGAAGACATGTTGAGATTGAAGCCAAACCAAATGTGAAGACATAGCAAATTTAACGCTATGAGTGAAACACTTTAAACGGAACATTTGGTGGTGGCGTTACCCACCGTATAGGAAGTATTAGACCCAGACACGGCGCACAATTATCGTGGCGCTCCGAAGTCAAATTCCTCATTAATGTATTCACACTTAGAATGCATGTCTTCATTTATTGAAGATATACTTTACTTCGTGTGTTGCACATCTAAGTCATCAATATGCATAAGTGTTAGGATGTGTGCCTGATCACAGGACATTTGAGGATTCCAAGATATTTAGCTCACACCGTAACTTGCAAAATCTCTTCTCATCCAAGGGCTTGGTGAAGATATCTGCCAATTGCTCTTCAGTGTTGACGTGTATGATATCAATATCTTCCTTCACAACATGATCTCTGAGAAAGTGATGACGAATCTCAATGTGCTTTGTCTTCGAGTGCCGAACTGGGTTGTTGGCAATCTTGATGGCGCTTTCGTTGTCGCAGTAGAGTGGCACTTGCTTCAGATGAATGCCATAGTCTTTGAGTGTTTGCTTCATCCACAGAAGCTGAGCGCAGCAAGATCTAGCAGCAATGTATTCAGATTCAGTAGTGGAGAGAGATACACAGTTCTGCTTCTTTGAAGACCAACATACAAGTGATCGTCCCAGAAAATGACATGTGCCTAATGTAGACTTGCGATCAACCTTGTCACCAGCATAATCAGCATCCGAGAATCCAACTAGATCAAACTTTGAGCCCTTTGGATACCATAATCCTAGAGTTGGGGTGTAAGCCAAATATCGAAGAATCCGCTTCACAGCTAAGTGATGCGATTCCTTTGGTGCTCCTTGGAATCGAGCACACATGCAACTAAGCATAATATCTGGCCTAGATGCACATAGATAAAGTAAAGAACCAATCATGGAGCGGTATACCTTTTGATCGAACTCTTTACCATTGTCGTCGGGACCCAGATGATGTTTGGCTGGCATTGGCGTCGTGAAGCCTTTGCAGTCTTGCATACCGAACTTCTTCAGGCAATCTTTGAGATACTTCTCTTGAGATATGAAGATGCCGTTGCGTTGCTGTCGTATTTGAAGACCAAGGAAGAACTTCAGCTCTCCCATCATGGACATCTGATATTGCTCTTGCATCATATATCCAAACTCTTCACTGTATTTCTGATTGATGTAGCCGAAGATAATGTCATCCACATATATTTGGCACAGAAACAGTTCCCCATCATATGTCTCCGTGAAGAGAGTGGGGTCGAGGGAACCAGGTGTGAAGCCTTTGCTCTTCAGGAAGTATTTGAGTGTGTCATACCAAGCCCGAGAGGCTTGTTTGAGGCCATACAGTGCCTTGTTGAGTTTGTATACCATGTCAGGATGCTTTGGATCTTCAAAGCCAGGCGGTTGTGCAACATACACTTCTTCTTCAATCTTGCCATTGAGAAAAGCGCTCTTCACATCCATTTGATATAGAAGTATGTTATGATGATTTGCATAGGCCAGCAGTATGCGTATGGCTTCAAGTCGAGCCACAGGAGCAAATGTTTCATCGAAGTCAATCCCTTCAACTTGAGTATATCCTTGAGCAACGAGACGAGCTTTGTTTCTGACAACTTGACCATGCTCATCTTTCTTGTTGCGGTATATCCATTTGGTGCCTATTATATTGTGCTTCCGAGGATCAGGACGCTTAACCAGTTCCCATACATTATTCTGCTCAAACTGTTGAAGCTCTTCTTGCATAGCTTGAATCCATTCAGGTTCCATGAAGGCATCTTCAACTTTCTTGGGTTCTGTTACTGAGACGAATGCGAAGTGCCCACGGAAATTTGCTAGCTGTGTTTCCCTTGAACGAGTGAGTGGGCCGGGTACATTGATGCTATCAATTATTCTCTCAATCTGCACTTCATTGGCAACACGAGGATTTACAGGGCGAAGATTTTGCTCTTGCTGATCATTGTCATTGTTAGTAGGATTATCTTCAGGCTGAGCATTGTCTTCAGGTTGATCGGGTGCGGAGATGATAAGTTCCTCTTTAGGTTGAGCTTCAGAGCGTATGATTTCTCAAGTTCCCATTAGTTTGATGGATTCACTGGATGGAACTTCATCTAGCACATTTGGCAGGTGCTCTCTTTGTGAACCGTTAGTCTCATCGAACCGCACATCCACTGTTTCAACCACTTTATAATGAAAGAGATTGAAGACTCTGTAGGAGTGTGAATCCTTTCCATATCCAAGCATAAAACCCTCATGTGCTTTTGGTGCAAATTTTGAAGTGTGATGTGGATCCTTGATCCAGCACCTGGCGCCAAATACTCTGAAGTAACTGACATTTGGCTTCTTGCCAGTAAGGAGCTCATAAGATGTCTTGTTCAGAAGCTTGTGAAGATAAACACGGTTGATTGTATGGCATGCAGTACCAATGGCTTCAGGCCAGAATTTTCTTGGAGTCTTGTATTCATCTAGCATCGTTCGAGCCATCTCAATGAGTGTACTGTTCTTGCGTTCGACGACGCCATTCTGCTGTGGCGTGTACGGAGCTGAGAATTCATGTGTGATGCCCAAAGTATCAAGATATGTATCAAGGCCAGTGTTCTTGAATTCAGTGCCATTGTCACTTCTGATGTGCTTTATCTTGGAACCATAGTTGTTCGTTGCTCGATTGGCGAAGCGTCTGAAGACATCCTGCACTTCAGTCTTGTAGAGGATTATGTACACCCAAGTATATCTAGAATAATCATCAACAATGACAAAGCCATAGAGACAAGCATTAGTAGTAAGAGTTGAGTAATGAGTGGGACCGAAGAGATCCATGTGGAGCAGTTCGAAGGGTCGAGTTGTTGTCATGATTGTCTTTGAGGGATGCTTGGCCCTCGTCATCCTTCCTGCTTCACATGCACCGCATATGTGATCTTTCTTGAACTTGACGCCCTCGATGCCTATGACATGCTTCTTCTTTGCAAGGGTGTGGAGGTTCCTCATGCCAGCATGCCCTAGCCTCCGATGCTAGAGCCAGCATTCTGAAACTTTTGCTAGAAGACATACTGCAAGCTGTGGTCTTGCTGAGAAATCTACCACGTACAAATCATCTTTCCGATACCCTTCAAACACTAGAGACTTGTCAGATTCCATTAGAACAAGGCAACGATATTTTCCAAACACCACGATCATGTTTAAATCACAAAGCATTGAGATAGACATTAAGTTGAAACCAAGGGATTCAACAAGCATGACTTTATCCATGTGTTGATCCTTTGAGATTGCAACTCTACCTAGACCCAATACCTTTTTTACCAGTGTCAGCAAATGTGATGTGACTCTTGTCGGATGGACGTAAGGTTGAGTCCATAAGAAGGCTTCTCTTGCCAGTCATGTGATTGGTACACCCTCTATCAATAATCCATTCTAAAGCTGCTGGTGTCGTACCCTACAGTGCAGTTAGGGGGATAGGCTTCACGAGGAGAATTGTGAAGCAAAAACATTTGACGAACCAGTGGGTTATGAAAGCTTAGATCAAGATTTGGACTGATAGGGCGAGTAGCAAGCGATTCAGGAACGAAGTACATAATAAGACCATTTGGGCATATGATCTTGCGCCCTACAAGATGTTTAAGGTCCCCAGCAATAGCGTCAGACGATTTTGGTTTTTTGCCGGAGACCCATCCCTGCAAAAGAGAGTTAAGCTTTCTTAGCCACCCACATCTTCAAGGGTGGCTTAGAAGCGATAAGTCTAAGTGCAGCATCTGAGAACTTTGGCTTCGGAGCCCTAGCAAAAAGTCTTGCAGGTGGACAATAGTACTCATAAGAATAAGCAGAATAGTTCTTGGTCTTATGAACATTGCGGTTTGATGAACCGCGCTCATATTCATAGGCCTGAGTATGGCTTCCCTGCAAAACATTTGCGTTAGTGCGACTCAGGTGAGTCCTCTGTCTGTATGAAGCCTTTGGACCGTATGAAGACTGTGGTCTAGGGTTTGTCTTCTTCACCTGTGATGTCATGATGACATTCACAGGAAGATTCTCCAAACACCTTTTCGGCACCCAAATCTTCTTCATAGGTGGTCCATTCCTGCAATTAGTACCAATATATCTGGCAAACACTTCACCATTCTGATTCTTAAATAGTTTGTAGTTTGCACCAAAGGATTCATCAATAACAATGGGGTTAGCACAAGTGAAGGCAGATAGAGTGGATGGATCTGCTGAAGGTTCCTTTGCAGCAACCCATGTGGTTTTGGGGTACTGCTCAGGTTTCCAGTAAGAGCCATCAGCATTCATTTTCCTTTCGAACCCAACATCCTCTTTCCTAGGGTTTCGGTTCAGGATCTGCCTTTTGAGGACATCACATAGTGTTTGATGCCCTTTGAGACTTTTGTACATCCCTGTTTCAAGCAATGTCTTCAACCTAGCATTCTCATCAGCAATAGCAGTGGTATCCTCAGCAGAGGGGTTAGTTCCCACATCAACAGTTGAAGATATTGCAACAGTAACAACAGTAGAACATTCAGCAACATAAGTAGCATTATCACGCTCAATGCATTTAAGACATGGTGGTTCAAATCCTTCCTGAGCTGAACTGATCTGTTCGGCGCGAAGCAGCTCATTTTCTTTTTGAAGATCTTCATGAGCCACTCTCAATTTCTCAAGATCTTGCTTCCTTTGAAGATAATGATAGGAAAGCCTTTCATGAGCTGTTGAGAGCATTTCATGACGACTTTAAAGTTCCTCATACTTAACGTGAAGATTTTTTATGTCTTCAATTAAGGACTGAGATCGAGTCATTTCAGCGTCTAACAGATCAAAGCTTTTGTCTAACAGGTTTTGAATGTGTTCCATGGTTTTCTGTTGTTCAGTTGCAATTTTAGCGAGTGTTTTGTAGCTGGGTTTGGAACCACAATCAGTGTCATCGTCACTAGATGTTTGATAGTGAGTAGTGCGTGTGTTTACCTTGGCACCGCGTGCCATGAAGTAGTAGGTAGGAGCGGAGTAGTCCTTGTCATTTGCATCGGTGTCGGTGATGGAGTCATTGTCTTCAGTGCTGAAGATGGACTTGGCAACGTATGTTGTAGCCAGACTCGCAATGCCAGAATCAGACTCCTCCTCAGACTCCACCTCCGCCTCCTCAGAAGCGGACTCCTCCTCTGAATCCATTTCCTTGCCAACAAACGCACGTGCCTTGCTAGATGAGCTCTTCTTGTGTGATGAAGACTTCGAGGAAGACTTGGAAGAAGACTTTGAGTATTTCTTCTTCTTCTTGTCGTCGGAGTCATACTCCTTGCTCTTCTTCTTATTCTTCTTCTTCTTCTTGTTCTCATTGTCCCACTGCGGACACTCAGAGATGTAGTGGCCAGGTTTCTTGCACTTGTGGCATGATCTTTTCTTGTAGTCATGAGCAGAATCTTCATCATTCCTTGAGCTTGATCGTGAAGACTTTCTAATGCCTTTCTTCCTGGTGAATTTTTGGAACTTCTTCACAAGCATAGCAAGCTCCTTTCCAATGTCTTCAGGATCATCAGAACTGCTGTCGGATTCCTCTTCAGATGTGGAGACAGCTTTTGCCTTCAAGGCACGAGTTCGCCCATAGTTGGGACTGTAGATGTCTCTTTTCTCAGAAAGCTGAAACTCGTGTGTGTTGAGCCTCTCAAGTATGTCAGATGGATCGAGTGTCTTGAAGTCCAGACGTTCTTGAATCATCAGGGCTAGGGTGTCAAACAAGCTGTCAAGTGATCTCAGGAGTGTCTTGAGGACTTCATGCTTGGTGATCTCAGTGGCACCAAGAGCTTGAAGCTCATTTGTGATGTCAGTGAGTCGATCAAACGTGAGCTGGACATTCTCATTGTCATTTCTCTTGAAGCGGTTGAATAGGTTGCGAAGGACACTGATTCTCTGATCTCTCTGGGTAGAGACACCTTCGTTGACCTTGGAGAGCCAGTCCCATACTAGCTTAGATGTTTCCAAAGCACTCACGCGGCCATACTGTCCTTTGGTCAGATGACCACAGATGATATTCTTGGCAGTAGAGTCCAGTAGAACAAACTTCTTGACGTCAGCAGCAGTGACACCTTCTCCAGCCTTGGGAACTCCGTTCTTGATGACATACCATAGGTCGATGTCAATAGCTTCAAGATGCATGCGCATCTTATTCTTCCAGTAGGGATATTCAGTTCCATCAAAGACGGGGCACGCAGCGGAGACTTTAATTATCCCTGCAGTCGACATAGCTAAAACTCCAGGTGGTTAAACCTAATCACACAGAACAAGGGAGTACCTTGCTCTGATACCAATTGAAAGTGTGCTATATCGACTGGAGGGGGGTGAATAGGAGATTTTTATGAAAGCCTTCAAAATGTGGAAGTTTCAAAGACAAACGATAGAAATAAACCTATTACCATGCAGCGGAAGGTAGACTACACTAGGCAAACCATAGTCAAGTATTCAATGAAGTGAAAGCACAATGACTAATAGCAGCTAGGTAGTAAGGATCAGGTAGGAAGATATTAAGAAGCCAATCAGAACAAGCAGTCACTCAGTGAAGACAAAAGATAGTGCAATCATACGATGACTTCACAAGGACCAACAGTAAGTAAAGGGAAGGGAAGGATGAAACCAGTGACTCGTTGACCACAATGATTTGTTGGACCAGTTCCAGTTGCTGTGACAACTGTACGTCTGGTTAGGGCGGCTAGGTATTTAAACCTAAGGACACATAGTCCCGGACACCCAGTCCTAAACACGCAGCTCAGGACACCCAGTCCTCACCGTATTCCCCTTGAGCTAAGGTCACACAGACCTCGCCCAATCACTCTGGTAAGTCTTCAAGGTAGACTCCCAAACCTTCACAGACTTCGTTCACCGGCGATCCACAATGACTCTTGGATGCTCAGAACGTGGCGCCTAACCGGCTGGAGGATTCACAGTCCTCAAGTGTAATAAGTTGTCAGATCACACATACAGGAAGACTTAAGTGATGCCTAACACTCTTTGGCTCTGGGTGGTTAGGGCTTTATCCTCGCAAGGAATTCTCTCTCAAAGGCTTCGAGGTGGGTTGCTCTCACACGACAAAAGCCGTACTTTAACTCTAAGCAGCCAACCGTTTATGGTTGTAGGGGGTGGGCTATTTATAGCCACTAGGCAACCTGACTTGATTTGTCCGAAATGACCCTAGGTCACTAAGGAACTGACACGTGTTCCAACGGTCAGATTTCAAACACACACGGCAACTTTACTTGGGCTACAAGCAAAGCTGACTTGTCCGACTCTGGACAAGATTCACTCTCATAGTCTTCACTCGAAGACATAGGTTTTGGTTAAGCATCACTTCAGTCATTCTGACTGGTTCTCTTGGACCCCACTTAACTGTACGGACAAAGAAGAAGAAGAACTACGAAAGATCTAAGTCTTCGAGCTCCATAGGCTTCATGCGATGTCTTCTCTTGTCATAGACTTCAATGTGAGAATATCTTCACATACCACCATTGACTTCAATGTCTTCATATATTTTTAGGGGTCATCTCTGGTAGGAAAACCGAATCAATGAGGGACTTCTACCTGTGTTATCCTGCGATTCTCACAAACACATTAGTCCCTCAACTAGGTTTGTCGTCAATACTCCAAAACCATCTAGGGGTGGCACTAGATGCACTTACACAAACATTAAGTCTGTTTTCAATGCTAATTCCTTCACATGAAACCCGGAGAAGTAGGAACGACCACCGACAATCCAGGCGTGCAAGGGAACGTGGAACAACCTCTGATATGTTGCATGATGGCCACGTGTCCTTCAGATGTGAAGCGCCAGGGGCACCTGTGTAATAACACTGTGTCGTCCTTGTCCCTATAAATACACGCCTCACCACAATCATTATCCTTTCTTCCACTCTCGTTCAAACCCTAGCGCCACCGCTAGCCCTCGACGACGCCGACGACGAAGCGCTTAGCTGTCGCGACCTCTCCGGCGCCGTCTTCACGCCGGCCGCGGACATCGTCTTCTCCGCCGCCGCCGTAGGTGTCCTCCGTCGCCAAGTTAGGGCATGGACGATCTAACTACTCGGCCTCCTCTACCACTCCGTCTAGCATTTCTTCGTGTGGTAAATAAAACTTCCTTTTTACGGCCCCTTTGATCCTATAGATTCGTCACTTTCTACCAGAAGCAGTTTCTGTTCACACAAGTTGGATCTATTTCATACTGCATCTCATAATATGCCTAGTATGTTCACTTATGCTTCACAAAGTAGTTAGATTCCTCACTTGTATTGATACGTGGATTCGTACAAATCTGGAACCAACTTCTTATCTATGAGTGAATGTCTTCGCATGATGAGGTCAATGTCTTCTAAACTGATTTATCTTCAAAATCTTCTGAGAATGCATATGACCTCTTCCCCTTCCCTCGCACCTTAATGCTGTCATAGGTACATGTCCGCGGGAGAATCCCTTGGTTCTCATAGTCTGCATTCATTTGCAGAATTCTTAGAGCATCATATAAATTCTCCCGAAGCCAGTTCATGTTTGTCCAGCAAGCGAAAGCCTTTGAACGTATTGAAGCCATTCAGTTTATAGTTCATGGCTGCAGAGAAATCAGCAAGGAAGGGTGGCAGAAAGCATCAAGGTGAAACATCAAGAGATCTGCCCGATGACCTCTCAGAGCTGTACAAGACAGATTTAGAAGAGGATTACAATCAGGGCAAGACACGAATCCAATGGATTCGACGATATTGGGCAGAACAGTGGTTCAAGTACAGGTTTGTGACCAAGGAATATGCTGAGAAGAATGCCATCAAGCGACCATGGGGAGACATCCTATACAGAAATCTTCAACCCAAGTCCAGAGATGAAGCCATTGAACAAGGCTTCTATCCCTGCATGGTCCATGGGCCACAGCCTGCGGATGCTGACCCATCGTCATTCCTATGGTGTCGTGACGACAATCTGTTCAAGCGCAACTTCTAGTTTGCCCAGAATTCGGCGAAGTGGAACAAGAAGTCATTGCGACTAGACTTCAACCCTGGTCCCTCTGCTCCCCATGCCGATGGCACCCGCGAAGCTGAACCCAATCTTGTTGGGCCCTTCTACGACCTGGACGGTCTTATCACTCATATCATGGTTCAAGGGATAGCCGTGGATGAGCCTGCAGATGACGCTGAATCTGATGAAGCGCCTGCACCGCCGAAGCCAAAGAAACTGAAGCAACCTAAAGCTTCAAAGCCTGCCTCAGCACCAAAAATATCATGGGTGAAGCCACTGGCTACTACACCTCCTGAAGACAGTGTGCAGTCTAAAGATTTTTCACGCATCTCCAAGCCCTCGAAAGTCAAGATGCCTCTGCAACACACCAGCCAAGAACTGACTGCTGCTGCTATTCTGCGCAACGACGCCATTGATCTGTCCAGTGATGAAGATCTAGCAGAGGACGCTCTTGAGCAACTGATCAAGAGCAAAGAAGAAGCTAAAATCTTCAATGATTTGCCTCTCTTTGACGTGGCAATCATCCATAACTTCATTGATGAGTGGTTTGACACGTCCAACCTTAACTTTGAAGATCTGCAACTTCCGATTGGCCTCAGTGTTGCCTTCCATGGCGCCATTGCTTCAGAGCTAGCTATAGCCCAGCGCATCGTTGAACTGAAGCAAAAGATCGACTTTGAAAAAGCTCAGTTTAAGAAGCATATGGCCAAGCTCAGCGTGCAAGAGGTCAGGAACTTCAAGATCATGCTGCATGAGCTCAAAGAAGCCTTTCTCAAGAAGCGTGAAGAAGCTCAAGTTCTCGTGAGCGCATGAAGAGCCTGGCTGACAAGTGTGTGCAAGCCTACAATTAGGCTGAGAAGCGCAAGGCCCTTGGTCGTCCTGGCATCGATCCCAAGATGGCTGCAAAGAAGAAGAAGCCCGCTGTGGCCGAACCCGACGCACCTAGGCAGGAAGCACATCCCATTGTCTTCCCAGCCTGCATGACTGGCTTGAAGCCAAAGGCCAGGTCAACCGCTTCAAAACTGAAGAAGACGAGGACTGCTGAGGCTGAAGCCAGAAAGAGGAAACATCCTGAAGCCTCTGGTGCTTCTCCCTCCAAGAAGAAGAGGAAGACCAAGAAGGAACGGGCTGCTCACATAGAGCCCTTAGTTGTTGAACCTATCTCAATGGTTCGCCCTACATCTACACACCAAGAGCGCCAACTGATTGTCCATGAGCCTGCTTCCAAAGAGGCTCATACAGCTGAAGACATTCCAGCAGTTGATCCCACCGCTGCTGAAGAAATTGGTCACCATGACAATGTTGAAGATGATGTAGTTCTTCCTCAGATCGAGCACCAACAGGTATCATCGCCTGTGCTTACGCACCGCCAACTCATTAGCATTGGTCGTCCTCTGACGCCAATTGCTCAGGATGCATCATGGGCTGATCACCCACAACAACAAGTCACACCACCCTAGCAAGAAGAAGAAGATGACTTTGAGGCCCAGCCAACTCCGTCTCCAGAGGCGTCGCCAGCGTTACGCAGGCTTCGCAAAGGACCAAGGTCTCAAGTCCCTCTTTCGAGCGTTCCAGAAGGAGAAGTGCCCCACCAATCTGTTGCACGTCAAGTGTTTCCAGATGCCATTCCTACTGTGAATGTCTCCGAGTCTGAGGCTAAAGCTGCTGAAGACATTCCAGCTGCATCAGCCGACGACACCCAAGAAGAAGAACATGTCCCTACTCCCCCCATTACTGAAGAAGTTGTTCTCGAGGAGAACGTGTCTGTGCCCGACCCTCCAGCTCATCAAGTGGAGGTTGAGAATCTTGAGGCTGCCACCACCAACACAAATGAAGCTAATGACGCAGTCATGGCTGAAGCAAATGTGGAGCCTACACCAACCCATGAACCAGAAGTCAGTGAAGCCAATGATGCTACTGCTCCTGTTCATGCGCCTGCTGCTGGTCCTCAGTTTGACTATCATGTTGAGCATAGGCCTCAGGTACAGAAGCCAATGCCAAGGTTGCCCAGGTTTCCAGGTCATGCATCAGCACATGGATCCTTTAATGTCAATGGCTTCAAAGCAGACAACACCTTCTTTAATAGCTCCAAGAACCCCTACTCAAGGGAAAGAATATCTTCTGATCGGTTCTGGAGCTATCCGCAGCGAAGTTATTACTCATGCATTCTGTACAATCAAGGTCGCATCTTCCCTCATATGCATCTTGACACCAAAGCAATAACTGGTCTGCCCTACTTGGAAGAAGCTCTAGATTGCTTCAAAGAGGTTGGATTGTTGCCCTTTGTCACCGACCAAGAGCACTGGAACGAAGAGTTGCTGCTCCAATTTTATGCCACTCTTCACATACGAGGCTACAACAGAGATCCGAAGACTTGGGTCCTTGAGTGGATGACTGGAAATGTTCATCACGAAGCCAAAGCCTTTGATATCATTGAGCTCACTGGTCTGCCCACTCCTGGAGATCTCTATGAACCTGGCTGTCAGCTTCACAGTGAAGCTATGGAGAGCATCTTTCAGAAGCCTGAACCGAACATCAGTCAGATGCTTAGTATGATGAAGCCTTTGCCTCCAGATGCTGCATATCCTAAGGAGTTCTTTGTTGAAGACCTTGAGTATCTGCCATGGACTATCTATCACATTATAAGGCGAACTCTCTGTCCCATCAAAGGACATTCTCCACATGCAAAGCTGGAAGGTGCAATGAAGACTTTGGTCTTCTATATTCTTCACGGCAAATGCTTCAACGCACAAGACTTCTTCATCCGCCAACTTGCTGCATCAGGATCTGATTTTTTTGGCTTGAAGTTCTACGCTCCATGGATAATGCGACTGATCAAACTCCACTCAGCTATCTCATATCAGCCATCTGCTCGCAATCATCGGATCTTTCTGCCTGACGTGGATATGTTTGTTGAAGCCATTTATCCAGAGCCTGCCAAGGAGCCTCTTAGTCTTCAGAATGCTGAACATCAAAGTTTCTCGCAGAACATTGAAGGAGTTGAAGCAGTCACTCATGTTTATCCTCTGGCTGGTATTACACGTGCACCTCATCGTGCCCTCACTGAAGCCACTGAAAGCACTATTGCCCAACGGCCCAAGAAGTGATCTCGTGTTCTCAATGACCGAGAGCTTTTGGTTACCCTTCATTAGAAACATGATAGGCATCATGACTGGCTGAAGCGCCAAATGCAAAGCCTCTTGGTGGATGTCAACCGCATTCGCAATCTTGCCACCAAGAATGCCTTTGTTGTCCATGAAACCTGTCGGCGTACATGGAAAGGGCTGACGCGTATGTGTTCTGAAGATGATCTTCAAGAGGATGGCTTCTCTGAACATTTCAAGTTTGACTCCAGACCTCCAAGAAGGACTGTGCTGCGACAAACTCCGTCTCTTGAAGACTCTGAGTTCTCTTCCTCCGCGGCAACTGTGAATGCCAGAGTAGTCGAGGACGAAGACGATGCTACTTCACCGCCCCCTACTTCTGCACGCATCGACACTGCCCCAAGTTCTTCTGCACCGCCGAACACCACCGACGACCTTGCTGCTTCACCTACTCTCATTGGGAACGAGTAGATGCTCTATGTCTTCAAACCTTTTTGGTCCTTACTGACAAAAGGGGGATAAGCATATGAGTTTGATAGTCTTCAAGCGGGTCCATATGGGCGGTTATTTTATGTTTTGCCTAGTGTATACAACTCTCGTTTTGATACATTTTCTTCTTTGAGTTGTAACACTTAAACTCGATGGTCGTTTGCTACTTATTTGCTATTCTGTGATGCGATGATAAATTCCGCATGTGCGACGATAAATTCCGCGCTTAGATCATTTTGCAGACGTCCATTTTTGATTATGCATGTCATTATCTTCACATACTTTTCATGCATGATGAATTGTCATCATAAGTTGATGAGGATCTCCACAAGTACAACCTGTCATGTGCATTTGCATTCCAAAAGAAAATTACTTATATGCACATCTTCAGGGGGAGCCCTTGCAACTTATGAAGACAATTCCTTATCCTTTACAATTTCACATATTATATTCCCCGTTGAAAACTTCAACTATTTTGTCATCAGTTACCAAAAAGGGGGAGATTGTAAGTGCATCTAGTGCCACCCCTAGTTTGGTTTTGGAGTATTGACGACAAACCTAGTTGAGGGACTAATGTGTTTGTGAGAATTGCAGGATAACACAGGTAGAAGTCCCTCATTGCTTCGGTTTTCCTACCAGAGATGATCCCTAAAATGTATGAAGACGTTGAAGTCAAAGGTGGTATGTGAAGACATTCACATTGAAGACTATGACAAGAGAAGACATCGCATGAAGACTATGGAGCGCGAAGACTTAGATCTTTCGTAGTTCTTTTTCTTCTTTGTTGAGTCATAGGAACCACCGTACTGTTAAGTGGGGTCCAAGAGAACCAGTCAGAATGACTGAAGTGATGTTTAACAAAAATCCTATGTCTTCGAGTGAAGACTATAAGAGCGAATCTTGTCCAGAGTAGGACAAGTTAGCTTTGGTTGTAGCCCAAGTAAAGTTGCCGTGTGTGTTTGAAATCTGACTGTTGGAACACGTGTCAGTTCCTTAGTGACCCAGGGTCATTTCGGACAAATCAGGTCGGGTTGCCTAGTGGCTATAAATAGCCCACCCCCTACAACCATAAACGATTGGCTGCTCAGAGTTAAAGTATGGCTTTTGTCGTTTGAGAGCAACCCACCTCGAAGCCTTTGAGAGATAATTCCTTGAGAGGATAAAGCCCTAACCACCCAGAGCCAAAGAGTGTTAGGCATCACTTAAGTCTTCTTGTCTGTGTGATCTGAAGACTTATTACACTTGAGGACTGTGAATCCTCCAGCCGGTTAGGCGTCGCGTTCTGAGCATCCAAGAGTCATTGTGGATCGCCGGTGAACAAAGTCTGTGAAGGTTTGGAAGTCTACCTTGAAGACTTACCAGAGTGATTGGGCAAGGACTGGGTGTCCTTAGCTCAAGGGGAATAAGGTGAAGACGAGGTCTTCTGAGTTGAATCTCAGCCTCCCTAACCAGACGTACAGTTGTCACAGCAATTGGAACTGGTCCAACAAATCATTGTCTTCAACGACTCACTGGTTTCATCCGTCCCTTCCTTTACTTACTGTTGGTTCTTGTGAAGTCATTGTACGATAGCATCACCATTCGACTTCACTAAGTGATTACGTGTACTGATTGGCTTCTCAATATCTTCCTACCTGATCCTTACTGCCTAGCTGGTATTAGTCATTGTGCTTTCACTTCATTGAATACGTGACTATAGTTGGCCTAGTGTAGTCTACCTTCCGCTGCATGGTAATAGGTTTATTTCTATCGTTTGTCTTCGAAACTTACATGTTTTGAAGACTTTCATAAAAATCGCCTATTCACCCCCCCCCCCCCTCTAGTCGATCACTAGCACTTTCATAGGGTATTGTCTTCCTAATTTGCAAAGGCTCCCCTTGAAGATGTGCATATAAGTAATTTGCTCTTGGAATGCAAATGCACATGGCAGGTTGTACTTGTGGAGATCCTCTTCAACCTATGATGACAATTCATCATGCATGATATGATGTAACGAAGATAATGACATGCATAATGAAAAATCGATGTCTGCAAAATGACCTAACTGCGGAATTTATCATCGCACATGCAGAATTTATCATCGCATCACAGAATAGCAAATAAGTAGTAGACGACCATCGAGTTTTAGTGTTACAACTCAAAGAACCAAATGTATCGAAAAGCAAGAGTTGTAAGCACTTGGCAAAAGTAGCAAAAGGTAAAGCAACCACCCATATGGACCCGCTTGAAGACTATCAACTCATATGCTTCTCCCCCTTTTGTCATTAAGGACCAAAAAGGTTTGAAGACATAAAGCACCTACTCATTCCCATGAGGTGCAGGCGAGGCAGCAGGGTCGTCGTTGAGGTCCGGTGGTGCAGAAGAACTTGGTGCAGTGTCAACACGTGCTGAAGTTGGAGGAGGTGAAGTTGCATCATCTTGGTCATCAATGACTCTGGCATTCACTGTCGCAGCTAAGGACGAATAGTCAGAGTCTTCAAGTGAGGGAGTCCGACGCAAGTGAGCATTCCTGGGAGGATTTGAGTCAAACTTGAATCGTTCGGTGAAGCCATCGTCTTGCAGATCAGCTTCAGCACTAAGTAATGTCAAACTCTTCCACGACCTCCGACAGGTTTCATGAGTGACAAAGGCATTCTTGGTGGCAAGATTGCGAATGCGGTTGATATCCACCAAGAGGCTTTGCATCTGACGCTTAAGCCAGTCGTGATGTTTGTCCTATTTCTGGTGTAGCACGACGAGAAGCTCTCGGTCATTTAGAACACGAGATCGCCTTCGAGGCCTTTGCGCAATGGTGCTACCAGTGGCGTCAGTTTGAGCGCGAGGGGCACGTGTGTTGCCAGCCAAGGGATAAACGCGCGAGACTGCCTGAACTCCTTCGATAGGCTGGGTGAAGCTTTGGTGATCAACATTGTGAAGATAAATGGGATCCTTAGCAGGCTCTGGGTAAAGAGGTTCAACAGACAGATCAACCTCTGGCAAGAAGACAAGATGATTGCGCGCAGATGGCTGATAGTTGATTGCAGAGTGAAGCTTGATAAGGCGCATTACCCATGGAGCATAAAACTTTAGACCAAAAATGTCAGAGCCTGATGCAGCCACCTGTCTGATGAAGAAGTCTTGAGCATTGAAGCTGATGCCATTGAAGATATAGAAAACCAAAATTTTCATTGCTCCTTCAAGCTTCGCTGTAGATGAATGTCCTTTGATAGGCCATAGAGTCTTTCTGATGATATGGTAAATGGTGCGAGGCAGATACTCTAGGTATTCAATAAAGAATTCAGACAGGTATTCAGCGTCGTGAGGCAAAGGCTTCATCATGCTCAGCATTTGACTCATGTTGGGTTCTGGCTTTTGAAAAATGCTCTCCAAAGCATTCTGGTGTTGTTGACAACCTGGCTCATAGTATTCACCAGGAGTGGGCAGGCCTGTGAGCTCAATGATATCAAGAGCTTTGGCTTCATGACGGACATTGCCTGTCATCCACTCAAGGACCCAAGTCTTTTGATCCCTGTTGTAGCCTCGAATGTGAAGAGTTGCATAGAACTGTAGCGGAAGCTCTTCATTTCAGTGTTCCTTATCTGTGACAAATTGCAGCAGTCCAACATCTCTGAAGCAATCCAACGCTTCTTCAAGGCAGGGCAGGCTAGCTATAGCTTCAGTGTCGAGACGCATATGTGGAAATATGTGCCCTTGATTGTATAAGAGGCAGGAATAGTAGCTGCGCTGTTGATAGCTCCAGAACTGATCTAATGCAATGCGAGGTTTGGTGTAAGGGTTCTTGGCGCTGTTGAAGAAGGTGTTGTGTGCCACGAAGCCATTCACATTGAAGACCCCAGGTGAAGTTGCAGTGCCTGGGAATCGTGGAAGTCTTGGCTTGGGCTTCTGGACGGGAGGTCTATACTCGACATGATAGTCAAATTGTGGACCCGCCGCAGGTGGAGGAGTCAGAATGGGCCATCGTACCATAACAGGCTTACCACGATCAAATGCCAGCTCAATGGTGTGAGGTCTTGGAGGGGGAACATGAGCATTGGCATTGTCGTTGACATGGGCTTCAGGGGCCACATTGGCTTTAGGTTCTTGCACCTCAGGTGCTTCAGCAGTGGCTTCGGGCGCTGCAGTGGCTTCAAGCGCTTGTACTTCTGGCACCGCAGTAGCTTCAGGCGCCACATTAGCTTCAGCCATGACAACGTCATTGGCTTCAGTGTTGATGTTGGTGGCCGCCTCAGGATTGTTAACCTCCACTTCAGAAGCTGGAGGGTCGGACACGTTCTCCTCTAGAACAACAGCTTGGTGGGACGGGGGTGTAGCAACTCTTTCGAGTTCAACTCTTGGTTCTTCTCTTTCATCGGCTGATGCAGCCGGAATGTCTTCAGCGGTTTTGGCTTCAGACTCTGACACGTGCATAGTGGGAGTGACTTGAGGCCTCGGTCCTTTGCGAAGCCTGCGTAATGCTGGCGACGGTTGCGGAGATGGACTTTGCTAGGCCTCAAAGTCATCGTCATCTTGCACGGGTGAGGTGACTTGTGGTTGGGGAGAACTTGGGGTGTCTTGTCGTTGTGGGTGATCAGCCCACGATGCATCCTAAGCAGTTGGCGTCAGAGGACGACCAATGCTGATGAGTTCGCTATGCGTGAGCATAGGCGATGATACCAACTGGTGCTCGATCTGAGGAAGGACTTCATCATCTTCAACATTGTCGTGAGGACCAATGTCTTCAGCTACGGTGGGGTCAATAGCTGGATTGTCTTCAGCTTCAGGAGCCTGTGTGGAAGTAGGCTCATGAACTACCACTTGGCGTTCTTGATTTTCAGACGCAGGACGAGCCACTGAGATTGGCTCGACCTCAAGGGGCTCTGTGGGAGTAGCCCGATCTCTCTTCTTGGTATTGCGTTTCTTAGCTGGAGGAGCATCATCAGTGGTGGCCTTGGTTTTGCGCTTTCTGGCTTCAGCTTCAGCTGCCCTTGTTTTCTTCGGTTCTGAAGCCACTGTGGGGACCTTAGGCTTCGATCCTGTCATACTGGCTGGGAAGATAATTGGATGTACTTCCTGCCTTGGTGCTTCGGGTTCTGCCACAGCTGGCTTCTTCTTCTTGGCCGCCATTCTGGGGTCGATGCCTGGTCGCCCCAAGGCCTTGCGCTTTTCAGCTTCATTGTATCACTGAACACATTTAGCAGCAAGATCCTTCATGCGCTCACGAGAACCTTTGGCTTCTTCGCGTTTGGTTCGGAATGCTTCCTTGAGCTCATGCATCATGGTCTGGAAGTTCTGAATGTCTTCAACATTGAGCTTGGCCATATGCTTCTTGAACTGAGATTTTTCATAATCTATCTTATGCTTCAGCTCGACAATTTTCTGAGCTAGAGCCAGCTTAGCAGCAATGGCTCCATGGAAGGCAACACTGAGGCCAATGGGAAGCTGAAGATCATCAAAGCTAACATTTGGGCTGTCAAACCACTCATCAATGAACGTGTTGATGATTTTAACATCAAAGAGAGGAAGGTCATTGAAGATTTCTGCCTCTTGCCTGCTCTTGATCAACTGCTCAAGAGCGTCATCGCCAAGGTCATCGTCGCTGGACAGATCAATGGCGTCATTCTCGTTGCGCAGAACAGCAGTAGGGGTCAGTGCTTGGCTGCTGGGTTGCATGGGCATCTTCACTTTGGAGGGCTTGGAGATGCATGACAGATCTTCAGACTGCACACTGTGTTCAGGAGGTGCAGTTGCCAGAGGCTTCGCCCGTGAAACCTTTGGTGCAGGGGCAGGCTTCGAAGCCTTAGGTTTCTTCAGCTTCTTTGGCTTTGGTGGTGCAGGTGCTTCGTCAGATTCAGCATCGTCTGCAGGTTGATCCACGACTGCCCCTTGAACCTGTATGTGAGTAATGAGACCTAACTTATAGAAGGGCCCAACTAGATTGGGTTCAGCTTCGCGTGTGCCGTCAGCACTAGGAGCAGAGGGTCCTGGATTGAAGTCTAGTCCCCATGACTTCTTGTTTGCTTTGGCCGAGTTCTTGGCAAACAGGAAGTTGCGCTTGAACAGATTGTCGTCACGGCACCATAGCAGCGAAGAGGGGTTTGTATCGGCACGATGTGGTCCACGGACCATGCAAGGATAGAAGCCTTATTCAATGGCTTCAGCTCTGGATCTGGGTTGAAGATTTCTCTACAAGATGTCTCCCCACGGTCGCTTGATGGTGTTTTTCTCGGCATACTCCTGGGTCACGAACCTGTACTTGAACCATTGTTCTTCCCAATATCTTCGAATCCACTGGATTCGGGTTTTCCGCTGATTGTAGTCCTCCTCTGGATCTGTCTTGTACAACTCATAGAGGTCAGGAGAAAAATCTCTTGAGGTGTTGCCACGACGCTGTCTGCCACCCTTCCTTGCAGATTTTTTCGGTGCCATGAAGTTTAGACTGAAAGGCTTCAAAGCTGTCAAAGTCTTCCGTCTACTGGTCAGACAAGAATTGGCTTCAGGAGAATTTATATGATGCTGTAAGAACTCTGCAAATGAATGCAGACTATGAGAACCAAGGGATTCTCCCACGGACATGTACCTGTGATAGCATTAAAGGTGCGAGGGAAGGGGAAGAGGTCATATGCATTCTCAGAAGATTTTGAAGATAAATCAGTTTAGAAGACATTGACCTCATAGTGCGAAGACATTCACTCATAGGTAGAGAGTTGGTTCCAGATTTGTACGAATCCACGAGTAAGTACAAGTGAGGAATCTAACTACTTTGTGAAGCATAAGTGAATATACT